>NC_092333.1:458370833-458744166 GCF_046630445.1 Rutidosis leptorrhynchoides | reverse complement strand
GTAATTCCTTTGCAAAGTAGCAAATTATATCACAGCTCCAGCAAGACAACTTCGATTTTTTCATTCGGAGTAGCCTTATCATAATTTTGATATACGTGATTACCCTTTTGTTACCGGAGAACCTTTCATATTCCACCACATTAGCAATAAACTTACCAACAACTTCACTGATCTTGGGCATTCCGAAGAATCATTATATTTATCGAAACCTCATCATTTACTCATCTACCTCTTGTAACGAGAATTGCCATACGAATCATTGGGAATTAGCAATCAGTATTTTGAAATCTCACAGCATGTTGACGCCAACAGTTATACATAACGTCTATTTCCAAGGCTTACATACTTCGAATGTGAAGTTTCTGAAAAACACTCTGAACCGTGAACTAGTTCTCGAAATGCTGATGAAGCAACAAAAACTGTAAACGACCTTAGCAGTAAAAAGTTTGATGATAAAGATTAGTGTATTAGCAAAGCTCAGAAATAGAGAAGTTTTGGAACTGGAAAAAAAATTGAGAAAAGTATGAAGGAGGCTGTAGATAAATCACAAAGACTGAACCTGCCTTCAAAGAATCCAAATGATTCAGTGTCTGCTGAAGTCATTAACGAATACCTTGCTCCTGACGCTAAACCCTTACAGACAATATACTTCATCATCCTCTGATATTAGAAATTCTAAGATATCATCGTATCTTTCATTATAAATATCCTCCATATTTCTGAAGATATTTCCATAACTATTCTTATCTGGAATCATTTATCTCTTTGCGCTATCTGTATTACATCAAAAAGGAAACTGTTTAGTTCCTATACTCTGTAAACCTTTGAGTTTAAAATATGAATGTTTTTGAAGTAGTGTTGGAAACTGAAGCATGAGTTAGTATAATATAATGACACTTGATCAACGTGATTATATTACAGTAATTCATGCTAAGTTTCTAAATGGAACGTGATGATTCACAGATTATAACATCATCATGTGCCATGTTATACGACTCTTGTATTCTATTTAACCTCTAAAATATCAAGAAAATATTTCTTGATGATTTGGCTTTTTCTGAGGTATTCTGGTAATTTGACAAGTCAAGATCGTGCCATTACAGTTTTCTTCCTAGAACATTAACAATGTTCATTCCAAAATTCATATCTGCAAATTCTGGACCATTACAAGCGGTGCTTAATCGCAAGAAGAAGAAACGAAAGGACAAAACTCTGAAATAAAAATTGGGGTATAAATTGCAGAAAATAAAAGAGAGCATTAACTGTAGATGATAATGATTATAGAAGATAGAAACAGAGAACTTTGAAATATAAGGGAAGATATAAAGCCAAACGACAAACCAAAAGTTATAAAGCATATATATCGATGCATATAGCAATATAAAGACACGGGAGAACTAGAAACACTATAAACCCAAGAGTATAGTAGAAGTAAATAGATTCTTCCGGTGGTAGATGAAAAAGAAGAATGACCGATATGAAAGTTAGAAGTATATCGAGAATCAGAATTGGATGGAGCATATTGATGAATACTTTAAAATATGAGTTGAGGGGGAAAGAATAGAAGGTGATGAAACATGACTAGGAACTTAGAAATTAACAGATTTAACTCACACAATGACGGAATAAGTGAATCAAACCCTCTAGTGAATAGGTTAAGCTTTTTGGGATTAATTTAGTCATACCACAACTAAATCAAATGTGATTAGATACACACCTAGAGCTATTATTCACCACCTAGGTGATTTGGGTTGAGAGAGAATCGGAGGAGCTCACCAGATCAGAGTGTGCGTAAAAAATGAGAGGCTTAACCTAAAATGAAGAACATAAGACTTTATATACCCCTGCTGTTGACTCACCCATACGATTCATCCATCACACATACGAGTTGGCTTCATCAGCCGTACGGGTGATCACTCACTCGTGTCTTCTCATTTAGGTTGTAATTGTGACTTAGCTCAGCATCAACCATGCGTATGAGCCTGTCAGCCGTACGAGTGAGGCTTCACTCGGACGTCTGACTAAGTTTAACATAGTCAAACATCTAAATCTGGTTCCTGCAGTTCCTGTAACCACATACAAACACGGATAGGATAATAACGAATGATCATGGTGGTCTGTAAACTGTTGTACCTGCAATGGACGTGGGTAGATGTCTAGGGACTTGCATAAAATGCATCAACAGAAGGTGTGAGTTGTAAGAAAATGAAGGAGGTGAATTTATAAGAAAATCTTCGACATAACAATTAAAATGGACGATCGCATTTAAAGCGGATCCTAATTCCCTTTGTTACCGGAGAATCAAATCTTATTACAAAGATTTTCTTCAAATCCCTTGAAATCTGGAAATCAATCATATCTACGTCTAATGATAAGATGAATCTACACTTACTCATTTCACTCTTCTATGTTAGCTTCATTCGTACTCTTCATATAAATGGATTGTTTATCCAAATTATTCGCTGATGATAAAACTCTAATTTTCAGCCTGTATGCATCATGAAAACATACTTATTATCATTCACGACCTTTCCACTCAAATTTCGGGACGAAATTTCTTTAACGGGTAGGTACTGTGACAACCCGGAAATCTTCAACCAAATTTAAACTTTATCTTTATATTATTCCGACACGATAAGCAAAGTTTGTTAAGTTAAATCTCAAGAATTTTAAATTGTGTTCATACATTCATTATAACCTCGACCAAATTTCGACGATTCACGAACAGTTATATATAAATAAATATGTATATATATGTATATATATTATAACTTGAGAATATTAAAAGAGTATTAAACGTATAATACTTTACATGAACGTATTTGTTTCAATATGTTTATCGATAGAATTAGAAGATAATATCAAATGATTGATTTATCAGATACATTGTGATATGATTATGGGTCTATGTTATGAGGTCCACTGTGATTTAAGAAATCTATTCTTTTTGACAACATTCAGAAAATGGTAAAGTGATTTACAAGTAAGAACGTGAAGTGTAACTAACTTAGATGTTGGATATCGAAAAGTTAAGTAACTCGACATTTTTCATTAAGATGATTTCATACGTTTATTTAACCTTTGAACTTTATCCCATGCTTCACCAACAGAATGTAATTTAAAAACTTGAAACCTATTATGAATATATATGATTCTACTTTTCTAAAACATTTTATGATATAACGATTTCCATTATTTTAACCTTTAAACAAAATGATTCTTAAAAATATATTTCGTTTTGGAAAACAAAATTATTATATTTATTTGATTTAGTTTCAAACGTACAAAAACGTTTTCAGTTTAAAAAGAACTTTATTATTAAAACGTATATAACTTTTATAAATATCTAGAACCACTTTTGACAACTCATTACTTAACCAGTATGATAAATATAATGATATTTATATTTTATTTTATTAAATATATATAATGATTTAAATTAATATTATATATATTTATACGCGTATTATACGTACATAGTTTTATACTCTTACTATACTTAAACTTTACCTTTACTTTATTTTTACTTTACTTTATCTTTAATAATTCATACTTTAATAATTCACTTTAATAATTCATACTTTAATAATTCACTTTAATAATTCTCTTTAATAATTCATACTTTAATAATTCACTTTAATAATTCATACTTTAATAATTCACTTTAATAATTCAAAAATCTATTATAAATAGAATTCAATAGGTTTCATTATTTCATAGAAACTTGAAAATATTTTTCTCTAAACTCTCTTAATCGATTTACATATATATATTTACTCCGTATTATTTCAAGATATTATTAGTATACATAAAATATGACGTCGGAGTGCTGTCCGAGTGATTTCGAAATTATTTTTCGAGTGGGATTGGATTAAGGAAATTATGGGTTATAGCTATGGAGGTGATTGGGTATGGTTCATGGGTATGCTCGTGAGGTCAATATAGTGTTTATCATCTCCGTTGCGTCTACGTACCTTTCCTGCAATATTGAATCTCAATATTGATACGTGAGTACTCATAATTTAACTTTTACATACTAATAGTGTATCCCTGACTAGTGCTCGAGTATATAGGATTATGCATGTTTGTACTTTTGATATTGCCTTTCGTTAGGTTATGTTGAATCCTGAATTAGTTATATATGTGACTGAGATAAGGTATAAGATATGCATGTCGTTGGAAAGCTAGCGAAAAATTAAGAACTTTTCATTTAGATATCGAATGATTTCGATGAACGGATTTGAAGTTATAGTCCATCGAATTTTTGTATTATTATTAAAAATGATTATTATTATCGTCGTTATTATCGTCGTTCTAGTTTTATCTTATTATTATTATTATTATTATTAATATTATTATTATTATTATTATTATTATTATTATTATTATTATTATTATCTTTATCAATAAAATGATTTATCATTAAAAATTGTTATTTTTATTATTATTACTATCGTTATTATCATTAAATTTATAATTAGTATTATTATTATTATTATTATCTAATTATTATTATTATTATTATTATTATTATTATTATCATTATTATTATTATCATTATTAATATATATATCATTATTTAAAAATGGTTATTGTTATTATTATTATTATTATATAATCATTATCGTTAATAATGTCATAGTAATTATCATTATTAGTATTATTGTAATTAAAACTAATATTAGTAACACCTAATTATTTTGATTACTATTATTATCATTATTATGAACACGATATAAAAGACGATTAAAAGCTATTAAATTAAACGATTAGAAAATAATGAGTAAGAGTATCATGATGAAATTAAAATATTATAAGATATTGATTTAGATAAAATTATCGTTCTTATTATTTTTATCATTACTATTATTATTAAAAGTATCGTTAGTATCAAAACTATCATTTTAACAAAAATTATCATTTTAACAAAAATTATCATTTTAACAAAAATTATCATTTTAATAGAAATGTCATTGTTAGTATAAAATATCATTTTTATTATCATTTTAAATAGAATTATTATTTTAAAGATAATATCAAAAATTATCATAAATATTAAAGTTATCATAATTAGAATTATCTTTTTATCATAATATTATCTTAGTAATTATAAATATTGATATTTTTATAATAATAATTATTATTATAAAATAATACAACATTTACTTACTAACATTATAGATATTATTTTATCAAATAAATATGTAATACAAACATATTTTACTACGTATAATAAATTACTTTAATAATACCTATCATATTATCTTTATGATATTAAATGAACCCTATAAATTTTATTACTTAATATATATAAAAGTATATTTTATTATATAAATTTTAATATAAAATTTTATTTATTAATACATGAATTATATTAATTACTCTAATAAATCTTTTAAAAATATTTAAAAATATAAAACGACGATATTTAAAATATATTATAATCATGTATAAATTTTGGAAATCATTTTGAGTCAAATTGACTTTTGTTGACCTTTGCATATTAGTCTCGAGCATTAGGATTGTGGTACACTATGACCTGACCTAATTGTTAGACAAATATTGACCAACATATAATTATATATAATTAATTTAGGTTCGTGAATCCGAAGCCAACCTTGCACTAGTTCAATGACGTTATATATATTTTCACTACGAAATACAGTATGGTGAGTTTCATTTATCTTTTTACCCTTTATATTTTTGGGCTGAGAATACATGCGTAATTTTTATAAATGTTTTACGAAATAGACACAAGTAATCGAAACTACATTATATGGTTGAATTATCGAAATCGAATATGCCCCTTTTTATATAGTCTGGTAATCTAAGAATTAGGGAACAGACACCCTAATTGACGCGAACTCTAAAGATAGATCTATCGGGCCCAACAAGCCCCATCCAAAGTACCGGATGCTTTAGTACTTCGAAATTTATATCATGTCCGAAGGAGGATCCCGGAATGATGGGGATATTCTTATATGCATATTGTGAATGTCGGTTACCAGGTGTTCAATCCATATGAATGATTTTTGTCTCTATGCATGGGACGTATATTTATGAGAACTGGAAATGAAATTCTTGTGGTCTATTAAAATGATGAAAATGAATGATTATGATAAACTAATGAACTCACCAACCTTTTGGTTGACACTTTAAAGCATGTTTATTCTCAGGTATTAAAGAAATCTTCCGCTGTGCATTTGCTCATTTTAAAGATATTAATTGAAGTCTTTCATGGCATATTTCGAAGAACGTTGCATTCAAGTCATTGAGTTCATTAAAGATTATTATTATTAAGTCAATTTATAGTTGGATAGTGGATATTATGAAATGGTATGCATGCCTGTCAATTTTCGATGTAAAGAAAGTTTGTCTTTTAAAAACAAATGCAATGTTTGTAAAATGTATCATATAGAGGTCAAATACCTCGCGATGTAATCAACTATTGTGAATCGTTTATAATGTATATGAACGGGTCCTTTCAGGGTGCGGCTCCTGGAATAAGATCGATTTGAAATTCAACCGGTCGATGAGGTGGAAGACCCGGTAATTCGTCGGGAAATACATCGGAAAAGTCACTAACAATTGGCACATCTTCGATGCGCTTTTCGTCGGCCTCGACTTTCTTAACGTGAGCAAGAATCGCGAAACAACCCTTGCGAAGTAGCTTTCGAACTTTAAGGCACGAAACGAGATTGAGTCTGGTGCAATTTTTGTCGCCATAGACAATCAATGGTTCACCATTCTCGATAGGAATTCGGATTGCGTGAAGATCGCAAAGAATGTGAGATTTATTTTTGACCATCCAATTCATACCGATTATTACATCAAAACTCCCTAATTCCATGGGTATCAAGTCAATTTCAAATTCCTTACCCAAAATGTTCAAAGTACACCCCCGGTAATATGTGTCGGCACTTAAGAGTTTTCCGTCGGCCACTTCGATGGAATAAGTAGTATCTAAAGGGTGTGGTGGAGTGCAAAGGGTAGGAGCCAAAGTCTTAGACACAAAACATTTATCGGCACCCGAATCGAATAAGCAAGTAACATAAGAGTTGTTGAGAAGAAACGTACCCGTGACTAGTTCATTGTCATCTCGGGCTTCCTCGGTGTTGATGTTAAAGGCTCGGCCTCGGTTGTTGGGGTTGTCTTTCTTTTTCGGGCATTCGTTCTTATAATGGCCCGTTTGGCCACATTCGTAACAAGTGACCGTTTTTGGAGGATTGGGCCCCTTTCGAGCAACGGGGGCGGCGCTTGTGCAATTGTTGGCCCTATGACCAACACCTTGGCAACGGTGACAAACTAGTTTGTTACATTCGCCGTGATGATGCTTGTGGCATTTGTTGCAAAAAGGTAAGTTTCCGACATAACCCTTCTTGCCGTCGTTGTTGAAAGGCTTTTTGGTGAAGGTGTTGTTGTTGTAGTTGGTTGATGGAGTGGATTCCTATTTCCTTTTGTTGCCACCCGACTTGTCCTCGGCCTTAGGAGCCGGCACTACGATTTCGTCAACCGTTTCGATTAATTGGCGGGCCATGTTCATAGCGGCTTGATGAGTAGCGGGTTTGGATGACATCACCCCTTGTTTGATGCTTTTTGGAAGACCGAGCATGTAGAGCTCAATCCTTTGAGATTCGGGGTTAACAAGATTAGGACACATCAAGGATAGTTCGGTGAAGCGTTGATTATAAGCTTTAAGATCGTTTCCGACCGCTTTCAAAGCTCTTAGTTCTTCCTCAAGCTTTCGGGTTTCTTCGCGCAGAAAATATTCAACAATCATCTTTTCCCTTAGATCGGCCCAAGAGAGGGCATGAGCTTCATCGGTACCCACCGATTGAACATAGGTGTTCCACCATGTTAGAGCAATTCCGGAGAAAGTGTGGGTGGAGTATTTGACCTTGTCTTGATCCCGACAACCGCTTATGCTAAAGACGGCCTCCGTTTGTTCAAACCAACGAGTAAGCACAACCGGTCCCCCGGTTCCATCATAAGTGTGAGGTTTGCACCCCATGAAAGCTTTGTAGGAGCACCCTTCGCTAGAGTTACCGGCTCCTTGGTTATTGTTGTTGTGGTTGGTGTTATTGTTGTTGTTAGACGAGTGACCGGCCATGGCCGCATCCACGGCGGTGGCTATCATGCGTTGTAAGGCTTGTTCGGGAGTTTCATTGCGTCGTACACGGCGAGGAGGCATTGTTCCTTCAAAACAAAAGAATACCGTTGGTTAGTATTCTAAATAATACTAACCGTGATATGGAATAAAGATATAGAGAAAATTATCCTTGACCCGCCTTAAATTCTTTATGTCATAATGTCGGAATGTTCATATGTGTCACCGTAATATAATCCCGGAAATTATATTACCCTAACTCATATGTGCATGCGACATTACTTCATATAGTCAAGGTGGCGTGCCAATTTAATTATACAACGCGAGATTAAGATAGAATAAGAGTAGATATGAGTAGAAGAGTTAGAGTATAAATGCACAATTTGTCAAGTAATTCCTATGTCAAGTCTATATGCCGGTTGTAGTCTAGACTCACCAATGTACCCTATGACTCGGGGTTGACACTAATGAACTCTAAATCCCTACAACCAAGGCTCTGATACCACTTGTAGCGACCCCGACAAATCATCAAATGACGGCGTCATCTACGTATGGTCCCATTAAATGGTCGTAAGTCTTTATAACAAAGTTTGACCGAAAAATATGTCGCATTCATTTCATAAATAAGGGTGTTTCAAAGTTTACAAAAGTAGTTTCCATAACAAGTACATAACAATGTTTAAAGTTTGTATGAAACACGTGCGACATAATTAAAAATAGTCAAAAAGACGCTCCACGTATGCAAGTATACTCGACATCCAATGCAAGTATCAAAAAGTATGAGCGGAAGCATGTATCACCTAAGTTCAAGGACCTGAGAAAAACATAGAGAATCTGTCAACGAAAACGTTGGTGAAATCATAGGTTTAAATAAGTAAGTGAGTAAAAGTAAGTTGAACCACAAGATTTGCAACATCGATAGAGTCATAGTACATTCTAAAAGTTAATATTCACGAGCACTCAATTATCAAAGCTTAACATTCCGTCCGTTGAACCCCGTAATAATAGTGTTAGAACATACACTGTTTCCCAAAAATATATTTCACCCGTAGACGGTAGCGAACCGTCCGAAGTGAGGGTTTGTCAAACCCATATGGCCATATAACATAAGTTCTCGCTTACACCATCTGATGTAACTAATGATAATCGAATTGAGGATTTGTGTTCAAACTCGTATGTAGAATGTTTGTTTTCCCTGTACTTGTGTTCACGTAGTTTAAAAGAACGTTTATGTTTTCTCATCCCAAAAGTAAGTTCAAAAAGAGTAAAAGTGGGACTATGATCTCACCTTGAGTGCACGTACGAAAAGTACTTCACAAAATAACGTGTGCGAAGGATAGTGCTAGTCTTGACCTAAACAAATAGGTCGTATCAATAACGGTAAACACGATAGGTCAAAGATGTTCAATTAGTCCTATGGCTCGTTACGACTCGATTATGTAGCATGTGAAATCAAATTGTCAAGTTTCATGCAAGGTACAAGTGTATAAACAAGTTAGGAAGGTTGCATAATCATTTGGTTAAGTTTGACAAAAAGTCAAACTTTGGTCGGTCAAAGTCAACGAAAAACTCAACACGTTCGGGTCGGGTCCCGAACTATTTTTCTGAGGTTTTTAATCATGTATGAGCATGTTAGGACAAGTTACATGTGAATCGGAGGTGTGTAGCATAGCAAACATTATTCGAAAATTGACAAAGTTGGACAGACCATAATGGCGCGCCGCGCGGGTATATGGCGCGCCGCACCATTACCTGTGCAGAGAGTTCTGGCAGTTTTTAAGTTTTATGCACGAACCTAACTTCAAACAATCACCATTTATGATCCTCAAACAATCAAGACAAGTATCTTATACCGTTGGGAAGGTAATTTGACGAGGAAAACAACTAAACACATTTCATCAATCAATCTACCTATTACAACAACCAAAACCGCATCTAATGCTTAACATTAACCGCATACAAGTTCATAAATGTAATTCAATGATTCGGGCAACCAATTTACATGAATGATATGCCGTTTCGAAGGTAATCAAGCATACAATCCAACTAAACACTTACCAATAATAATCCATGGCATTCAATGCATCAAAAGTCCATTTCAAGTTCATCAAACCCTAACCCAAATTCACCAAAATCAATAATCAAGTTCATGAAGTTTTCTAAGGCAACCTACACATCAAATTGAAGCTAGTGATGCTAGTAACACAATTAAAACATCAACTTTTAACATCTAACAACATATGATCATCCTAAATTCAAGAACAACACACCAAAATCAAGTTCATGCTAGTTATACTAAAACAACGAGATCGAGCATACAAATTACATACACGACATCACAATGAGCCATAGACACTAACTAACACCATTTCAAGTCAAAAACACGAATTTAGAGAAATCTAGAGTTTTAGAAATGTTACCCAAACGAGATGAAGTTGGTACCAAAATGAAGAGGATGAAGAGAGGATCACGAATATGTAATTTATTTTGTTGTAAGCCTCCTAGATCGGATTTAGATGATGATTGAATGAATTTGGTAATGGTGTGTGTGTTCTTGCTAGAGAGAAAGAGAGAGAGATGGAGATGATAATGAATGGGTGAAAGGGGTTTGACCCTTTGACCTAGTCAAGGGTTTGATCCCTTGTCAAGTTTAGTCCCTCAACTTTCGTTCGGGTGCGTGAATTACCTAAACGAGATAATTTAAAACGCGTATCAACGGGAGATGTTATAAACATATAACGGACTTTAAATTAGTATAACGGAAAAGTAAATGGAAAAAGGCGGGATGTTACAGCAGATGAAAAAGAAGAATGAAGGATACGATAGCCAGGAAAATATCAATAATCAGAACTGGATTAAGCATTTTCACAATCTATTGGGATGTTTGAAATAAGGAAGAAGATTATAGGAGTGGTGAAAATAAATGAAACGGAAGAGGTCAATTTATAGCGAAATATCAGACATAGCAATCGAGGCAGATTACGCATTTAATCAAAGGAAATCTTAATTTTCTTAAATTCCGAAGAATCAAATCTTATTTAGATTATGAAGATTTTCTATTCCTTAAATTTCGGAAATCAATCGTTACTACGTCAAGAGATAAGACGCATCTCTATTCTCTATTTCACTTTATTACAATAACTTCCCTCATACGCTTCAGTAATTGGATTGTTTTATCCATATTATTCAACGGTGATAAAACTTTATTTATCGACTCATATTCATCATAAAAAAACATTTTTATTGTTAGCTATGACGACCTCACTCAAATTTTGGGACGAAATTTCTTTAACGGGTAGGTACTGTGATGACCCGAAAATTTTCGAACAAATTTAAACTTTAATCTTTATATTATTCTGACACGATAAGCAAAGTTTGTTAAGTTGAATCTCAAGAATTTTAAACTATGTTCATACATTCATTTAACCTCGACCAAATTCCAATGATTCACGAACCATTATATGAACGGACATGATTATATATGTATATGTGTATATATTATAACTTGAAAACGTTAACAAAGTATTAGACGTATAATACTTTACACGAACGTATTTGTTTCGATATAGGTTTAATATAATTATCAACAGAATTAAAAGATAATATCAAATGATTGATTTATCAGATACATTGTATGATCGTGAGTCTCTATTGAGAGGTCCACTTTGATTTAGGAAACCGTTCCTTTTTAACGATATTCAGAATAAATGGTAAAGTGACCTACAAGTAAGAACAAATATGTCAATTAACGATTACTGGACAAAGGTTAGTAGAGATTAACTTTCAACACAATGATTGTCTCGTGTCTCTTGATAAAGTTAATTATTTAGTTTTCTTAATATTGAAAACGTTTTACGACATAGATGAAACCTTTTAAAGAATGATTTTGAATATAACTAATTCTGGAAAACTAAATTATATTTATTCGATTTAGTTCAAATATATGAAAGCGTTCTTCGAAATAATAGATTTTTAATTATTATAACGTTTCGATAAAAAGATGTGAATGTAATTAGTTTTAGAGAACTATAGTTATTCGATTTAGTATGGACACGTTTTTCGATATAATAGAATTTGATTGTTAAAATGTTTTTATGGATTTTCAATGATATGAAAATGAGAATAAAGATAAAATAAAGGTTTCTAATGAGCACTAAAAGACTACAACATTTCATCTCAAGATTTCAAGTTAAAATGATGGAAATCACTAAACCTGCGCACTTGCACGAGAAAAATCATAAGTAAATCATACTGACTCGAAAAAGGGTGATTCCGGTGTCCAGACGTCCGTAACTCAAAAATCAACAACTTTCGAGAAGACACCATACGTGGACCGCGTACCTATCTACGCGAAACGCGTAATGTTTGTCGACATAAAAAGTTTATCGACATAAAAAGTGATGGCGGCTTATTATTATATTATTATATTATTATTTTATATATATATATATATATATATATATATATATATATATATATATATATATATATATATATATATATATATATATATATATATATATATATATATATATATATATATATATATATATATATATATATATATGAACGAAGTACTTGTGATTAGGAACTTAAAAACACGCACACACTCACATAAATAAATCACTCTGTATATTTCCTAGCTTTAATTTTAAATTAGTAGTATGGTACTGTAACAAGTGATACACGGGTATTTTAATTCGGGTTACAAACCGATTATAACTAAGGAAACTATGGGTTATTGCCAAGGAGGTTATGGGTAATATTCGGGGATATATTTATGAATCAAACCTAGTGTTTATCATCTCCGTTACATCTACGTACTTTCCTACAATATTGAATCTCAATATTGATATGTAAGTACTTATATTTTATCTTTTATATAATAATTGTGTATCCATGTCTAGTGCTCGAGTATATATATATATATATATATATATATATATATATATATATATATATATACCTGCTTGTATGCTAAATTTCGTCGCTAAACAGTTTATAATGAATCACGAATTAAATAAACATATTACTGGTAAAAGGTATATGATATACATGTTTTTGGAAAGCTAACGAAAAATCAATAACTTTTCATTTAGATATCGAATAGTTTCGATGAACGGATTAAAAGATATAAGCAACTGAATTATGATTGATGTTAATTGAAATTGCTTTTGAATCTACAATTAAGATTTAAACAACTTGTTTACGAGATTGATAAAATGGATTTTTAAATATTACCAACCGAGTAAATGAATCCTTATATAAGGCATGTCTCGTTTTGTTGAACTAAAGTCAGAATGACTTTTTGAAATGACTTTTGATAAACTTTTGTATGTCGATCTCGAGCATTAGGATTGCGATACACTATGATCTGACCTAGCTTGATAGACATTTATTGACCAACATATGTTCTCTAGGTTGAGATCTACGGTTAATTTTGCATTCCGAGTTTCGGTCACTTTTTGGTGAATGACCTTATGTGCTGCTAAGGTGAGTTTCATTTGCTCCATTTTTAATTGCTTTTGCAATCTATATTTTTGGGCTGAGAATACATGCACTTTATTTTAAATGCAATTGTAACACCCCAGCTTAACATGACCACAATATTGTCCGCTTTGCCCGCAGGCGCACGGCTTTTTCTTGGCGACCACACACGAGAAGCACTTTCCCAGGAGGTCACCCATCCTGGTAGTGCTCTCGCCCGAGCACGCTTAACCACAACGTACTCGCACTTCTACTCAGCCTGTGATCCCAAAACGCGTTGTGTCATTTAAGCGTGAGTATTACCTTATAATCCCATGATCACTCATGTTCGTGGGCGATGTGGAATTTGCCTAGGGTGTTACATTCACCCCCCTTAGGGACTCATCGTCCTCGATGAGGTTTGCCCCACCACCCCCAACGGCACACGAGTGGCTCTGATACCATTCTGTAACACCCCAGCTTAACATGACCACAATATTGTCCGCTTTGCCCGCAGGCGCACGGCTTTTTCTTGGCGACCACACACGAGAAGCACTTTCCCAGGAGGTCACCCATCCTGGTAGTGTTCTCGCCCGAGCACGCTTAACCACAACGTACTCGCACTTCTACTCAGCCTGTGATCCCAAAACGCGTTGTGTCATTTAAGCGTGAGTATTACCTTATAATCCCATGATCACTCATGTTCGTGGGCGATGTGGGATTTGCCTAGGGTGTTACAGCAATGGACACAAGTACATACTAAATTCTACACTGAGTTTGAACCGAGAATCCCTTAGCTTTGGTAACTAGTAACTACCGGTTATAAGAACTGGTGGGCGCGAGTAGTTGTATATGGATCCATAGGGCTTGATATCCCCGTCCGAGCTAGAGCACTAGCCTTTTAACGGACGTATGCTATTTGAGAAGCGTACACGTTGGTTTGCATGTATTATTAAGATGATTATACAAAGGGTATAAATTATATATACGTTAAGTTTAGTTACCAGGGTGCTCAATTTCGTAGAATATTTTGATAAACGTTTTTGGATGAAACAACTGAAATCTTGTGATCCAACTTTATAAACAGATTATGCATAACACTAAAACTATGAACTCACCAACCTTTGTGTTGACACTTGTTAGCATGTTTATTCTCAGGTTCTCAAGAAGTCTTCCACTGTTTGCTTATATGTTATACAAGCCATGTGCATGGAGTCATACATGATTTATTCAATAAAACGTTGCATTCACAAAATCATCACCATCTATCTTATTTTGACTGCATTGTCAACGGAAGTACTATTGTAAACTATTATTTACGGTGATTGTTTATATGTAGAAATCATCAGATGTCGAAAACCTTTAATTTAAATATTCATATATGGTGTGCCTTTTCAAAAGAATGCAATGTTTACAAAACGTATCATATAGAGGTCAAATACCTCGCAATGAAATCAATGAATGACGTGTTCGTCCATATGGATTTGGAGCGATCGTCACAGCTAACACTTAGTGAATGATAATATAATACATACATATATATGTATAAAATGGACACGCCACCCAAATATCAAATACCGCATACCGAAGCATCCATGTATAAGGCAACTACCCTAAGCATACCGTACGATCTCTAAGCAACAAGCTAAAGATATCAACAATGTATAAGTTCACCAACGACGATGTGAACAACGCCAATAAGCTACACCCGGAGGGTTAGCTACAACACAACATTACATTAATATATATAACAATATAAAACGAATAAGGTTAACCCCTTAACCCATTACCTAATACCAAACGCCACAATGAAGATTGGCCGAACTACACGAGCCTAAGTAATCCGAACCCACACGAGATTACTATCTTCACAACATCGAGGTTGGCCGAACTACACGAGCCTTAGTAATCCGAAACCACACGAGATTACTACCACAATAAGATGACCAAACTACACGAGTCATCGTGAATCCGAACTACACGCGATTCACTTCTCAACATCAAAACCCACGGTCACGGGATTATAAAATCCACCACATCGGGGTCATCCACTTCACAACATTATCAACCCTTCGCCATTGGGGTTATAACATCCAAATCACAACCAGGTGTGATAACATACACACAAGTGTGTACCTCGCCAAAGGTGGTCAACCAAAACGTACAAACGTGTCAATTGGACCTATACACAAGTCCATCAATCCACCTATATGTGAAGTGAGCTCTATGACCAAGAACCACTTCACCCGACCCGTACCCATCCTACACATACATATGCATATAGGATATTAACACTCACCTTGTCTCCTTAAAGAAAAGCTTCCAAGTAATCCGCAACTCGTCAATGGAAAGTACCTAACCCATTATCACAAATTCAACAACACACTTAGATTGGATCTACAAACCAACCCAATTCGACACTTAGTGCAATTTCGACCCAAATGCACTTCCAAGGACAAACCGCGCCCAAACTACCCAATAATCACTAACAAAAGTGATAATGGTCCTAATATGCCAATTAAACCCGAACACAAGTGTTAAACACTTATCGTTCTCAAAATCGTCCATAAACCCTAATTTTGGCCCATAAGGTCAAAATCTCACCATTTACAAGTTTTGACACCAAAACATGTTTAACTCGGTTTTTATACTTCAACTTAATCCATTTTAAGTTTACAAGCCTCATCGAATCGACATTCGGGTCATAATCCTCAACAAACCCTAATTTTGACTCTAGTCAAAATTAGTCAACCACGAAAACCCTAAAAGTCTCCAAAACATCAATAATCGCTAATACTAGTGATTATACACCATTTACAAGTCTTAAATATGGTTAAATCATTAACCAACCCTAAACCCGCCTTTAACAACAATAAACTCGAATATTGGTGTTAATCTCCAATTAACAACTAAATGGGTTTCACCTATGAATCATACAATCAA
Source organism: Rutidosis leptorrhynchoides (assembly GCF_046630445.1). Classification (NCBI taxonomy): domain Eukaryota; kingdom Viridiplantae; phylum Streptophyta; class Magnoliopsida; order Asterales; family Asteraceae; genus Rutidosis; species Rutidosis leptorrhynchoides. The sequence goes on along the minus strand of NC_092333.1, from coordinate 458,727,650 downwards.
AAGCCCCAAATTTGAATGATGAACACGAAAATGAAATTCGGAGTTAGAGCTTACCACTAGTATCACCATGTAGCCAAGAACGAGGAGAACAACCTAGTCAACTACGCCAAAGATCAAATCCCGCTTCTTCCTTTCCAAAAATCCCTTTGAAATCAAATGGGTGTTTGAGTTTTTGAGAGAAAAATGAAATGAAAAGGAAAATGAAATTAGGAAAATGAAATGAGTGGATGAGGTTAAAGCCTCAAATCTGGCTCAAACGCGAAATGACCAAATTGCCCTTGAACTTCATTTAATTTTACAAGAATCTGGTGCCAGTTCGCACAGTATGCCGCGCCGCGGCATTAATGGTCGCGCCGCGACCTTTGCCTGAGTCTGGTGCCTTCTTTACCACACTTTCTGATCTGATTTCTAGTTGATTGCCGCGCCGCGACGTTCCACGTGATCTGAGTCATTTTCTCCTCACACAAGACTTAACACTAGAAAATGTCCCGAACCCTTCATACGCCTATCGTACATACCCAATACACCTATAAATCATATACGGGGAAAACGGGGTGTTACAATTTTCGGTACCATTCGGTACAATACCGAAAAAACCGGTACTGATACCGGTAAACCGGTACCGCTTTCTTAGTTCGGTTCGGTATTCGGTTCTTGTTTTTAAGCAATTTCGGTTTCGATACGGTTCGGTACGGTACCTGTACCGATCTCATCCCTACCTCTCACCCACACCCCAACTCACATCACCATAAAGCTCTAGGAATCGCCCTTCGGATTCAGCGTCAGTTGACATTGGGATTTGACCGTCGTTCGACTTCGATTCAGCGTTGGTCGGCGTTGGGCTCCGAGGTGAAGCAAGTGACGATGATCCTCAACTTTTTATTTTTATTTTTATTTTTTTCGTATACTATTTTCTTATTCATTCACATATGCTAGGGACATCAAAATCAAAAATATCAAGTCACTCATTCACTTTTTCTTTTTATGCTCTAACTTCATCTTTTCAATTCACACTTCTACGTGCAATAAAAAAAAACACACACGTGCAATAAAAAAACACACACACTCACACTGACACTCACACTCACACCACCGATCACAAGGGATACCATAACTAAGAGCACTAGGAGTCGTTCAGTGTTAAATCTCAGTGTTAAATCAATTATTTATTTATTTTTTTCTTTTTTCTTATTGATTATTTAGTTTAGTTATTATTAATTAATTTAAAATCTTTTTATTTATTTTTTAATTTATGTAACTAATTAACATATAATATTAAAATGTATAAAATAAAATAAAAAATTATGACGATTTAACAAAAATATATAATACTTGTTTAAAAAAATCGGCCCATTTTTTAAAAAATTTGGCCACACTTTTTGGTTTTTTGCCCAAGTTTTAACCTAATTAGCCACACCTCATCTTCTTCCTTTTAATCTCTGCACCTGCAAAAACAAGAAAAAAAATAAAAAATATGGAAAGAAAATAGAAGGATAAAGAAAAAAGAAAAAAAAAAGTTGATTTTCACCGTTACCTAGCTAACGGTGGTGCCCAACGCCGATTTAACGGCGGTCGGGTGTCGGAGATACCACCGTCCCCACCGTTTAATTTGGTTAACGGCAGAAAAACACAACGACTCCTGGTGCTCTAAAGGTGCGTTTGATAAAACTGGATGATCTAGCGCTGAATGATTCAGAATCTGAATGATTTAAAACCTCTGAATAAAGTTTTTTCTGAATGAAAATAAGTTGTTTGATAATCATTTAGAATGAACTATATAAACTGAGTAAAATTACCTTATCAAAGTGTAAAATGAATAAAATATTCAATATACTTGTTAATTAAGTGTTCGGAATAGGAAGGATTTGAGGAAAAATATATATTCAATATAGAGTTTTATCGGTTAAGCACGTGCTTTTGTAAAGGGAGATGATTCTCACACACCACTTTTTGATCCCTATACACTTTTGTCTCATAAGTTGACAGTTATGCCCCTAGAAAGTTGAACCTATTATATTATTATAAGTATAATTAAGAGTAGATTAGGTAATTAGGTGTACATGAACCAAAATGTAGTGTGTTAGAATCACCTCCCGTTATTAAAGGGAAGATAACTGGAGAAAATATATTTTTATTTTGTTCCGATTCATTTTATACACCAAGTTTCTTTACGAAGAAGATGATTCTCCTGATACAAAATTCCCCGCCAATTTCTTCATCTTTATCTCCCATTCATTACTCACCTGGAACTCACACACTTATCTGTGTTTTATCTAGCACTAGTAATAATAATAATATTATTATTAACAATAATAATATCGATAAACCTAACAATAAACCCAAAATAACAAGAATCAAGATCAAACAACCAGACGATTACCATGCCACTCTCAAAGCTCTCAATTCCAAAGGCCGTACTCCCCGTAAAGCCCTTGGTCAGGTAACATTTTAATTCTTTTATATGTAACTTTCGTTTGGGCATTTGGTCGAACAGTTGGTGTGTGTTCTGTTAATTATTGTAACAAAGCTACATATCTGTGTATGTGAACTTAGTAACTTAATTATTCTATGGAAAATTACAAATAGACTAGTGATAGTAACTTAATTACTTGTCAATATGTATGTATATATATTGGTTGTGCAGCATTATATGTTAAATGGTGAAGTAAATGAACAACTTGTGAACGCTGCTAATGTGGGTGATGGTGACGTGGTGCTTGAAATTGGTCCAGGAACTGGGTCGCTTACTAATGTTCTTGTTGAATCTGGTGCCAATGTTCTTGCAATTGAAAAGGTTTTTCATTTTTTGGTCGTTTATGTTCTCGCTAAATCTTTGATATTGGTCGCCAAGTACTCGAAATTCACATAAAATATGCCCTCTTTTATCTTTGTGATGTCGTTAGGATCCTTACATGGCTGCACTTGTAAACGATCGATTTGCATCTACAAATCGTGTCAAGGTAATTTGATGATTAATTCCAAAAACTTCATTTATTGTAAATGGAAAGAAGATACATGAACATGCGATAATCGATTGTGTAGGTGATACAAGAAGACTTTACAAGATGCCACCTTCGATCTCAGTTGTCGTCATACATGGGAAGTGATTCCTCAGATTCAAATCCATATGCAAAGGTGAAAAAATTTATGCTTCTTTTTCGTGCCACGTAAGCTACCTTATGTGTGGTTTTTAATAAACGGGTTCGATTTTCTTTAAAAATGTTGAGTTCGATTTTCTTTAAAAATTTTGCAGGTCGTTGCCAACATACCGTTCAATATAAGTACCGATATAGTTAAACAACTTCTTCCAATGGGTGATATCTTCTCAGAAGTAGTCTTATTACTCCAGGTTTGATTTTTTCCATGCTTGTCATTTATGTCACATTTTTCAGTTACTCTCAAAATACCATTTTGATACCTCAATTTCAAACCGAAGGGTCTCATGATTTTTTTTTTTTTTTAAAATGTGAGAAATTTGAGGGTGTTATACGTAAATTATGGAACTGGGTAATGTATTTTGTGATATGATATTTACTATAATGTTTCAAATTTGTGATTGAAATCGTGTAGGATGAAGCTGCTCTGCGCATGGTGGACTCATCCTTGAGGACACATGAGTACAGGCCCATCAATATCTTTATAAACTTCTATTCCGGTAAATTTTCTTTAACAACTGTTTATATGAAATAAAAACCTTGAGCTATTGCTTTTTATATTTTTTACAGTTAAAGTGTTACATAAAACAGTAGTTGCTCTCTTAATTTCTGCTTGGAACCTTTTCTTGCAGATCCTGAATACATGTTTAAGGTCCCAAGGGAAAACTTCTTTCCCCAACCCAAAGTAAGTCTGGCTGATGACTTACATTGTATGTATTCATTTAATTAAGAAACAGGAGTTCATTAAATTATACCGTAGTTTCTATACTAGGAACTACTATTTCATGCAAGAATTGAGTGATCATTATTCGAAATATGTGAAGTGGTTGGTGTTGGTTAAGTTCCGGTGTATCTATTACTACAAATGCCACGTTACACAATATTTTCTGGCGAGTAAATAGTCATTAGTAGTTTAAGTTTTCAGAAGTAGTACTAGTCACCTAGATCTTGCATATATAGTTGACCGATTGAATTTTACGTATTTTTTGCTAGCATTGAAATGTTATGTGGCACACATTTAGCTTTTTTTTTTTTTTTTTCTTTCTCTAAAAGAACTACTTACTTTTCCATTTTGTCCTCTTGAATCGTTGTACAAGATTATGTGCTACAAAAGTTGGCTTTAAACCGTCGCCGATATATTTTTGATGAAAGAGTCTATCCTATACATATAGTTTTATGATATGAAAATGTATTTTATAAACGTAGAAGTTTGAAAAAATGTATATATATGGTAAATATTTTATTTTTATAGGTAGATGCAGCTGTTGTTGTATTTAAACTGAAGCAAGCAGTAGATTATCCCCAAGTTTCATCAACCAAGAGCTTCTTTTCAATGGTTAGTTCATTAAAAAATGATACATTTGTATTCTGAAAATTCCGTTTTATGGGTCTTTGTTCTAAACTTCTAATGATGTGATAATAGGTTCCAAAATGCAAAACGCATAATCATTGCTTGAATTGTGATTTGTCTTCTTAGGTTAACTCTGCGTTTAATGGAAAGCGTAAGATGTTGCGGAAAACACTCCAACATATAACATCCTCCGTTGAGATTGAAGAAGCTCTTGTAAACAATGGTCTTGCAGCTACTGTAAGAATTCTTTTTTGTTGCTATCTTGCTCTCGATTATTTTAACTTAAATAAATAACATGTTTTTTTTCTTCCTGTTCCGATGATCCATCATTCATGCAGTCAAGACCAGAAGAACTCACATTAGAAGATTTTGTGAAGTTGCATAATTTGATACATGAATAACATAAATTTGTTTTTATAGAGAGTAGAGGGTAGGAAACATTGTGCTTAGTAAATCTTTCTCATCTGTTCGAGTTGTACAACCATAAAGCTGCATGGTGCAACTGTTTCTAATCTTTCAAGAAACCCTTGTTCAATGCTGAGCAAGTGAGCATTTTTGTTGTACAGAAAGTGTTGTAACCATAAACGAATGTTCTTCTCTGTATTTAAAGATACATGCTTGAAGGTTTATGTAGTTTGTACAGAAAGCGACCATTTACCATTTACAGTTTCTATGTACACGAATCTTAAATCTGGAACAACCTATAAACAATCAAGAATATGATTAACCCACCCTAAATTTATCAACCTTTTCATAATCTGTCTGCTGTTATCTTTCTGCTTCTGTTCCTGCTTCTACATCTTCCACCACTGAATGTGCTTGGCTTTGACTTTGACTTTGACTACTACCTTGATCAGGGTGCGGTGGCAGCCACTGACGTAGCTGCTCCATCGAAATCTCCCTTGAAATAACGGGGCTATTTGGGGCCATAACTGAGAGACGACACACAGGGCAAGTCGACTGCTTTCGTAGCCACAAGTCTATGCAAGAAAGATGAAAAGTATGCCCACATTTTGGCATAAGTCTAAGCACCTCTTTCTCTTGGTACTCACCTAAGCATATTGTGCACCTGAAATTATATTATATAACTTTATAATCATCATTAAACAATACTCCGTATATTCTAAGTAAAATGAACATTTTATGCATATGAATTTCAGTTATAACAAATCATTTTATTCTATTCATCTAAAAATGAACATGTCAAAATTAACTTTATAATGTTGTAAAGTACAACATTCTAAAGCATGTTTGGTTGTATTAATAAAATTGGTTGTGTACAAGGATCATCACCCTTTAATGTCGGCTAGTCATAAAATGTTGCCTTTTGACACTTTTAAAAGTAACAAATACTATGCTTTTATAAGTTAAAAAAATACTAACCAAATTATTTGAACTTTGGCAATAAAAACACATTTTTCAATTACTTCATTACAAACTCAATGATGGTTTGAGTGTGACCGAACTTACTGGGCATCGTCCACGGAACCAAAGGCTTCACGGTTGTACTTCAGTGTGGGAATGGCTGCAACCATAGCTGGTTCAAGACCTACGACCCGATGCTCTTGCTGTCATTGTGTTTACAAACGTGTTAGAATAAATCATCATAAAAAGGCCTAAACGCGTTTAAAATTTAAACCCTAGATATAAAACTAATAAACAGAGTCAAATATGTAAACTATTTACTCTACTGTGATTTAGAATAAATCGTCATAAAAAGGCGTAAACGCGTTTAAAATTTACCAATGAACACATTGTATCTAGTTAATAATCATAACAAACCGTTTCAATGATTTTGAAACTAAATCAATTTCAAGACCTTATATGAACAATTCTGATGAAATAAATCAATCAATTAGTCATCCACTCTTGTTGATCAAAAATGGAATTCTACTTCAAGCATATATCAAACAATTTTAATTGCTATTGCTATGAATATTAGGGCAATTGCAATCATATATCGATGATACATGAAAAAAAAAATTGTGAAGCATGTAGGTTGAAGGATTGAAAACATACCCTCTCAAGGTCAACCATTGAGTCAATCTCGAACAACTGGTGTGATTCATATCGCCGAAACCGCCTACAAACGAGTCTAGCACATACGAATACAATGAAAGTGGCACTCATTGCAAAGCCTATAACTGTTGTAACTAAATTCATACTTTTACCTAACATCTAATGCCTTTGATCACTCCAATTCACCAAACAAACTTAAAATAGCTAGAATAAATATGAATAAATTAAACTCCACAACCCTGATTGCAAAATAGATTCAAGAACACATAAAAAGGGATTGAGAAACAAAATCGAGATTAAGGCCAACAAAATGAAAAACTAAAATTAGAACCCTAAGTAAAGAATATGACCATTAATGAAAGAAAATCAAGACCTAAGATCCAAGATTAGAGTTTGTGCTCATCAAGCTCTAATCATGATTATGGTAACCCCTAATACAAAAACAAAAAAACAACATTAATACATTACAAGAAACCCAACAACAAAAAACTCTGAAGTCTAACAAATTCTACATAAATTACTAAAAAGATTGAAACTTGATCAAACCCCAGATCAAGATTAATTAAAAAAAGTATTAAAATTTACATTCTTGGAGAGATTGGTTGAAAAGTAACCCCCAATAAATGGAATCCATTTTTCTTGGGGTGGACTTTAAGTTAGATTGTGAGGGCCATTTGATAGATTGAGGTGTAGGGAAGAGAGGAAAATTCAGACCATTTTTTCTTCTTGGCTTGCTCCTTTGGACTTGCATCTCATGTGGGTCCAATTCAATGGCTGTGGGACCCAATTTTAGGAGAGTGTTGACTGGATTGCAAATCTAAAATTCGCAATTGTTGGATCATGGAAGTAAGAGCACTCCCAACGGAACCTGCTCTCACCTGTTCTCGATGCCGCCCTGTACGACTCTGACGACAGTGAATCCGCCCTTGGCCGCCCTGTCCTACACCACCCTGAATTTCGCGTTTTTTCAAACATATAGAGGACGCGATCAAAAGACTAGATTTTAAGAAATAAAAAAAAAAAATTCACCCTACTTTTTAAACCATTTATACCTAATCTATTTATATTAGTCATATAAACCTATAAAATAATGTTTAATTTTTATAAAATGATGATGTCATCATTATGCTAATTATCCTTTAATTTTCATAATGATGATTTCATAACTATATATTAATTTAATTAAAAAAATAATACAAAATCTTTTATAAAAAGAAATACTAATCTCTCCTAAATTGTAATTTTAATTTTCTAAAAAAATTTAAAAGACATTTATTAATAATAATTATTATTACTATTAAAAATATAAATATTCAACTTTGATCAAACTTTATTATTATTATTATTTACTTTTAATATAATAATTGTAATTATAATTATTATATTATTAATATTCAAATATGAATTCTTTTTACGAAATTAATTACGTTACATATATATGCGAAAATACATGTCTCTATATATTTGTAAAAATAACGACAAGTTCTTAGTCAAACGGGTCATTAAAATAAATAACTTTACAATTTACATTCACTTATTACCTAAAACATCTCAATAAATTATTTCGTTTAAATAAACCTGTAATTTTACGAGTCATTTCACTAGTTATATATTATATCCTTAGTTATACTTACTTTCAACTCAACTTACTAGATTATAATAAAAGTATAACTGTAAATTTAGGAGACAAAAATATACATGATTTAAAAGGTGGTGGGTAAGGATCACTTCATTTACTAGATTTCATAGCTAAATAAAGTTATATTATAATATTATATATATATATATATATATATATATATATATATATATATATATATATATATATATATATATAGTGGTAGGATCAAGGGGGAAGTAACCAATCGGAGGGAAGCGGGGGGAAGCAAATTTTTTTTTCTTCGTTTTTTGAAAAAACTTTGTTCACAAACATTATAGATTGGATGAAAATATGAACATTTAGTAGAGACACTTTGTGATAAATGTTTTTATTTTGGCGGAAAAACGCTCGAAGAACAAATATATAACAATTATCGTGTTTTTCGAGCGTATGTTGACGTTTTAGATATTAGGGTTTATAGGGTTTAGAAATTTAGGGTTTAGGGTTTAGATTTAGGGTTTAGATTTTGGATTTAAATTGAGTTTTTAACACGAACGGTTTAGAGTTTAGGGTTTAGGGTTTAGAGTTTGGTGTTTTGGGTTTATGGAATAAACCCAAAACACCAAACCCTAAACCCTAAACTCTAAATCGGGCTAAATTTTATGTGATGACCCGGAAATTTCTGACCAAATTTAAACTTTATCTTTAAATGATTTAATGTTTTCGACACGATAAGCAAAGTCTGTAATGTTGAGTCTCAAAGTTTTGGAACTATATTCATGTAATCAATTATTCTTTGACTGTTCTCGAAGATTCACGAACAATATATATATATATATATAACTTAATGTGCATATATATATATATATATATATATATATATATATATATATATATATATATATATATATATATATATATATATATGATTTCAAGTTATTTAGTAAACGATATTAACATTCGATTATTGATTCGATTAATATTTAGAAAAGTTAACTAAAACGTTTAAGATGAACCAGTAAAACACTAATTTGCTACAGTATTTTCGAATTGCTACAGTCACTTTCAAAATGGGTTTCGAGCGGGATTGAAAGGACCCGTTCATATACATTATAAACGATTCACAATAGTTGATTACATCGCGAGGTATTTGACCTCTATATGATACGTTTTACAAACATTGCATTCGTTTTTAAAAGACAAACTTTCTTTACATCAAAAATTGACGGCATGCATACCATTTCATATTACATCCAACTATAATTGACTTAATATTAATCTTGATGAACTCAACGACTCGAATGCAACGTCTTTCAAAGTATGTCTTGAATGACTCCAAGTAATATCCTTAAAATGAGCTAATGCACAGCGGAAGAATTCTTTAATACCTGAGAATAAACATGCTTTAAAGTGTCAACCAAAAGGTTGGTGAGTTCATTAGTTTATCATAATCCATCATTTCCGTAATAGTAATAGACCACAAGATTTCAGTTTCAATAAATATCCGTACACTCGCAAGTGTATAAAAGTATTCTATAAGTTGTAGGCACCCGGTAACAAGCTTTAACGTTCATGTTTTACCCTCTGAAGTACACCAGATCAGGTGTGTTTAAAATAACCTCGAAGTACTAAAGCATCCCATAGTCAGGATGGGGTTTGTCAGACCCAATAGATCTATCTTTAGGATTCGCGCCTACCGTACATAGACAAGTAGTTTAATGTTACCAAGCTAAGGGTATATTTCTGGTTTAAACCCACATAGAATTAGTTTTAGTACTTGTGCCTATTTCGTAAAACATTTATAAATCAGCGCATGTATTCTCAGCCCAAAAATATATATAAAAAGGGAGCAAATGAAACTCACAATACTGTATTTCGTAGCAATTATGTATATGACGGCACTGAACAAGTGCAGTGTTTGTCTCGGATTCACGAACCTATATTAAGTATATATATTTATATGTTGGTCAATATCTGTCTAACAATTTAGGTCAAGTCGTAGTGTATCACAATCCTAATGCTCGAGACCGACATGCAAAAGTCAACAAAAGTCAACTTGACCCAAAATGACTTCCAAAATCTATACATGTTTATTATATAACTTATATATAGTAGTTTTATATATTTAAATATATTTATCAGATCTTATTATACTAAATAATACAAGTCATTTATTAATAAATAAAAATTTATATTAAAATTCATATATGATAAAAATATACTTTTATATATCTCAAATAATAAAATTTATAAAATTCACTTAATATCATAAAAATATAGTGGTATGTATTATTAATGTAATTACATTACGTGTGGTAAAAATATCTTTGTACGCATATTTATTTGATAAAATAATATTGATAATAATAATAATGATAAAAATAATAAAATGATAGTTTCAATAAAAATATTAATTTTTAGTAATAAAGATAATTTTAGTAATAACATCAACTGATAACAGTTAGAATAATCGTTTTAATAATAATATTAAAATTAATGATAATTCAGTTGACCATATCTTTTAATCCGTTCATCGAAACCACACGATTTCTAAATGAAAAGTTATTAATTTTTTTCTTCAGATTTTCAACGACATGCATATCATATAACTTATCTCAGTAGCATATGTATCAAATTCGTGATTTATCATAAACTATTTAACGACGAAACTAAGCATACAAACATGCATAATCATATATACTCGAGCACTAGTCAGGGATACACTATTAATATATAAAAGATAAGATATGAATGCTCACGTATCAATATTGTGATTCAATATTGCAGGAAAGTACGTAGACGCAACGAAAATGATAAACGTTAGGTTGACCTCACGAGCAATACCCTCGATCAATACCCATAACCTTCATAGCTATAACCCATAATTTCCTTAGCTCTATCCCATTTGAAAAATTATTTTGAAATCGTCTGAATATAACTCCGTCGTAGTATTTTATGTACACTAATAATATCTTGAAATAATACTAAGTAAATATATATATATATATGTAATTCGATTGAGAGAGTTTAGAGAAATATATTTTCAAGTTTCTATGAAATAATGAAACCTATTGAATTCTATTTATAATAGGTTTTTGAATTATTAAAGTGAATTATTAAAGTATGAATTATTAAATTGAATTATTAAAGTATGAATTATTAAAGTGAATTATTAAAGTATGAATTATTAAAGTGAATTATTAAAGTATGAATTATTAAAGTGAATTATTAAAGTATGAATTATTAAAGTGAATTATTAAAGTATGAATTATTAAAGTAAATTATTAAAGTATGAATTATTAAAGTGAATTATTAAAGTATGAATTATTAAAGTTAAAGTAAAGTAAAAGTAAAGTAAAGGTAAAGTTAAAGTATAGTAAAAGTATAAAACTATGTACGTATAATACTCGTATAAAAATATATATAATATTAATTTAAATCGTTATATATATATATTTAATAAAATAAAATATAAATATCGTTATCTTTATCATACTGGTTAAGTAATGAGTTGTAAAAAAAAATAGATTTCTTAAATCACAGTGGACCTCATAACATAGGCCCGTAATCATATCATAATGTATCTGATAATTCAATCATTTGATATTATCTCTTAATTCTGTCGATAAATATATCGAAACAAATATGTTTATGTAAAGTATCATATATCTAATACTTTGTTAATGTTTTCAGTTAATATTATATATTATATATACATATCTATATACACATAATTGTTCGTGAATCGTCGAACACGGTCAAAGGGTAATTGATTACATGAATGTAGTTCTAAACTTTTTGAGATTCAACATTACAAATTCTGCTTATCGTGTCAGAAACATATAAAGGTTAAGTTTAAATTTGGTCGGAAATTTCCGAGTCGTCACAGTACCTACCCATTAAAGAAATTTCGTCCCGAAATTTGATCGAGGTCGTCATGGCTAACTATAAAAATGTTTTCATGACGAATATGAGTTGATAAATAGAGTTTTATCATCATTGAGTAATATAGATAAAATAATTTGATTACACGAAGAGTATAAGTGAAGCTATCGCAAGAGAGTGAAATGAGTAAACGTATATTCGTTTTAACCGATGACGTAGTTATGATTGATTTCCGGAATTCATGGGATTTAAAGAAAATCTTTGCAATAAGATTTGGTTCTTCGGCGATTAAGGAAATCAGGATCTTCTTTGATTAAATGCGATAATCTGTCTCGATTTATCTGTCTGATATTTTACTATAATTCCACCCCCTTCGTTTCTTTATTTCCACAGCTCACACCTTCTAGTCTTTCTCCCCAATTCATACTTTAAAGCAGTCGTTAATATGCTTCATCCAGTATTGATTCTTGATATACTTTTAACTTTCATATCTTTCATTCTTCTTTTTCATCTACCACCGGAGGAAGTTATTTTCTTCTACCATTACCTTTGGGTTATTGTGTTTTTCATTCTCCCGTGTCTTTATATTGCTATACGCATTTATATACACGGTTTGTAATTTCGGGGTTGTTATCGGGCTTTATATTCTCCATTATATTTCGGAGCTTCATGCTTTCATTTTCTCTTCCCGATCTTAAGTCAAGCGGATAATAGTCCAGAATTCGTAGATATGAATTTTTGGATGAACATAGTTAATGTTCCAAGAAGAAAATCGTAATGGCACGATCTTGATTTGGAAAATTACCAGAATATCCGAAAATATAGAGCTATCAAGATGATATGTTCTTAATATGTTTGAAAATTGGGTAGAATGTAAGAGTCGTGTAAACAGTACATGATGACGGTATGTTCTGTGAATCATCACATTCCATTAGAAACTCAGCATGACTTACTGTAATATAATCACGTTGATCAAGTGTCATTATATTATACTAACTCATGCTTCAGTTCCCAACACTACTTCAAAAACATTCCTATTTTAAATTCAATTTTTTTTTTTAAATTTAGAAACTAACACAGTTTCTTTTTATGTTGTAACACAGATATTGTGAAGAGATAAAAGATATCGGATAAGAATAGTTGTGAAAATATCTTCAGGAATATCGAAGATATTATAATAAAAGATACGATAATATGGATGATGAAGAAGATTTGTCTGTGAAGGTTTAGAATAAGAAGTAAGGTGTTTGCTAACGATTTCAGTAGACACTTAATCATTTGGATCCTTTGAAGGCAGGTTTAGTCTTTGTGATTTGTCCACAGCCTCCTTCATGGTCTGCTCAATCCGTTTTCCAGTTTCAAACCTTCTCTTTTTCTCAGCTTTACCACCATACTATTCTTTATCATCAAACTTTTGACTGTTAAAGTCATTTACAGTTTTTGCTGCTTCATCAGCATTTTTCCAATTTCGGAGAACTAGTTCATAGTTTGGGATGTTTTTCAGAAAATTCACATTCGAAGTATGTAAGTCTAGGAGATAGACGTTATATGTATAACTTTTGACGTAAAATTGTCGCAAAATTCAAAATACTGATTGCTAATTCCCAGTAGTTGGTGTGACAATTATTGTTACAGGATGTAGGTGAGTACATGATGGAGTTTTAATGAATAAGTATAGTGGCTTTTCAGAGAGGCTTAAGTCGAAGGTTAATGAAGTTGTTGATAAGTTTACTGCTAATGTGGCGAGATAAGAAAGGTTTCCCGGTAACAATGATGAAGGGGTAATTGTTATAATAAGGTTTATTCGTATAAACAAATGAAGGTGATTTGCTGGAGCTGTGACAAAACTGTCTATTTTGGAAAGAGATTGAAAAATTATATTTGGTAATAAATATCAAAGGATCTGACATGGATACGTGTTAAACTATAACTTTGGTTTCGAGAGCTTTTCAGATGCATGACAGTGGGTAATATGTGGTTAGATCATCATCTCGCATGTCTTTAGGAATTTCGAAGTGTTTGAACACATATTGTAATGGTTAATATGCATATGATGTTCTAAGATTTTGAATGATACAAATATTTTTGTGAGTTCCATGAATAGAAATGAGGTTCTAGGACAGTTTTGAAGTCAAAGTATAGTTTTGAAAGATGTAGGAATCTAAGAGTGATGCTTTCAGTTATATCTTGAATCGAATTCTGAGATTTCAAAATCAGAATATGTAATTAGATTTTGAATGAGTATGGTTGTTTTGATTTCTATAAAAGAATGTATATTGTTGTGAAAGTAGGGAGTATAATGGATTATTTGCTGAATCAGATTCGAAGAATGTAACATATTAATTGTGAATTTATATATCTCTCGGGTATTACCTACCCGTTAAAAAAAAATTTCACAATTAATATTTTGTACAAAAGAATTTTATTACAGTCTTTATGGAAATATATATGTGTATATTTCTTCAGATGTAATATTGATTTAATGAGTTAATATTAAATTAAACTCATTTGATTTATGGTTAAGGCTAAGATAGATAATTTCTAAACTTTAGAAATTACATAATCGCCGTAGAATGTTTCCCCAATGGAGTTATGAATCAATACTTCATCGTTGTGGTATTCCTTGGTATCTACATGCCGTATGACGTCGATGCTCGTGGGACAGATTGTGAAGTTGAGGTTTGCGATGCGGTTATTGTTGGTGGTGGTAATGGTACTGTTGATGTTGTTGATGGTGGTACTGGTTATGCTGCTGGTGCTACTGCTGGTGTTTGTAACCTTTGCACCATATTCTCCAAAGCCACTACCCGAGCGCGAAGCTCGTTGACTTCTTCTATTACACCGGGGTGATTGTCGATTCGGACGAGCGGATAAATAAGATCTAGAATTTGGTGTAGTATATAATCATGACGAGATACTCTGGAAATGAGAGAGAAAATGGTGTTTCGGACAGGTTCGAAGGTAAGTGCTTCAGGTTTATTGCCAAGAGGGCAATGTGGTGGATGAAAGGGATCGCCTTCTTCTTGTCTCCAATGGTTAAGTTGATTACGAACCCATCCCTAATTCATCCAGAATAGATGATGGCTAATTGGTTGATCCATTCCGGTCACGCTGCTTTCGGAGCTCATGTGGAAATCCATATCGGCATAGCTGTCGGAATCTGAGGAACTCGAACTGGTTGAGGGATCCATCTTGTATGATCAGGGAAAGAATTTTTTTTGGTAAGAAATAGATTGTAGAATTTAGATTTGGTATTCTTCAATATATAATTTACATATGTATATATAATACCAAAATCCCATAAATTACGGAGGAATCTTTGAAAGATGTCAGTCAAAGTTCACAGTAACAGATATGCTAAGATAAGAATTCGTCTATACACTATTATGCAATAAATGTAGGAAAACGCGTCTAGACTTAAGAATGATAAGCAGGTAATTTCCTAAGGATGGTAAGTAGATGATTTCCGACTAAAAATGATAAGCAAAACTTTTGACATGCAGACAAGGTCGAAGTCCAGACTCACTAATGCATCTTAACAACTATCAGTTAGACACACTAATGCAAGACCTGGTTCGCTAAGACCACCGCTCTGATACCAACTGAAAGGACCCGTTCATATACATTATAAACGATTCACAATAGTTGATTACATCGCGAGGTATTTGACCTCTATATGATACGTTTTACAAACATTGCATTCGTTTTTAAAAGACAAACTTTCTTTACATCAAAAATTGACGGCATGCATACCATTTCATATTACATCCAACTATAATTGACTTAATATTAATCTTGATGAACTCAACGACTCGAATGCAACGTCTTTCAAAGTATGTCTTGAATGACTCCAAGTAATATCCTTAAAATGAGCTAATGCACAGCGGAAGAATTCTTTAATACCTGAGAATAAACATGCTTTAAAGTGTCAACCAAAAGGTTGGTGAGTTCATTAGTTTATCATAATCCATCATTTCCGTAATAGTAATAGACCACAAGATTTCAGTTTCTATAAATATCCGTACACTCGCAAGTGCATAAAAGTATTCTATAAGTTGTAGGCACCCGGTAACAAGCTTTAACGTTCATGTTTTACCCTCTGAAGTACACCAGATCAGGTGTGTTTAAAATAACCTCGAAGTACTAAAGCATCCCATAGTCAGGATGGGGTTTGTCAGACCCAATAGATCTATCTTTAGGATTCACGCCTACCGTACATAGACAAGTAGTTTAATGTTACCAAGCTAAGGGTATATTTCTGGTTTAAACCCACATAGAATTAGTTTTAGTACTTGTGCCTATTTCGTAAAACATTTATAAATCAGCGCATGTATTCTCAGCCCAAAAATATATATAAAAAGGGAGCAAATGAAACTCACAATACTGTATTTCGTAGCAATTATGTATATGACGGCACTGAACAAGTGCAGTGTTTGTCTCGGATTCACGAACCTATATTAAGAATATATATTTATATGTTGGTCAATATCTTTCTAACAATTTAGGTCAAGTCGTAGTGTATCACAATCCTAATGCTCGAGACCGACATGCAAAAGTCAACAAAAGTCAACTTGACCCAAAATGACTTCCAAAATCTATACATGTTTATTATATAACTTATATATAGTAGTTTTATATATTTAAATATATTTATCAGATCTTATTATACTAAATAATACAAGTCATTTATTAATAAATAAAAATTTATATTAAACTTCATATATGATAAAAATATACTTTTATATATCTCAAATAATAAAATTTATAAAATTCACTTAATATCATAAAAATATAGTGGTATGTATTATTAATGTAATTACATTACGTGTGGTAAAAATATCTTTGTACGCATATTTATTTGATAAAATAATATTGATAATAATAATAATGATAAAAATAATAAAATGATAGTTTCAATAAAAATATTAATTTTTAGTAATAAAGATAATTTTAGTAATAACATCTACTGATAACAGTTATAATAATCGTTTTAATAATAATATTAAAATTAATGATAATTCAGTTGACCATATCTTTTAATCCGTTCATCGAAACCACACGATTTCTAAATGAAAATTTATTAAGTTTTTTCTTCAGATTTTCAACGACATGCATATCATATAACTTATCTCAGTAGCATATGTATCAAATTCGTGATTTATCATAAACTATTTAACGACGAAACTAAGCATACAAACATGCATAATCATATATACTCGATCACTAGTCAGGGATACACTATTAATATATAAAAGATAAGATATGAATGCTCACGTATCAATATTGTGATTCAATATTGCAGGAAAGTACCTAGACGCAACGAAAATGATAAACGTTAGGTTGACCTCACGAGCAATACCCTCGATCAATACCCATAACCTTTATAGCTATAACCCATAATTTCCTTAGCTATATCCCATTTGAAAACTTATTTTGAAATCGTCTGAATATAACTCCGTCGTAGTATTTTATGTACACTAATAATATCTTGAAATAATACTAAGTAAATATATATATATATATATATATATATATATATATATATATATATATATATATATATATATATATATATATATATATATATATGTAATTCGATTGAGAGAGTTTAGAGAAATATATTTTCAAGTTTCTATGAAATAATGAAACCTATTGAATTCTATTTATAATAGATTTTTGAATTATTAAAGTATGAATTATTAAAGTGAATTATTAAAGTATGAATTATTAAAGTGAATTATTAAAGTATAAATTATTAAAGTTAAAGTAAAGTAAAAGTAAAGTAAAGGTAAAGTTAAAGTATAGTAAAAGTATAAAACTATGTACGTATAATACACGTATAAAAATATATATAATATTAATTTAAATCGTTATATATATATATATTTAATAAAATAAAATATAAATTTCGTTATCTTTATCATACTGGTTAAGTAATGAGTTGTAAAAAAAAAAATAGATTTCTTAAATCACAGTGGACCTCATAACATAGGCCCGTAATCATATCATAATGTATCTGATAATTCAATCATTTGATATTATCTCTTAATTCTGTCGATAAATATATCGAAACAAATATGTTTATGTAAAGTATCATATATCTAATACTTTGTTAATGTTTTCAGTTAATATTATATATTATATATACATATCTATATACACATAATTGTTCGTGAATCGTCGAACACGGTCAAAGGGTAATTGATTACATGAATGTAGTTCTAAACTTTTTGAGATTCAACATTAAAAATTCTGCTTATCGTGTCAGAAACATATAAAGGTTAAGTTTAAATTTGGTCGGAAATTTCCGAGTCGTCATAGGGATAGAGCTAAGGAAATTATGGGTTATAATTATGGAGGTTATGGGTAATATTCGCAAGTCAAACCTAGTGTTTATCATCTCCGTTACGTCTACATACTTTCCTACAATATTGAATCTCAATATTGATACGTAAGCACTCATATTTTATCTTTTATATATTAATTGTGTATCCATGTCTAGTGCTCGAGTATATATATTTATACATGCTTGTATGCTAAATTTCGCCATTAAACAGTTATGATGAATCACGAAGTAAATACATATATTACTGATAAAAGGTATATGATATGCATGTTTTCGGAAAGCTGGCGAAAAATCAATAACTTTTCATTTAGATATCGAATAGTTTCGATGAACGGATTAAAAGATATGATCAACTGAATTATGATTGATGTTAATTGAAATTGCTTTTGAATCTGCAATTAAGATTTAAACAAATGGTTTACGAGATTGATAAAATGGATTTTTAAATATTACTAGCCGAGTAAATGAATTCTTAAATAAGGCATGTCTAGTTTGTTGAACAATCGTCAAAAATTGACTGTTTTATCATGTTTTTTTAAAGCTTCACAAAAACTATAGTTTAATTTTACAAGAATTGTGAAACTATATGAAATGTTAAAATGGTTCGATTGCCATGATCATTCAACTATTGCATTGAATTAGATTGACTTTTTGAAACAACTTTGGATAACTTTTGTATGTCGATCTCGAACATTAGGATTGTGATACACTATGACCTGACCTAACTTGATAGACATTTATTGACCAACATATGTTTTCTAGGTTGAGATCTACGGTTATTTGGTAATCCGAGTTTCAGTCACATTTTGGTGAACGACTTTATATGCTGCTAAGGTGAGTTTCATTTGCTCCCTTTTTAAATGCTTTTGCAATATATATTTTTGGGCTGAGAATACATGCAATTTATTTTAAACAATGGACACAAGTACATACTAAATTCTATACTGAGTTTGAACCGAAAATCCCTTAGATTTGGTAACTAGTAACTGCCGGTTATAAGAACTGGTGGACGCGAGTAGTAGTATATGGATCCATAGGGCTTGACATCCCCGTCTGTTCCAGGTATAGAAACCCTAGCCTGAACTATAAAACAGACGTATGCTATTTGAGGTTAGTACATGTTGGTTTGCGTGTATTGTACATGTTGGTTACATGTATGTTAAAACAGGGGTACTTATTATATAGACGTTAAAGTTTAGTTACCAGGGTGCTCAATCTTGTAGAATATTTTGATAAACGTTTCTGGATGAAACAACTGAAATCTTGTGATCCACCTTTATGTACAGATTATGCAAAACATTAAAACTATGAACTCACCAACCTTTGTGTTGACACTTGTTAGCATGTTTATTCTCAGGTTCCCTAGAAGTCTTCCACTGTTTGCTTATATGTTAGACAAGCTATGTGCATGGAGTCTTACATGGCATATTTTTCAAGGAAACATTGCATTCACCAAATCATCACCATGTATCTTATTTTGACTGCATTGTCAACGGAAGTATTGTTGTAAACTATTATTTATGGTGATTGTCTATATGTAGAAATCATCAGATGTCGAAAATCTTTGATTTAAATATTCATTTATGGTGTGCCTTTTCAAAAGTATGCAATGTTTACAAAACGTATCATATAGAGGTCAAATACCTCGCAATGAAATCGATGAATGACGTGTTCGTCCATATGGATTTGGAGCGATCGTCACAGTTGGTATCAGAGCGTTGGTCCTAGTGAACCAGGTCTTGCATGAGTGTATCTAACTGATAGTTGTTAGGATGCATTAGTAAGTCTGGACTTCGACCGTGTCTGCATGTCAAAAGTTTTGCTTATCATTTCTTGTCAGAAATTACCTGCTTATCATTCCTAGTCTAGACACGTTTTACTGCATTGATGGCATGAATAGTGTATAGACAAAATTCATATCTTAGCGTATCTGTTACTGTAAACTTTTCCTGACATCTTCCAAAAATTTCTCCGTGATTTATGGAATTTGGTATTATATATACATATGTAATTTATGTATTGAAGAATACCAAACTAAATTCAATAATCTAATTCATATAAAAAAATCATCTCCCTAATTATACAAGATGGATCCCGTATCTAGTTCAAATTCCTTAAACTCCGACAGCTATTCCGATATGGATATTCACCTGAATTCCGAAGACAGTGTAACCGGAATGGATCAACCAATTAGCCATCATCTATTCTGGATGAATTGGGGATGGGTTCGTAGTCTACTTAATCATTGGAGACAAGAAGAAGGTGATCCCTTCCATCCACCACATTGCCCTCTTGGCGAAGAACCTGAAACACTTACCGGCGAACCTGTTCGAGACACCATTTTCTCTCTCATTTTCAGAGTATCTCGTCACGATAATATACTATCTCAAATTCTGGATCTTATTCATCCGCTCGTCCGAACCGCCAATCATCCCGGTGTAGTAGAAGAAGTCAACGAGCTTCGCGCTCGGGTAGTGGCTTTGGAGAATATGGTGCAAAGGTTACAAGCACCAGCAGTATCACCGACATCAACAGTACCACCGACAACAACACCAACAGTACCATTACCACCACCAACAACATCCGCATCGCAAACCTCAACTTCACAATCTGTTCCACGAGCATCAATGTCATATGCACCGTAGTTACCAAGAAATACCAGCAACAATAACCGATGAAGTATTAACTCATTTCCCCCTGAAGAAATTTTATGTATTTAATATATATGAATTTTGAAATCAAAATAAATCTTTTCGTATTAAGCTATTACATGTGAATCTTAACTGGTAGGTACTACTCGGTTAGTTCATATTACTAATATGCAATGATGTACATCCTTCCTTAACAACTTAACCATTGTTAACTACAATCTCTGTTTCAACCCAATGAATTCCATTTCATAATAAACCAAGTGTATTAATCAATTACATAATTGATTTTACATTTTCATTTTCGATGTACTCGAAATTTTCCAGAAAACATCATCTGTGCCTTGTAAGGTTCACAAAAATTCCACGAGCATCAACATCCTTCACCGAGAAATATCAATAAGAATAAATAATGAAGTGTTGATTTCATTAGTGAAAAACTCCGCAAAGATTATGTAATCTTTAATGTTTTTGAGATTAATCATTTCTAAGTCAAGCCGAAAATCAAATGAGCTTAATATGATATTAACTCATTAAATCTGTATTAGATCTGAAGAAAATATACATACATATATTTTCATAAAGACGGTAATAAAAAATTCTTTTGTACAAAGTATTAATTGTGAAATCTTTAACTGGTTGGTACTACTCGAGAAATATGTAAGTTCACAATTAATATGTTACACTGTACATTCTTCAATTTTGATTCAAAAATCATTAACTATACTCACTATCTTCACAATGATACACAATCATTTCATACAAATTCAATCACATATTTCGATATCGACGGATCAGAATCCAAGCCATAACTCTGAACCGGTGACATCATTCTTAGATCTCTACATCTTTCAAAGCTATACTTTAACTTCAAAACTATGCAAGATCCTTTAGCATTGTTTTTACCGAAAATAACCTTGCAATTCCTTTTCAAAGTATCCAGTATTATCAACCATTCAACCAGTCAATGACGACCTTTCAGACTTGTAACTTTGGCATATACGTTTTTGTTACTGGGGAACCTTTCATGTTCCACCACATTAGTAGTAAATTTACCAACAACTTCATTGATCTTTGACCTTCTGAAAAATCCTTATACTTGTTGAAACCGTATCATGTACTCATCCACATCTTGTAACGGCAATTGCCATACCAACTATCGGGAATTAGCAATCAGTATTTCGAAATCTTGCAGCACGTCTACGCCAACAGTTATATGTGTACATATAACGTCTACCTCCTGGACTTACATACTTCGAATGTGAAGTTTCCGAAAAACACCCCAAACTACGAAACTAGTTCTCCGAATTTTGGAAAAATGTTGATGAAGCAGCAAAAACTGTAAATGACCTTAACAGTCAAAAGTTTGATGATAAAGAATAGTATGGTAGTAAAGCTGAGAAAAAGAGAAGGTTTGGAACTGAAAAACGGATTGAGTAAAGTATGAAAGAGGATGTGGATAAATCATAAAGACTGAACCCGCCTTCAAAGAATCCAAATGATTCAGTGACTGCTGAAACCATTAGTAAGAACTTTACTTCTTATTCTAAACCTTCACAGACAGATCTTCCGCATCATCCTCTGATATTAGAAATTCTAAGATATCATCGTATCTTTCATTATAAATATCCTCGATATTTCTGGAGATATCTTCATAACTATTCTTATCGAAAATCATTCATCTCTTCGCACTATCTATGTTACATCAAAAATGAAACTATTTTAGTTTCTAAAATCCGAAAAATTCAAAAAAATGGATGTTTTGAAGTAATGTTGGGAACTGAAGCATGAGTTAGTATAATATAATGACACTTGATCAACGTGATTATATTACAGTAAGTCATGCTGAGTTTCTAATGGAACGTGATAAAGGTTCACAGATCACACCCTCATCATAAACCATGTTACATAACTCTTTCATTCTATTAAACCTCTAAACATATCAAGAAAATATTTTTCTTGATGATTCGGCCTTTTTCGAGGTATTCTGGTAATTTGACAAGTCAGATTGTGCCATTACCATTTCTTTCTTAGAACATTAATTATGTTCATTCCGAAATTCATACCTACGAATTCTGGACCATTATTCGCTTGACTTAAAGTCGGGAAGAAAAAAAAAGCATGAAGCTCCGAAATATAATGGAAAATATAAAACCCAAAAACAACCCCGAAATTACAAACCG
The DNA here is from genome assembly GCF_046630445.1 of Rutidosis leptorrhynchoides. Lineage (NCBI taxonomy): Eukaryota > Viridiplantae > Streptophyta > Magnoliopsida > Asterales > Asteraceae > Rutidosis > Rutidosis leptorrhynchoides. Next base: position 458,704,463 of record NC_092333.1, on the reverse strand, counting down.
TGTATATCAATGCGTATAGAAATATAAAGACACGGGAGAATGAAAAAAAATATAACCCCAAGGTAATAATAGAAGAAAATAACCTTCTCTGGTGGCAGATGAAAAAGAAGAATGAATGATATGATAGCCAAGAAAATATCAAGAATCAGAACTGGATTAAGCATTTCACAATCTTTTGGAAGTATGAAATAAGGAAGAAGATGTAGGAGTGGTGAAAATAATAAAACGGAAGTGGTTAATTTATAGCGAAATATCAAACATAACAATCGAGGCAGATTACGCATTTAAAGGAAATCTTAATTTCCTTAAATTTCGAAGAATCAAATCTTATTTAGATTATGAAGATTTTCTATTCCTTAAATTTCGGAAATCAATCTTAACTACGTCAAAAGTTAACACGAATCTATATTCTTTCATTTCACTCTTTTACGATAACTTCTCTCATACGCTTCGAGAAATCGGATTATTTTATTCATATTATTCAACGGTGATAAAATTCTATTTATCAACTCATATTCGTTATGAAAACATTTTTATTGTTAGCCATGACGACCTCACTTAAATTTCGAGACGAAATTTCTTTAACGGGTAGGTACTGTGATGACCCTGAAATTTCTGACCAAATTTAAACTTTATCTTTAAATGATTTAATGTTTTCGACACGATAAGCAAAGTCTGTAATGTTGAGTCTCAAAGTTTTGGAACTATATTCATGTAATCAATTATTCTTTGACTGTTCTCGAAGATTCACGAACAATATATATATATATATATATATATATATATATATATATATATATAACTTAATGTGCATATATATATATATATATATATATATATATATATATATATATATATATATATATATATATATATATAAATGATTTCAAGTTATTTAGTAAACGATATTAACATTTGATTATTGATTCGATTAATATTTAGAAAAGTTAACTAAAACGTTTAAGATTAACCAGTAAAACACTAATTTGCTACAGTATTTTTGAATTGCTACAGTACCCGAAAAGCTACAGTGTTTTCGAAAATCACTATTTGCTACAGTAAAAATTTTTTCCTACATTACCTTTGCTACAGTAAACTACTATTTCAAAATGAAAATGTATATATTATATATATATATATTAACAAATAGCGAGACGATGATTTATAGAAGTAAATGACCAAAACACTCGAATTTAAGATATACTTTGAGTGGTATAGTTTATGGATAACTTAAGGCTATATTTTGACAAAGGTACGTGACACGAAACGTAAAATGAAAGTTTTCTAAATGTACGAAAGAACGTTGACATAAGTCGAGTAACGACGTACAACTTATCGGAACAAAAATTACAAGTTATCTAGGTACGAGAATATAATATAATATATAATTAATTAATATATATATATTATATATTAATATAAAAATGCGTCGACAAACTAAAAACCAAACAAGTGTGAGCTGGATCCTCCAGCCATGCGATCGCATGGCCAAGGAGGCTAAACCCCATGCGATCGCATGGGGTACTTTTTCAGCTAAGGTCCTATAAATTCAAACGATTTCAGTGCTGTTTTCTTCACATTATTCTTAATATTACTCCGTAAATATTTATTTATATTATTTATATTATTATTATTATTATTATTATTATTATTATTATTATTATTATTATTATTAAGATTAATATTATTATTAATCTTATTATTATTAGTATTATTAATTAGTATTATACATAAAATACTACGACGAGGTCATGAGCGTGTCACTTTCAAAATGGGTTTCGAGCGGGATAGAGCTAAGGAAATTATGGGTAATATTCGCAAGTCAAACCTAGTGTTTATCATCTCCGTTACGTCTACATGCTTTCCTAAAATATTGAATCTCAATATTGATATGTAAGCACTCATATTTTATCTTTTATATATTAATTGTGTATCCATGTCTAGTGCTCGAGTATATATATTTATACATGCTTGTATGCTAAATTTCGTCGTTAAACAGTTATGATGAATCACGAAGTAAATACATATATTACTGATAAAAGGTATATGATATGCATGTTTTCGGAAAGCTGGCGAAAAATCAATAACTTTTCATTTAGATATCGAATAGTTTCGATGAACGGATTAAAAGTATGATTAACTGAATTATGATTGACGTTAATTGAAATTGCTTTTGAATCTGCAATTAAGATTTAAACAAATGGTTTACGAGATTAATAAAATGGATTTTTAAATATTACTAGCCGAGTAAATGAATTCTTAAATAAGGCATGTCTCGTTTGTTGAACAATCATCAAAAATTGACTGTTTTATCATGTTTTTTTAAAGCTTCATAAAAACTATAGTTTAATTTTACAAGAATTGGGAAACTATATGAAATGTTAAAATGGTTCGATTGCCATGATCATTCAACTATTGTATTGAATCAGATTGACTTTTTGAAACAACTTTGGATAACTTTTGTATGTCAATCTCGAGCATTAGGATTGTGATACACTATGACCTGACCTAGCTAGATAGACATTTATTGACCAACATATGTTCTCTAGGTTGAGATCTACAGTTATTTGGTAATCCGAGTTTCAGTCACATTTTGGTGAACGACTTTATATGCTGCTAAGGTGAGTTTCATTTGCTCTCTTTTTAAATGCTTTTGCAATATATATTTTTGGGCTGAGAATACATGCAATTTATTTTAAACAATGGACACAAGTACATACTAAATTCTATACTGAGTTTGAACCGAAAATCCCTTAGCTTTGGTAACTAGTAACTGCCGGTTATAAGAACTGGTGGGCGCGAGTAGTAGTATATGGATCCATAGGGCTTGACATCCCCGTCTGTTTCAGGTATAGAAACCCTAACCTGAACTATAAAACAGACATATGCTATTTGAGGTTAGTACATATTGGTTTGCGTGTATTGTACATATTGGTTGCATGTATGTTAAAACAGGGGTACTTATTATATAGACGTTAAAGTTTAATTACCAGGGTGCTCAATCTTGTAGAATATTTTGATAAACGTTTCTGGATGACACAACTGAAATCTTGTGATCCACCTTTATGTACAGATTATGCAAAACATTAAAACTATGAACTCACCAACCTTTGTGTTGACACTTGTTAGCATGTTTATTCTCAGGTTTCCTAGAAGTCTTCCGCTGTTTGCTTATATGTTAGACAAGCTATGTGCATGGAGTCTTACATGACATATTTTTCAAGAAAACATTGCATTCACCAAATCATCACCATGTATCTTATTTTGACTGCATTGTCAACGGAAGTATTGTTGTAAACTATTATTTATGGTGATTGTCTATATGTAGAAATCATCAGATGTCGAAAATCTTTAATTTAAATATTCATTTATGGTGTGCCTTTTCAAAAGAATGCATTGTTTACAAAACGTATCATATAGAGGTCAAATACCTCGCAATGAAATCGATGAATGACGTGTTCGTCCATATGGATTTGGAGCGATCGTCACATTTTACTTCACAAAACATGAAAAAAAAACGTTAACATTGTTCACGAACAATATTATCTTGAATGTTATTTTTGTCGACCGTTTTCCCGCCAAAATAATAACATTCATCACAAAGTGTCATTTTTAAATGTTCATATTTTCATCCATTCTATAATGTTCGTAAACAAAGTTTTTTCAAAAAACAAAAAAAATTTTTTTTTTGCTTCCCCCGCTTCCCCCCGATTGGTTACTTCCCCATTGATCCTGCCCCCCCTCTCTCTATATATATATATATATATATATATATATATATATATATATATATATATATATATATATATATATATATATATATATATATATATATATATATATATATTATATATATTTTTCTTAGTTTTTAATTGTTGATCATAATGTATTTTTCATATAACCCTAACCTTTTTACTTTTTTTTATATAAAACTATTATTAACAAACAATTATATTAGATGAATAATTAAAAATTAACTACATTAAATTGTTAACTATCTAAAGCTCATTAATTTCATCGTAGTTTACACTTGACCATACATTAACTATAATTACGAAATGGTATTGTATTTATTACTCCATTCTCATATTTCATATACATCTCATTGATTTAAAAAAGTCATGTTCGATATACATAAAATTAACCTTATAAGCCTTATATTTTTCTATGCATATAAGCTAATCTTTTTAAAGGCATGATCTATAAAGAGTTAACTACAATTTAAAATCTATGCATCTATGTATCAAAAATATTTTACTACAGAGTTTAAATAAATTGATTGTTATATAAATATTTGAAAATATTGGTTCCTTTAAATATTATAGGTCGTGTTCGGTTGCACACTTTGCACAGAGACGTCTTCGAACAGGGGCAAGGTGGGCAACCGCACAGAGCCCAAAAATTTAGAAGGGCTCAAAATGCTAGGAAAGTAGTTTTGTTTAAATAGTAGTTTAGTTATAGTTGCAAGACAAATAAAACACTTTGATACGGCTGTCTTGAGAACTTTTTTCGTATTGATAAATTTTACTTTTATCTTTTTATGTGTATTAAAAACTTAACGTACATAAGGATCAATTTTTTATTTTCGTACAGAACCTTTTAAATTGTTAAGACAACTCTGACTTTGCAGATGTTCCGACGGATTAATTGTCTAGTATTCTTTTTTGAGTTTTAAAATTAATAGTTCTCTTTCATAAACATATAAGAATAATTAAGTTAAGTTCTTTAATACATTTTACTTTATGTATATATAAGATAAAAAGGTAAGTATAAAGGTATTAGAATGTATACAAAGTTTTATATTCAATCTAACATGGTTCTTGTTTGTTAAACAAGTTACTTATTTGGGGTTGAGATTAATTGTAGATTGTTGAAGCTTCATGGATTGTAGGTAAGCATAAAGCTTAAGTTCTTGAGCTTGTAGAAGATGGAGGATTGTTGTTGAACAATAGGAAGCTTTAAGGACTATTTGTGACAATATGTTAATTTATTCATCTGAGCCCACTCAAGAGTGCAATGGACTTAAAGAAGTGATAATGGACCTATTGAAGTCTATAGTCTATGAACCCCAATCCATTACAATTGGTATATAAGTTATCTTTCTGTATTAATTTATTTCATTCAAAATAGTTTTCATCTGAGATCATTCTTATCTATCTCGTTTTTCTTATCATATTCTAGGGTTTCTTCTTTGTCATCCTCGTTTCATTTGAGAGTGATTATTGTGAGATTCTGGTTCATGCTCGTATGAACTATTAGAGAGTGTGTACTGTTATTCTGATTTCAGTTGTAACCGAGAAAGAATACTGATTTAGTTGTTTTGATTAATAAAGATTTAACTCTTGTGATTGGAGGTTTGATTACGTTTTTTGTACTTGATATCAGAGCTTAATAAAGAGTTAACTCTTGTGGTGTTTTGGATCTCTAGTTTTTCACCTGATTGAAAAATTAGAGTTTCTTTAATTCTGGTTTTTCTTTTTCAAGATCTATTGAAAGAAAGTTGTTCTTTACTGTGTTTGAGTTCGACAAAGACTTGTGGTTGTTCGTTTAGGCCATTCATACTATAAATTAGGATTTTTGTTCTAGAAAACCCTAATATGGAAATTAGGGTTTGTTCGTACCAGATTCTATTTCTTACGCTACTATTTTCTGTTCTTTTATTGATCTTGGCTAATAAACGCTCCCACTGCAAGTCTTCTTTCATTTTCCGCTCAAATTTGAGTCAAATTCGTGAGGATCTTGGGAGTTTGTCATCCTTGATCTGCCAACATCGATTGGTATGAAACCGTGGCTCTGATATTCTCAGTCCAGATTACTTGTAGCGATTGGAGTAGTCTAGAAGGACTACCTTCTTGAAACTGTTACTCTGTTTTGTCTTTTGTGTCTTCTATCTTTTTATTTTTTTTATTTTTTTGTGTTTATCAAATCTGCAGGGCGCTGATGGTGTAACGTTTTCCAAATCTAGCGTAATCGGCATATCAGAGGTGGTTTCAGCTAGGTAATCTGCTAACTGCGCTTCTGGCACAGAAGTTAATCTCGTGCTCTCCAAGCTCAATTGCCCACTTCGTTAGTCGTCCTGATGTTTCTGGTTTATATAGGATTTTCCGGATAGGTTGATATGTCAATACCACTATGGGATGAGCTTGGAAGTATTGTCGCAGCCGTCGCACAATAATCACGAGCTAGTATACGAACTTTTTGATAGGGCGATAGTTTAGTTCACTTCCCGTCAATGCCTTACTCACGAAGTATATAGGTGCCTGCACTCCATATATTTCAGCAATCAGAACTGAGCTAACGGCTTCTCGCGCAATTTCCAAATATAAAATAAGCGTTTCCTCAGCAATAGCCGCGGTTCAGGTGGGAAGGTTTTTAAGTAGCGGCTTCATGTCTTTGAATGCCTTTTCAGCTTCTTCGGTCCATTTGAAGTCGGACCTTTTCACGCAATTCGTCAATGTGCTAAAGAAAGGGAGCGATCTCTCTGTTGCCTTTGACAAGAACCTAGTTAACGCGGCCAGCTTCCCGTTCAAGCATTGAACCTGCTTCTTGGTTTTTGGAGATGGCATGCATTCATTGGCTTCAATCTTCTTAGGGTTAGCTTTGATTCCCCTTGTGGTGATCACATGTCCCAAGAACGATCATTCTTCTTCACCAAAACTACACTTTGATGGTTTGAGCTTCATTTTAACGTTGCACAACGTATCGAAGGTTTCGAGGATGTCTACTAGCAGTTGTTCTTCGCTATTATTTTTGATGACCAAGTCATTGACATATGCTTCCAGATTGCGACCGATCTGCTTATCGAAAGTTGTGTCGATCATGCGTTGATAAGTTGCGCCAGCGTTTTTAAGACTGAATGGTATCTTTGTGTAACAATATATACCATGTCTGTGTGAAATTCTGTCTTTTCTTCGTCTTTTTATGCCATTGGGATTTGATGATAACCCTTGTATGCGTCCAAGAAGCATTTAAACCTGAATCCCGCGAGGGAATCGACTTTCCAATCGATTTTGGTCAAGGGATAGTTATCCTTCGGGCACGCCTTGTTGATGTCTTTAAAGTCGACACACAGGCCCCATGATCAGTCAGCCTTAGGGACCAAGACAGGATTGGCTACCCACGTTTGATAATTAACCTTGCGCAGGATGTATGCTTTGACCAGCTTCTTTACATCTCCGCTCAACCATTCACTTCTGTCAAGTGCCATGAGCCTTTTCTTTTGCCGCATGGGCGTCATGTTTACATTAGCGTTAAGGCGATGTTGTGCAACACCGCGCGGAACACTATCATATCGGCGTTGCACCAGCAGAATACGTCTAAATTTGTCACGAGGATGTTGTGCAACTTGGCTTGTGTTTCCTTTGTCAAGCCCGCTCCTATTTTCACTTTCTGATCCAGGTAAGTAGGGTTTATCATGATGTAACACCCTGACGATTTCTCGTTCGCTGATTTATCTTCCTCTTTCACCATGACTGAAGCGCATAGTGCCTCAAGTGGGTTTGATTCTAGGGTAGCAATTCCTTGCTTTGCCGGAAATTTTACTAATCCATGAACCGCGGACGGTATTGCTCCAAACATTTGAAGGGATATTCCCCTGAGAAACCAGAGAGCGCCATAGTCGAAGGCCGGATGCCTTGCTTCACAGACTCTGGTAATTGTCGGAAACATTGTTCGTACATTATGTCTACGCTGCTACCGGTGTCCATATGTAGACGCCTTATCCTGTATCCGGATTCAGGCAAGTAACCCTGAACGACAATAGGTGCGCATGAGCTATTATGCAACCGGATAGCAGGAAAAGAGATTCTTGTAATCTCTTCACATATTTGGTCAGCTTTGTGCTTTCCATCTCTGCGCGAAGATATAGTGGTCATACTTGCTGATGTGTTGCGAGGGCGTATACGAAATAGTTATATTTTTAGTGCGAAATACTATTAAATATGATACAATTTTACACAAGTTATTTATTTATTTATAAAGTGGATATACCTAAACCTTGCTACAACACTTATAGGCAGTGTACCCAATCGTAAAGTAGTGTAGTTTTTAGTAAGTCCGGTTCGTTCCGCATGGAGCTAGCTGATTTTAACGCTATATTTATATTAACTATTTTTATATATATATATATAATTATATATATTAATATTATTATAAAAGGAGATTTTTACCGTTTAATGACCGGTTTGTCGATTTTAAATAAAGCGTAAAGATAAATCACGAAAATTAAAATGCGTAAAATAAATAACAATATTTAAAATGACAATAAATAAATGACAGTAAATAAAAGTACGACGAAATATGAAATAAAAGTATTATGCTTATTTAAACTTCCGTAATCATGATGTTCGACGTGTTGATTTTAATTTATTACCCGGATTAATTGTCCTTTGTCCTGGATTATTTGATACCTATTTGGTTTTTGTCCATAATAGCCCATCGGTCATAATTATAAAATGCTCGTCAAATTAACCTTATTCCCGAAGTAAAATATTCCAACTAATTAGGGATTCGAACTGTAACAATGTTTTAATACTTTGTTTAATGATCACACTAGGTTATCGACTGCGTGTAATCCAAGGTTTTAATACTTTATTAACAATAACACCAAGTATCCTTGTATGTAATCCACCCCTGTATTAATGAGATATGAATATTAATTTACCCACTTGATTAGAATGAATAATCAATTACCCAACCCAAATAATTAATTAAATGATCGTAAAAGATGTCGTATAAACGTCACTAAATAGGACATACATAATCATTTTAATAATTATTAGATTAACTAATTTGAAGATAGGTTCAACAGGTTCTAATGAGTTGTCATTCGATTAGACAATACCCCCTATATATTAATAGTCAATAGTCCAATGTCCACAAGTGTCGGTCTTTTGTCCAAACCTTAATTATGGTACAAAATCTAATAAACCAATCTTAATTTTTAGTCCAACATCACGATTACTTTGGCTTAAATAAGCATAATAATAACTTAGTTACGAGACATTAATTTACAAAGGAAGAACATAGCTTACAGTGATTATTTATCGCGTAGCGTTATCCGGACAGAGTTCCGACTTAAAACCCGTAAAACATTTCTTACAATAACCCAATTATTATTAAACTTAAATTAAAATTAAAATTACAAATATATATATTTATGTTACAGATGAAGAGAAGAGAAAAAGATGTGTATAATTCGCTGAAAAAACGTTGCAATTTATAGATGTGGCCAGCCATTTGGGCTCATACGATAGCATGAAATATGGGCATCCTGGCCATGCGATCGCATGGCCAGCTGGATCAGCTCACATGTTTTTGTTTTCTAGTTTGCCGACGTTTTATATATATATAATATATATATATATATATATATATATATATATATATATATATATATATATATATATATATATATATATAATTTTAAGAATTATTTATATATTATATTATATTTATGTGCATAGTTGACTTGTAATTTTAGCTCCGTTGCGTCGCGCGTTGAGAGTTGACTCTGGTCCCGGTTCCGGATTTTCGAACGTTTTTTCGTATAATTTAATATCTTGCACTTTGCGTTTTGCGACTTGTACTTTTGTAATTTTGAGACGTTTCTCATCAATATTTCGAACCACTTGGATTGTACTTTGTACTTTTTAGCTTTTTGGTCATTTGCGTCTTCAAATCGTCGTTTTCTTCTTTTGTCTTCGCACTTATTTATTTAAACGAATATTACATAAAAATAGAACAATTACAACTAAAAGCTTTACATATTGGAAGGATATTGTGCCTAAATATATGTTCATTTGGAGCACTATCAAATATCCCCACACTTGAGCGTTGCTTGTCCTCAAGCAATACAGAACTTGAAATTAAATCACACTTCACTCGAATCATTTTTTATTATTACACTTTATACATCAGTGATTTTGGTACGGCGGTATAAACAATGGTAGTAACGATGTGATTTACAGTCCCACATGACTTATGAAAATTTAGATCCTTTAAGGAAATTGGATCTTTATGAAAACATTTGATCTTTTGAAAATTCAATCTAGCTTTTACCCTAGATAAGTTTTCCGGAATAACCCTTCACCGGTGTTTGCAAAATGTTTTTGTGGGTTGTGTGGGTTTCAGATTTCAAAATTTTAGCTCAAAACTTGCGGTTTTGTGTCACCCACTTGCTAATCCTTGTATTAGGAAAGCACACGTCCAGTATACTTGCTCCGTATATTACCTTTCGGTAAACTACCGTCCGGTTGTAAAGGAAAGCGTTGAACAAGCAACTGTTAAGGCAATGTCCTGTGACATGCTCTTGATTATGGTCTATAACGTGTCGGATGCAATTACTATCCTTTGTAGGAGTAATAGTAAAGATCACCCTATAGTTTTTTGGTCTGGCACAAAGTCCTGTCTTTGACCATGCTATGCAACCATCGTTCTTACGGTTGACACCCAATTTGGTTCAGGTGACCTAATGAATTCTAAGTGAATTCTTAGGATTTTACGTTCAATGGTAATGAACGCATTGAAAATAGGTTTTCAGAAAACAAATCGGTTTTAATTTGATCAAAATATTTTCTCGTTCAAGCTCGAGTTTAGATATCATTGAATTCCATGAGTTTGTAATTCTGAATCTTTAAAGTCAATCTCAAGGATTGAGTAATATCAGGCTTAAAAGCTAATTTTTAATCTTTAAGGAGATTATCCTTTCTGGGGGTCTGATTCATTAGTCTTATCAAGCTAATTTGTACGGCGCCCTCCCCATTTTACGAGACAGATCCTCTCATGGTTAGGATAAGTCTGACCACTTGGCAACCCAGTTTGATGCTGAGGTCCGTGGATTTCCTGCTGATTTTAGAGATGCCTTTTCTAGATTTTTCGTCAACCTACAGCTGGTCTGGACGACAACTTCCTGACCTAAATCAAGAAGCGCGTGTCTTTTTCGGAAGACTTTACTTCCTTTTAATGATGGAATTGATTCATCGTGTAGATCCATCTTTTCTTTCATTTTTATTACAATATTACGGGTAAAACAGTTAATTTAGTCCAAAACAAAAGCACCTGCAATAACTTTACAGAAACATGTGATAGATGGTTTTTAATTAAATAACTTGGTACATTCTCCCCACACTTGGCTTTTTTCATGCGTCTTTTTATTACTTAATAAATAAATTCAAGCCTTTTAGTTGTTTCTCAATTTATGTCCTCTTTTTAGGGTAACAATAAGTTCGGTATTATCACCTAGTTTTATCGTTCATAAATATGTATAAACATGATTTTGAATTCATTTAGTTGAAATTTTTTCAAATTTTCATAAAATTTAGAAAATAAGCTAAGTATAAACCCGAGAGAATTTATAACTCTTCCCCACACTTGAGATCATGCAATGCCCTCATTTGCATGAAATTAGACTATAATTATAAATTCATGAGGGTGATTAGTGTAGTAAAGTGATTAAAAATACCCAGTTTGTAATTACTAAGGTCGTCGAATGATAGATGGCGCGCCTCATCGTTCATTCCTTTTATTGTAATTTCACATATGTTTTGCGTCTTATCGTGAAAATTAGTAGCTTTTGCTGAACTTAATCTTTAAAAGTGCGATGTTTTACCTTGTTTTGTACATAACATAAAATACAAACATATATATATATATATATATATATATATATATATATATATATATATATATATATATATATATATATATATATATATATATTCTTTATAAACAATTTAAATGAATAATTTTTTAAAATTTTGTTTCCTTTTACTTTAGGTAGTTTCGGTATGTTTACCTAGTCCGTCCCTCGACAAAATTTAAAATTTATCGTTAAAGTGATTATTTTAAAAGCAAAGATTTTTTAGTTTTTTAATTTTTTTGGTATACTTTAGATCAATAATATTAAAAATAATGATAACAAAATTTGTCGCCTCACCCTCGGGTAAAGCAATTTCGGTTCCATGATCTAGTCTTCAACTTACGATGAATTTTAGAAATCATTTTTTAAACTTAATGAAATAAAGTAAATTTTGTTTTCAAAATCACACAAAACATAAATTTAAAAAAATGCATATAAATTTCATATAAAACCTATAAAACAAAAATTCAGAATGGAGGGAGAAAACTAGTTCTTTAGTGTCTGCTAGCGGTAAAGACCAATCGGATTCCATTCTCGGAACTACACGAGAACAGAGCAACTAACTCTAGACAGCATTTTCTTTTTAGAACATCTGAATCTCCCCACACTTAGGCAGCCGTAGTGTCGAAATTGTGATTAACTTCATTGTCAATTTCTCTTGGACCATAATCAACTTGCATATATGTGACTTTTGCTTTAAGCTATTGGTCAGATTCCTGTGTAATATCCACAAATTCAACTAGTTTCGCCTTTTCTTTAGGCGATAGATTGGATACTAACTGGTTACATAACTTAAATTTCCCCTTGGTTCTAGCATCACGAATCCATTTAATAAGTTTCTTCATTGAACTATTAATAACAGAGTCATTTAATTTCGTATCAACAACGGGGTTCTTTGTTATCAGGTCATCATTAGGTGTTGCTTCATCTTCCCCACACTTAGGCGTTTTATTATTGTTAAGCACTACCGTTGGAGTTGGTAAAACAATACGGTTCTTACCAATCGTTTTTGTTGGTTCAACGGTTTTGGTAGGTGGAGATTTAAACTTTCGACTCACAAAGGTAATTGATTTTTCATCATTACTAAGTGTCATTCTACCTTTTCTTACATCAAATAATGCCCCGGTGGACGCTAAGAATGGTCGACCTAAAATTAGAGGAATGTTTGAGTCCTCTTCTATGTCAATGACAATAAATTCGACTAGAAAGGTTAAATTACCTACTTAAATGGGTAGGTTGTCAGCAATTCCAACCGGGTGCCTAATGGTTTGATCAAAGAGTCGGACACTCATTTCTGTTGGACTTAACTCACCTACTCCTAATTTCTTATATAATGAAAGAGGCATAACACTTACACTCGCACCTAAATCTGCTAGTGCATCATACATGACACAATCACTAAGTAGACAAGGAACAATAAATTCACCCGGATCACCCACCCTGGGTGGAACTTTTGGTGGAACTGTCTTCACCGGATTTATTTTTACAGTTTTTGTTTCTTGCACTTTCTTATTCTTCTTCTTCTTTCCAGAGGTATTAAAAACTTTATTACCTATTACTTGCTCATACTCAACTCCTTTTCTTGGAAACGGGATGGGTGGTCTGTATGGTGTCACCACTGGCTTTACATACTCGGGTGGTGGTGGTGGTGTTGTAACTTCTTCATTTTTACTCACATCTAAAACCTTCCCATCTTCTGGTGTAGGTTTTTCAGAATTTGTTGACACCATATTAACATTCTCATTCCGAGGATTTACTTCAGTATTACTCGATAGCTTTCCTTGTTCCCTCTCACTCATCATGCTAGCAAGAGTACCTACGTATTTTTCTAGATTCAAAATGGAAGCTTGTTGAGTTCTTAATGACTGATCAAACCCCTCATTCGTTTGGGTTTGAGATGTAATAAATTGTGTTTGAGATTCCATTAGCATTGCCATCATTTCTTCCAGATTTGGCTTTTTCTCTTCGGTTTGTTGTGGTGGTTTATACAAGCTAGGTCTTTGGTGATTGAAAGTGTTGTTTTGAGTTGGTCGGTTATTCGGACCTTGTTGGTTATACGAGTTATTGTTTGGCCCATTTGGATTGTAAAGAATGTTTTGATTTCGATTGAAGTTTGGCTTTGGCGGTTGATAATTATTTCCCGGCCTTTGGTTCATGTAGGAAACATTCTCTCGTTGTTCCATCATTTGCTCAATGTGACAATCTTTCGTTAAGTGTGGTCCACCGCATTGCTCACAACTGATTCGTATTGCGTGAATATCTTTAGTCATCTTTTCCATTCGTCTCTCGAAAGCATCTATTTTTGCGGAAACGGAATCAAAGTCATGGCTAGAATCAGCTCTAGCCGCTTTAGATGAACGAAAGATATCTTTTTCCTGGTGCCACTCATGCGAGTGGGAGGCTGTGTTATCAATAATTTTGTGAGCTTCGGTTGCGGTTTTCTTCATAATGGAACCACCAGCTGTTATGTCGATGTATTTTCGTGTAGCAACGTCGACACCTTGGTAGAATATTTGTACTATTTGATAAGTGTCTAAACCGTGCTGAGGACATCCTCTCAACAACTTTCGGAATCTTGTCCACGCCTCATATAGAGTTTCATTTGGCTTCTGCGCGAATGTAACAATTTCTCCTTGAAGTCTCACAGCTTTAGATGCCGGAAAGAATTGTTTAAGAAATTTCTCAACTAAAACATCCCATGTATCAATCGCCCCTTCAGGTAACGATTCTAACCAATCTTTGGCTTCTCCCTTTAAAGTCCAGGGAAACAACATGAGATAAATCTGTTCATCCTCAACTTCTCTAATTTTGAATAGAGTACAAATCCTATTAAAGGTTCGAAGATGTTCGTTTGGATCTTCTTTTGGCGTACCACTATATTGGCATTGATTAGTTACCATGTGTAGGATTTGTCCCTTGATTTCATAATCTGGCGCATTAATATCTGGCTTAATAATGGCGTGACCTTGGCCTGTGCGTGTGGCTCTCATTCGATCTTTCATACTTAGAGGTTCCGTCACTTCCATAATTGAAATTGTTGAATACGAATCACTAGAGGATTCTGATTTAACGGTTTGTGGTTCAGGAGGAATGATTAGTGGTTCTGGATCTTGGAATTGTCCTTGAATATCCTCCGGGTTTTCAATTTTGAAGTCGGGTTCAAAAAATGGATTATCGGGATTTTGAGTTGGAGTACTTGTTTGACTAGATGATGATTCTAAAGAAAAATCAACGGCGATAATATTGGCTAGATGTCTTGATCGAGTTACAGGTGGTGAACGTATGAAAGGTGGTGAACGTTTTGCTCGGTGCATTCACTGAATATCCTATTAGTTATAAATATAAAAATTATATAAGTTATCAAATTAATAGACTTTTCTGATTTTGCCCACGTTTCGAATAGCCAATAGATGCAGCAGGTAGCCAGGACCCTTTAAATCGGAAGCCCACAACTCGCCACTAACAAATCCAACTATTACTACGAACCAGAAAATTTGGATGTCTATCAATTTAACTGCTTAAAATAATTTTTCGTCGAAATTTTGAAATAAAAATCTATGTCCTAAAAACTAGAGCGTCGAGAAATAAGAAAGAAAAAGAGTGCGTCGAAAAATGTCGAAAAATAAAAGGTCGAAAAATAAGCGTTGAATAATAAGAAAATGCAGCGTCGAAACTTAAAAGTCTAAAAAAAACTAAAAATTAAAACTTACGTCTAAAGGTATTAAAGCTTAAAGGAATTCTAAATCCAAAACGGCAATAACTTAAAAAGTACTAAAAATTTTAAAATGGCGTCGCAAAATTCTAAAGCACCTAAATCTTAGTCTAAAGAAAAAGCACTTAAGGAATTTTACGGCAAAGCCTAAAAATCTAGAAATAAAGTAACTACGGCAAAATACTAGTCTTAAAACTAATTACGAACGATAAATTACAAATTACGAATTAAACTATAAAAATATACAATTTATAAAAAGATATAAAAAGTGATAAAATTACAATTTTATAAAAATATTATTTTTATATTATTATTTTATTTAAGTATTAATTTTAAAAACTAATTAAAGCTTAAAATACAAATTAATTAATAAAACTAAAACTAATTAATAAAAACTAATTAATTAATTAAAACCCTAATTATGGTAAAAATAATAATAATTATTAATACTCCGTAATTAATGCTGTCGGCAGAGGTATCAGGCGTGTCAGACAGGATCATGCGATCGCATGAGTTCTACGTGTATGGGCCATGCGATCGCATGGATTCGGATTCCAGGCCAGGTCTTGGGCTGCTACAGTGTAGTGGCCAGTATACTTTTAATTATTTTTTTTCTGTTTTTAATTTATATAAAATATTTATATAAATAAAAACTTATATTTTAAAAACTACCTATTAGTTTTTGTAACTAAAAAATACAAACTTTTTAATAAAAAAAAATGTATAAATATGTAGTAATATATATATATATATATATATATATATATATATATATATATATATATATATATATATATATATATATATATATATATATATATATATATATATATATATATCTATTTTTTCTTTTTCTTGTTTTTATATTTTTGATATTTAAAACGTATTTTTAGAAAAGTAAATTAAGACTTGATAAAAATCTTTTTTTATAGCGTTTCGCTTCGTCGAGTCCCCGGCAGCGGCGCCAAAAACTTGATGTGTTGCGAGGGCGTATACGAAATAGTTATATTTTTAGTGCGAAATACTATTAAATACGATACAATTTTATACAAGTTATTTATTTATCTATAAAGTGGATATACCTAAACCTTGCTACAACACTTATAGTCAGTGTACCTAATCGTAAAGTAGTGTAGTTTTTAGTAAGTCCGGTTCGTTCCGCAGGGAGCTAGCTGAGTTTAACGCTATATTTGTATTAACTATTTATATATATATATATATATATATATATATATATATATATATATATATATATATATATATATATATATATATATAATTATATATAGTAATATTATTATAAAAGGAAGTTTTTACCGTTTAATGACCGGTTTATCGATTTTAAATAAAGCGTAAAGATAAATGACGAAAATTAAAATGCGTAAAATAAATAACAATATTTAAAATGACAATAAATAAATGACAGTAAATAAAAGTACGAAGAAATATGAAATAAAAGTATTATGCTTATTTAAACTTCCGTAATCATGATGTTCGACGTGTTGATTTTAATTTATTACCCGGGTTAATTGTCCTTTGTCCTGGATTATTTGATACCTATTTGGTTTTTGTCCATAATAGTCCATCGGTCATAATTATAAAATGCTCGTCAAATTAACCATATTCCCAAAGTCAAATATTCCAACTAATTTGGGATTCGAACAGTAACAATGTTTTAATACTTTGTTTAATGATCGCACTAGGTTATCGACTGCGTGTAATCTAAGGTTTTAATACTTTGTTAACAATTACACCAATTATCCTTGTATGTAATCCACCCCTGTTTTAATGAGATATGAATATTAATTTACCCACTTGATTAGAATGAATAATCAATTACCCAACCCAAATAATTAATTAAATGATCGTAAAAGATGTCGTATAAAAGTCACTAAATAGGACATACATAATCATTTTAATAATTATTAGATTAACTAATTTGAAGATAGGTTCGACAGGTTCTAATGAGTTGTCATTCGATTAGACAATACCCCCTATTTATTAATAGTCAATAGTCCAATGTCCACAAGTGTCGGTCTTTTGTCCAAACCTTAATTATGGTACAAAATCTAATAACCCAATCTTAATTTTTAGTCCAACATCACGATTACTTTGGCTTAAATAAGCATAATAATAACTTAGTTACGAGACATTAATTTAGAAAGGAAGAACATAGCTTACAGTGATTATTTATCGCGTAGCGTTACCCGGACAGAGTTCCGACTTAAAACCCGTAAAATATTTCTTACAATAACCCAATTATTATTAAACTTAAATTAAAATTATAAATATATATATTTATGTTACAGATGAAGAGAAGAGAAAAAGATGTGTATAATTCGCTAAAAAAACGTTGCAATTTATAGATGTGGCCAGCCATTTGGGCTCATGCGATCGTATGAAATATGGGCATCCTGGCCATGCGATCGCATGGCCAGCTGGATCAGCTCACATGTTTTTGTTTTTTAGTTTGCCGACGTTTTATATATATATATATATATATATATATATATATATATATATATATATATATATATATATATATATATATATATATATATATATATATATATATATATATATAATTTTAAGAATTATTTATATATTATATTATATTTATGTGCATAGTTGACTTGTAATTTTAGCTCCGTTGCGTCGCGCGTTGAGAGTTGACTCTGGTCCCGATTCTGAATTTTCGAACGTCCTTTCGTATAATTTAATATCTTGCACTTTGCGTTTTGCGACTTGTACTTTTGTAATTTTGAGACGTTTCTCATCAATATTTCGAACCACTTGGATTGTACTTTGTACTTTTTAGCTTTTTGGTCATTTGCGTCTTCAAATCGTCGTTTTCTTCTTTTGTCTTCGCACTTATTTATTTAAACGAATATTACATAAAAATAGAACAATTACAACTAAAAGCTTTACATATTGGAAGGATATTGTGCCTAAATATATGTTCATTTGGAGCACTATCAAATATCCCCACACTTGAGCGTTGCGTGTCCTCAAGTAATACAGAACTTGAAATTAAATCACACTTCACTCGAATCACTTTTTATTATCACACTTTATACATCAGTGATTTTGGTACGGCGGTATAAACAATGGTAGTAACGATGTGGTTTACAGTCCCACATGACTTATGAAAATTTAGATCCTTTAAGGAAATTGGATCTTTATGAAAACATTTGATCTTTTGAAAATTCAATCTAGCTTTTACCCTAGATAAGTTTTCCGGAATAACCCTTCACCGGTGTTTGCAAAATGTTTTTGTGGGTTGTGTGGGTTTCAGATTTCAAAATTTTAGCTCAAAACTTGCGGTTTTGTGTCACCCACTTGCTAATCCTTGTATTAAGAAAGCACATGTCCAGTATACTTGCTCCGTATATTACCTTTCGGTAAACTACCGTCCGGTTGTAAAGGAAAGCATTGAACAAGCAACTGTTAAGGCAATGTCCCGTGACATGCTCTTGATTATGGTCTATAACGTGTCGGATGCAATTACTATCCTTTGTAGGAGTAATAGTAAAGATCACCCTATAGTTTTTTGGTCTGGCACAAAGTCCTGTCTTTGACCATGCTATGCAACCATCGTTCTTACGGTTGACACCCAATTTGGTTCAGGTGACCTAATGAATTCCAGGTGAATTCTTAGGATTTTACGTTCAATGGTAATGAACGCATTGAAAATAGGTTTTCAGAAAATAAATCGGTTTTAATTTGATCAAAATATTTTCTCTTTCAAGCTCGAGTTTAGATATCATTGATTTCCATGAGTTTGTAATTCTCAATCTTTAAAGTCCATCTCAAGGATTGAGTAATATCAGGCTTAAAAGCTGATTTTTAATCTTTAAGGAGATTATCCTTTCTGGGGGTCTGATTCATTAGTCTTATCATGCTAATTTACACGGTGCCCTCCCCATTTTACGAGACAGATCCTCTCATGGTTAGGATAAGTCTGATCACTTGGCGACCCTGTTTGATGGTGAGGTCCGTGGATTTCCTGCTGATTTTAGAGATGACTTTTCTAGATTTTTCGTCAACCTACAGCTGGTCTGGACGACAACTTCCTGACCTAAATCAAGAAGCGCGTGTCTTTTTCGGAAGACTTTACTTCCTTTTAATGATGGAATTGATTCATCGTGTAGATCCATCTTTTCTTTCATTTTTATTACAATATTACGGGTAAAACAGTTAATTTAGTCCAAAACAAAAGCACCTGCAATAACTTTATAGAAACATGTGATAGATGGTTTTTAATTAAATAACTTGGTACATTCTCCCCACACTTTGCTTTTTTCATGCGTCTTTTTATTTCTTAATAAATAAATTCAAGCCTTTTAGTTGTTTCTCAATTTATGTCCTCTTTTTAGGGTAACAATAAGTTCGGTATTATCACCTAGTTTTATCGTTCATAAATATGTATAAACATGAATTTGAATTCATTTAGTTGAAATTTTTTCAAATTTTCATAAAATTTAGAAAATAAGCTAAGTATAAACCCGAGAGAATTTATAACCCTTCCCCACACTTGAGATCATGCAATGCCCTCATTTGCATGAAATTAGACTATAATTATAAATTCATGAGGGTGATTAGTGTAGTAAAGTGATTAAAAATACCCAGTTTGTAATTACTAAGGTCGTCGAATGATAGATGGCGCGCCTCATCGTTCATTCCTTTTGTTGTAATTTCACACATGTTTTGCGTCTTATCGTCAAAATTAGTAGCTTTTGCTGAACTTAATCTTTAAAACTGCGCTGTTTTACCTTGTTTTGTACATAACATAAAATACAAACATATATATACATACATATATACATACATACATACATACATACATACATACATACATATATATATATATATATATATATATATATATATATATATATATATATATATATATATATATATTCTTTATAAACAATTTAAATGAATAATTTTTTAAAATTTTGTTTCCTTTTACTTTAGGTAGTTTCGGTATGTTTACCTAGTCCGTCCCTCGACAAAATTTAAAATTTGTCGTTAAAGTGATTGTTTTAAAAGCAAAGATTTTTGGGTTTTTTAATTTTTTTGGTATACTTTAGATCAATAATATTAAAAATAATGATAACAAAATTTGTCGCCCCACCCTCGGGTAAAGCAATTTCGGTTCCATGACCTAGTCTTCAACTTACGATGAATTTTAGAAATCATTTTTTAAACTTAATGAAATAAAGTAAATTTTGTTTTTAAAAGCACACAAAACTTAAATTTAAAAAAATGCATATAAATTTCATATAAAACCTATAAAACAAAAATTCAGAATGGAGGGAGAAAACTAGTTCTTTAGTGTCTGCTAGCGAAAAAGACCAATCAGATTCCATTCTCGGAACTACACGAGAACAGAGCAACTAACTCTAGACAGCATTTTCTTTTTAGAACATCTGAATCTCCCCACACTTAGGTAGCCGTAGTGTCAAAATTGTGATTAACTTCATTGTCAATTTCTCTTGGACCATAATCAACTTGCATATCTGTGACTTTTGCTTTAAGCCATTGGTCAGATTCCTGTGTGATATCCACAAATTCAACTAGTTTTGCCTTTTCTTTAGGCGATAGATTGGATACTAACCGGTTACATAACTTAAAGTTCCCCTTGGTTCTAGCATCACGAATCCATTTAATAAGTTTCTTCATTAAACTATTAATAACGGAGTTATTTAATTTCGTATCAACAACGGGGTTCTTTGTTATCAAGTCATCATTAGGTGTTGCTTCATCTTCCCCACACTTAGGCGTTTTATTATTATTAAGCACTACCGTTGGAGTTGACAAAACAATACGGTTCTTACCAATCATTTTTGTTGGTTCAACGGTTTTGGTAGGTGGAGATTTAGACTTTCGACTCACAAAGGTAATTGATTTTTCATCATTACTAAGTGTCATTCTACCTTTTCTTACATCAAATAATGCCCCGGTGGACGATAAGAATGGTCGACCTAAAATTAGAGGAATGTTTGAGTCCTCTTCTATGTCAATGACAATAAATTTGACTAGAAAGGTTAAATTACCTACTTGAACGGGTAGGTTGTCAGCAATTCTAACTGGGTGTCTAATGGTTTGATCAAAGAGTCGGACACTCATCTCTGTTGGACTTAACTCACCTACTCCTAATTTCTTATATAATGAAAGAGGCATAACACTTACACTCGCACCTAAATCTGGTAGTGCATCATACATGACACAATTACTAAGTAGACAAGGAACAATAAATTCACCCGGATCACCCACCCTGGGTGGAACTTTTGGTGGAACTGTCTTCACCGGATTTATTTTTACAGTTTTTGTTTCTTGCACTTTCTTATTCTTCTTCTTCTTTCCAGAGGTATCAAAAACTTTATTACCTATTACTTGATCATACTTAACTCCTTTTCTTGGAAACGGGATGGGTGGTCTGTATGGTGTCACCACTGACTTTACATACTCGGGTGGTGGTGGTGGTGTTGTAACTTCTTCATTGTTACTCACATCTAAAACCTTCCCATCTTCTGGTGTTGGTTTTTCAGAATTTGTTGACACCATATTAACATTCTCATTCCGAGGATTTACTTCAGTATTACTCGATAGCTTTCCTTGTTCCCTCTCACTCATCATGCTAGCAAGAGTACCTACGTATTTTTCTAGATTCAAAATGGAAGCTTGTTGAGTTCTTAGTGACTGATCAAACCTCTCATTCGTTTGGGTTTGAGATGTAATAAATTGTGTTTGAGATTCCATTAGCATTGCCATCATTTCTTCCAGATTTGGCTTTTTCTCTTCGGTTTGTTGTGGTGGTTTATACAAGCTAGGTCTTTGGTGATTGAAAGTGTTGTTTTGAGTTGGTCGGTTATTCGGACCTTGTTGGTTATACGAGTTATTGTTTGGCCCATTTGGATTGTAAAGAATGTTTTGATTTCGATTGAAGTTTGGCTTTGGCGGTTGATAATTATTTTGATAATTATTTCCTGACCTTTGGTTCATGTAGGAAACATTCTCTCGTTGTTCCATCGTTTGCTCAATGTGACAATCTTTCGTTAAGTGTGGTCCACCGCATTGCTCACAACTGATTCGTATTGCGTGAATATCTTTAGTCATCTTTTCCATTCGTCTCTCGAAAGCATCTATTTTTGCGGAAACGGAATCAAAGTCATGGCTAAAATCAGCTCTAGCCGCTTTAGATGAACGAAAGATATCTTTTTCCTGGTGCCACTCATGCGAGTGGGAGGCTGTGTTATCAATAATTTTGTGAGCTTCGGTTGCGGTTTTCTTCATAATGGAACCACCAGCTGTTATGTCGATGTATTTTCGTGTAGCAACGTCGACACCTTGGTAGAATATTTGTACTATTTGATAAGTGTCTAAACCGTGCTGAGGACATCCTCTCAACAACTTTCGGAATCTTTTCCACGCCTCATATAGAGTTTCATTTGGCATCTGCGCGAATGTAACAATTTCTCCTTGAAGTCTCACAGCTTTAGATGCCGGAAAGAATTGTTTAAGAAATTTCTCAACTAAAACATCCCATGTAACAATCGCCCCTTCAGGTAACGATTATAACCAATCTTTGGCTTCTCCCTTTAAAGTCCAGGGAAACAACATGAGATAAATCTGTTCATCCTCAACTTCTCTAATTTTGAATAGAGTACAAATCCTATTAAAGGTTCGAAGATGTTCGTTTGGATCTTCTTTTGGCGTACCACTATATTGGCATTGATTAGTTACCATGTGTAGGATTTGTCCCTTGATTTCATAATCTGGCGCATTAATATCTGGCTTAATAATGGCGTGACCTTGGCCTGTGCGTGTGGCTCTCATTCGATCTTCCATACTTAGAGGTTCCGTTACTTCCATAATTGAAATTGTTGAATACGAATCACTAGAGGATTCTGATTTAACGGTTTGTGGTTCAGGAGGAATGATTAGTGGTTCTGGATCTTGGAATTGTCCTTGAATATCCTCCGGGTTTTCAATTTTGAAGTCGTGTTCAAAAAATGGATTATCGAGATTTTGAGTTGGAGTACTTGTTTGACTAGATGATGATTCTAAAGAAAAATCAACGGCGATAACATTGGCTAGATGTCTTGATCGAGTTACAGGTGGTGAACGTATGAAAGGTGGTGAACGTTTTGCTCGGTGCATTCACTGAATATCCTATTAGTTATAAATATAAAAATTATATAAGTTATCAAATTAATAGACTTTTCTGATTTTGCCCACGTTTCGAATAGCCAATAGATGCAGCAGGTAGCCAGGACCCTTTAAATCGGAAGCCCACAACTCGCCACTAACAAATCCAACTATTACTACGAACCAGAAAATTTGGATGTCTATCAATTTAACTGCTTAAAATAAGTTTTCTTCGAAATTTTGAAATAAAAATCTATGTCCTAAAAACTAGAGCGTCGAGAAATAAGAAAGAAAAAGAGTGCGTCGAAAAATGTCGAAAAATAAAAGGTCAAAAATAAGCGTTGAATAATAAGAAAATGCAGCGTCGAAACTTAAAAGTCTAAAAAAAACTAAAAATTAAAACTTACGTCTAAAGGTATTAAAGCTTAAAGGAATTCTAAATCCAAAACGGCAATAACTTAAAAAGTACTAAAAATCTTAAAATGGCGTCGCAAAATTCTAAAGCACCTAAATCTTAGTCTAAAGAAAAAGCACTTAAGGGATTTTACGGCAAAGTCTAAAAATCTAGAAATAAAGTAACTACAGCAAAATACTAGTCTTAAAACTAATTACGAACGATAAATTACAAATTACGAATTAAACTATAAAAATATACAATTTATAAAAAGATATAAAAAGTGATAAAATTACAATTTTATAAAAATATTATTTTTATATTATTATTTTATTTAAGTATTAATTTTAAAAACTAATTAAAGCTTAAAATTCAAATTAATTAATAAAACTAAAACTAATTAATAAAAACTAATTAATTAATTAAAACCCTAATTAGGGTAAAAATAATAATAATTATTAATACTCCGTAATTAATGCTGTCGGCAGAGGTATCAGGCGTGTCAGACAGGATCATGCGATCGCATGAGTTCTACGTGTCTGGGCCATGCGATCGCATGGATTCGGATTCCAGGTTAGGTCTTGGGATGCTACAGTGTAGTGGTCAGTATACTTTTAATTATTTTTTTTTTCTGTTTTTAATTTATATAAAATATTTATATAAATAAAAACTTATATTTTAAAAACTACCTATTAGTTTTTGTAACTAAAAAATACAAAATTTTAATAAAAAAAACGTATAAATATATAGTAATATATATATATATATATATATATATATATATATATATATATATATATATATATATATATATATATATATATATATATATATATATATATATATATATATATTTTCTTTTTCTTGTTTTTATATTTTTGATATTTAAAACGTATTTTTAGAAAAGTAAATTAAGACTTGATAAAAATCTTTTTTTATAACGTTTCGCTTCGTCGAGTCCCCGGCAGCGGCGCCAAAAACTTGATGTGTTGCGAGGGCGTATACGAAATAGTTATATTTTTAGTGCGAAATACTATTAAATACGATACAATTTTACACAAGTTATTTATTTATTTATAAAGTGGATATACCTAAACCTTGCTACAACACTTATAGGCAGTGTACTTAATCGTAAAGTAGTGTAGTTTTTAGTAAGTCTGGTTCGTTCCGCAGGGAGCTAGTTGAGTTTAACGCTATATTTGTATTAACTATTTATATATATATATATATATATATATATATATATATATATATATATATATATATATATATATATAAAATTATATATAGTAATATTATTATAAAAGGAGGTTTTTACCGTTTAATGACCGGTTTGTCGATTTTAGATAAAGCGTAAAGATAAATGACGAAAATTAAAATATGTAAAATAAATAACAATATTTAAAATGACAATAAATAAATGACAATAAATAAAAGTACGACGAAATATGAAATAAAAGTATTATCCTTATTTAAACTTCCGTAATCATGATGTTCGACGTGTTGATTTTAATTTATTACCTGGGTTAATTGTCCTTTGTCCTGCATTATTTGATACCTATTTGGTTTTTGTCCATAATAGTCCATCGGTCATAATTATAAAATGCTCGTCAAATTAACCTTATTCCTGAAGTCAAATATTCCAACTAATTAGGGATTCGAACAGTAACATTGTTTTAATACTTTGTTTAATGATCACACTAGGTTATCGACTGCGTGTAATCCAAGGTTTTAATACTTTGTTAACAATTACACCAATTATCTTTGTATGTAATCCACCCCTGTTTTAATGAGATATGAATATTAATTTACCCACTTGATTAGAATGAATAATCAATTACCCAACCCAAATAATTAATTAAATGATCGTAAAAGATGTCGTATAAAAGTCACTAAATAGGACATACATAATCATTTTAATAATTATTAGATTAACTAATTTGAAGATAGGTTCGACAGGTTCTAATGAGTTGTCATTCGATTAGACAATACCCCCTATCTATTAATAGTCAATAGTCCAATGTCCACAAGTGTCGGTCTTTTGTCCAAACCTTAATTATGGTACAAAATCTAATAACCCAATCTTAATTTTTAGTCCAACATCACGATTACTTTGGCTTAAATAAGCATAATAATAACTTAGTTACGAGACATTAATTTAGAAAGGATGAACATAGCTTACAGTGATTATTTATCGCATAGCGTTACCCAGACAGAGTTCCGACTTAAAACCCGTAAAATATTTCTTACAATAACGCAATTATTATTAAACTTAAATTAAAATTAAAATTATAAATATATATATTTATGTTACAGATGAAGAGAAGAGAAAAAGATGTGTATAATTCGCTGAAAAAACGTTGCAATTTATAGATGTGGCCAGCCATTTGGGCTCATGTGATCGCATGAAATATGGGCATCCTGGCCATGCGATCGCATGGCCAGCTGGATCAGTTCACATGTGTTTGTTTTTTAGTTTGCCGACGTTTTATATATAATATATATATATATATATATATATATATATATATATATATATATATATATATATATATATATATATATATATATATATATAATTTTAAGAATTATTTATATATTATATTATATTTATGTGCATAGTTGACTTGTAATTTTAGCTCTGTTGCGTCGCGCGTTGAGAGTTGACTCTGGTCCCGGTTCCGGATTTTCGAACGTCCTTTCGTATAATTTAATATCTTGCACTTTGCGTTTTGCGACTTGTACTTTTGTAATTTTGAGACGTTTCTCATCAATATTTCGAACCACTTGGATTGTACTTTGTACTTTTTAGCTTTTTGGTCATTTGCGTCTTCAAATCGTCGTTTTCTTCTTTTGTCTTCGCACTTATTTATTTAAACAAATATTACATAAAAATAGAACAATTACAACTAAAAGCTTTACATATTGGAAGGATATTGTGCCTAAATATATGTTCATTTGGAGCACTATCACTTGCATATGCCTTTCTTTGGTGAGCTAAATTATGGATAGCGCAACGAGTGTTGAGAAGAAAAAAATGAGAAAACGATAAGAACAATAAGGAAAAAAGATATATTTAAAACTTTTAACTTTCTTGTTCCACGGATGGCGCCATTTGATCAAGAATAAAATGGTCCAAAGGGTTCGGTTCATGCAAGTTCAACAATAAAAAGGGATTTAAGGGTTTCTTGAGTTTAACTCTCCGGTTCGGAATACCGTGAATAACCCTCTTACGAGATGATGATCTCAGAAAGGGTGGTTAAACATGACCCACCATCATTTGGGTTAACCGAAGATGATGGCTCGCTAGACGGTGTTAGGATTTAATGTTCAAGGAACGCTACGTGAGAACCGTTGTTGTGACTGCGCGGATAGAATGTTGTGAAAGGTGAGTTTTTTCTCTCTATCTCGAATGAAATTAATGTGAAGTTGGATGTGAGTATTTATAGGCAAGAGTGGCTGTCCTTTTCTTTGCCATGTAGGTGACAAGAAAAAGGGGGAGGGGACAGAGTAGTACAAAGTAGTACTGTTCTATCGTGTGGATCATGCACTCATGTGGTCCCCTCCATATTGTGCTACTTTGCCACGTCCTGCCATTCGTATGACCACTGAGATTCCATCGTTAGTGCCTTGTACTGTCTTTTGTCTTATTCAATCCCCATCATCATTATACGCATTCTCTTGATAGCTCGATGCTCTATGCACACTGCCATGTAGCTGAATATCGCCATATATTGTGTGCCGCTGGCATTTGGGGATGATCAAGCGAGGCTATGTGATCATAAACTTGCGCGATATGTTAGCGTATTTTATGCTCGTCATTAACAAGATTCACTCTTTTAGTGATGATATTCCTAAGACAATTCAAAGGATAATATCACACTAAGTAAACCCACAAAGATAGTAATTTAAAAGTAAGTTTACATCAATTCTACAATCTATGAGATTATAGAATGTCTCTTACTAATCACAAACATATATGAAGGTCTTGATTCTCTGTTATATTTCTAGACTTAAACATGTTTCTTGTGATATATCAATATGTGTGTTAATAACCTACCGTGTTAATAACCTACACAAGACCATTTGACTATGAACCTTAAATTATTATCAACCAAGTTACACTTAATGCATTGGAGTCGGCTTAACATATTTTGGTGATTTTCCAACTTATAACAGATAGCAAGACAAAGATCATATTATCATTCATATGTATTTAAATGCGTATAAGCAAGTAGGCAAGTAGCACATAGTCAAGTAATACTCATGTAATGATAGTAAAAATTTACTAATCAATCTAAGATCAAACACATAGTGATGGCATCTCTTCATAGCAATATGCCAAGGCTATGTAAGTTCACTTGCAATATAGTACTTTGCAAGATTATTGTATAAGTATACATTAATGTCCAACACATGTACAGGGACTTGATGACCATCCTAAGTATGTCTAGATACATTTTAGGAGCACAAGTTATTTTGTAACACTTATGTTTTATCCTTAATCAAGGCAAAAACATAATTAAGATGTCATTAGGTGAGGTTAACCAAGATTAGCATTCTAGTGACCAAAACTCTTTTTGATATGAAAGGGGCAACTATTCTAAGTATGTTGAAAAAGGTTTCTTGAATTATAGATGCCCCGAAGTGATCAAACATTATTTGGTCAAGAATTTTGGACAGAGGAACTGCGGTCGAACCACGGTCTGTCGTGGAGTCGACCGTGTACCTGGTTTCTCAGAAAGCATGGTATGGGACACCCACGGTCAGACCTGAAGTCGACCGTGGACCTAAACCATGTACTTATCTGAGTTTTGTATTCTTTTTGTTTACTTAGTGTTTTCACTCTAAGCTTCATTTGGTTTGGTCATTTGCTAGAGTAAGTGTGGATTAGTGAACTTGTATATTTATGTTAAGATGTCTATCATCACTTTTAGTTATGTGTGTATGTCATCATCAAAACACTTATTGCCGTTAGTTTAGATTATTATTACCGTTAAGCAGAAACCAACATTCTCCCCCAACATACCTAATGTTAAAACTGCTTCCTTAATTATCTCAAGAGATGAGTCACACATGTTAAATTCATCACATAACACTGTTAAGAGTCAGACATCTGTTTTTGTGGGAAAGGTGGGTAATTCTAGAAATAAAAAGAAATATAAAAATCCACCTTTAAAGTGGACCAAAATATGCTAGGACACACTGTTGATGGGTGGTTTGAGTTAATAGGATACCCACCTGGTTTTATCAAAAAACCTTTTAATCAAGGTTCTCCTGGATTTAAAAGTAATAATTGCGCTGCTGAAAAGGGTGATGGTTGCAGTTCTTCTGTATAATTAACTAGTGATTAGATTATGAAGCTTCTGAGTCTTATTAAAGAACAAAATGTTTCTGGAAATGTTGGTGCTAATATGCCAAGAACTTTTGTGAATAATAACACATTCTTTAATGAAAATTTTAAAACTTTCTTCTCTGATATTGTGTTAAACAACTGGAAAGTTTTTCCAGTGGATGAATATTTGATTCAGGAGCATATCAACATATGGTTTCATCTAATGAAAATCTCATAAATATTAACATATGGTTTCTTCTAATGAAAATCTCATAAATATTGTTGATGTTTCTTATTTAAACTTAACCGTAAATCATCTTAATGGCACTGCTGCTAAAATTAAGCAAATGGAAAACTTAAAACTTTCAGATAAAATTGAACTTTATGATGTGTTAGTTATTCCACAGTACTATGTTTATTTGTTGTCTGTTAATAAATTAGTTAGACATAATATTTTGGTTGTTAGTTTTGATATAAATAAATGTTACGTTCAGGATGTAACATAAAGAAAACTGATGGGGACTGGTGGTGAATTTGGTGGTCTTTACTTGTTTGATGACATGTAAAAGTAAGTTTTATGCATCAAATTTGTCTGCTAATTCTAAGAAAAATTTTAATCTTTGGCATTGCAGACTTGGTCACCCTTCTGACCAAGTTATGCAGGGGTTAAAATCTAAGCTTAAACTTGAAAATATATCTAGTGATACTCCTTGTGAAACTTGCCATAAGGCAAAATAAACAAGGGAACCATTTCCAATTAGTGATCATAAAACTAAAGTTGTTGGTGACTGGTTCAGTTAGATATATGGGGACCATATAGGATTAAAAGTAAATATGGGTTTAGATACTTTCTTACTGTTGTTGATGACTATTCTAGCGCAGTTTGGGTTTACTTAGTAACATCTAAAGAAGAAGTGTTTGAGTTCTTTGAAACCATCTATAACATGATGGCCACACACTTTGAAAAACATATTAAGATTATAAGAAGTGATAATGGTAGTGAGTTTTTACATAATTGAATGTCTAGTTTCACAAAAATGAAAGGCATTATATACCAATCTTCTTATGCATATACCTCACATCAAAATGAGATTGCTGAGAGGAAACATAGGCACCTCTTAGTTGTTGATAGTCCCTTATGTTTCAGGGGGAATTCCTCTTTATCTTTGGTCTGAATGTGTATCAACTGCTACTTACATTATCAACAGGCTACCATCTGCTTTTCAGAATGGAAGTTATCCTTATGATTTGATGAATGGGTCTAGTCCTAATCTTTCTCACATAAAGTCATTTGGATATCTTTGTTTTTTTACTATTTTAAATAACGATGACAAGTTTTCTTCAAGATCTTGGAAATGTGTTTTTCAGGGCTATTCTAGTTTTCAGATAGGATATAAACTTTTTTGTTTAGAAAAAAAACTTTAATATTTTCTAGAAATGCAAAATTTAATGAGCATGTCTTTTCCTTTTATACTAGATCTTGTTTACAAAACTGTATTTACTGAAGGAGAAATAAATCACATAAACTTTTTTGATTCTCCTTATTTTAATGATGCTCAAAATATTTCATATTAAAAAAGACTGAAAATGATTTAAATTCCAATGATTAAGGGATAGACTGTTTCATGGATGATAGCAACCACACTTCCACTTCTGATTGTCAAGAATCAGTTGTTGAAAGTGTACCTGCAAATTTCAATGATGAGAATACATATGTTGAGCATACTGTCCCTGAGGGTAATAATATTAATGAAAACACTGAAACTGAAAATGTCTTAAGAAGAACAAGTAAAAAGAGTAATTTACCATCTAAATTAAATGATTTTGTATTAGATGGAAAAGTTAAATATGGTTTAAACAAATATATGAATTCCTCAAAACTTGGTTTTCTGAAAATTTTTGTTTTATTTCTAATCTTGATAAAGGCTATGAGCCCAAAACTTACTCTGAGGCTGCTCTTGATCAGAGGGTAAATGTAATGAATGATGAAATGGAAGCCTTGAATAGAAATGGTACTTGGTATTTGACTGACCTTCGAATTAGGAGAAAACCTTAGGAGAAAACCTATTGGGTGCTAATGGGCTTTTAGGATTTAGTATAAGTCCAATGGTGAAATTGATAGATACAAAGCTAGGTTTGTTGTTAATGATGCGCATAGCTGGACATCCATTGCGCGACACCCTAAAGGAGCGCATCACCCCCACAATAATCACGTAAGGCCCTATTAATGTGCTTGCTGGCATGCCTACTGTCTAGGACATAATGATATGCCCTCGACGTTGGTCTCACAGTTTAAACATGGCGCCACCCAAAAAGTACATACAAGGCCAGTAGTTACGGTGGAAACACTAAAACAGAAAGGACTGTGGCAGGTTGGTACCATCCTGAAATTGCATAGCGGTTGAGGAAGGAAAGCAGGGAATAAGGGGGCAGCACTAAGATAATGGTGGTACTTTTTACAGCTTTATAGAACAAAAGTACAAGAATAAAACAACGTGGCACTACCATGTCTTTGTGTCTCCTTATGTGGCACTAAGGGACAAAAACTCACACATATAAATAAATGTAACTTGAGCTGAAAACATTTATTTGGAATCATCTCCATTTCACCAAAACCACTCTCAAGTATACTATTCTCCTAGTGCATCAGATAACCCTTGCACCCGGAACAGCTACTTAAAACTCTTGCGATTTCGGGTAGCGTTGCTATAACATAAACCCTAACGTCGCCCAAGGGCCATCAGCTCCGAAAAACTCGAATGATGGTGGGTCATGTTTAACCACCCTTTCTGAGATCATCATCTTGTATGAGGGTTACTCACGGTACTCCAGACTGGAGAGTTGAACTCATGAAACCCTTAAATCCCCCTTTATTGTTGATCTCGCATGAACCGATTCCCCTTAGACCATTTTATGCTTGATCAAATGGCACCATCCGTGAGACTCTTAGTTAAAAGGTTTTGTTAAAATCTTTTTCCTTAAAAGTTCTTCTCCTCCAAACATTTCTTTTCTGTGTGTGTTTCAGTCCCAGGTAGTTTCAGCGAGCGCGAAGGAAATGATGAGTTAGCCAGAGGTTTCAAAGGCAATTCTAGCACACTACAAGTACCACAAGTATCCAAACTGGTAGATACCCAAGCGAGCAGTGGTACGAGCGCATTGTCAACAAGAACTACTCTCCCTCCTTTCCCGAAAACTCCGGTGCAAGGGTTCAAGACTCCAGAGACTACGCGAACAACACCATAGGCGACGAGCACCACCTACGTGGGAACAATTTCCATCTACATCACTGCATCTGGGTCGATCGTGCAAGGTCCTACTCCTAAATTCTCAAGTATCGATTCGCGCACACCCACCACGCCTGCTAGCGCGATAGAGGCCTTGCAAAAGATGGGTTTTGACATGCAAGAGTTGAACATCCAGAGCTCTCCGCTGATTTCAGGGTTGTACTAGATGGTGCCGCCAATAGAATCACGCCGAACCCCAATAGTCTATGTATCCCAATAGTAACCTATCAACACAGTGTCAAACTCTGTGCCAAGCACTCAAACACTTTAAGAGCGCGCACAAAATCATGC
This sequence comes from Rutidosis leptorrhynchoides, assembly GCF_046630445.1. Lineage (NCBI taxonomy): Eukaryota > Viridiplantae > Streptophyta > Magnoliopsida > Asterales > Asteraceae > Rutidosis > Rutidosis leptorrhynchoides. Next base: position 458,671,655 of record NC_092333.1, on the reverse strand, counting down.
TAACTTGATTTACTCATCGATGAAGGCTGCACCGGATGACATGGTTAAAGATTTTGAGCAACCAGGAAGAGCAGAACTTATGGTCAGGAAACTATATGCACGGACGAAAGGAATTAATATTAAGCCAACGTTCGAGATCGAGCCCCTTTCTGAAAATTTCGCGCCTCTCATACTTAACTACATTGCCACAACACTACCGGTAATCCCGCTTACCTTGGGGTTCTATGACGAACTCTCAGATCCTGATGACTTCATACAAAAGTATGATGGCATAGCTCACAATCAAAGATGGGCAGATGAAACCACGTGCGCAGAGTTCCCTCCTCTCCTCAAAGGGATAGCATGTCAATGGTTTAACACTTTACCAGACCCACTTATTATCTCATACAATGACTTAAGAGCGCGCTTCCTGCTCAATTTTCATAATATGAGGGCGTCTAGAAGGACTCACGTCGAATGTCACGGCATTAAACAAGGACGTGGGGAGTCTATGGGACAACTTATTGATAGATATAGTCAAGAGGTAGTGCGCATTCTGTGACAACCCGAAAATTTCTGACCAAATTTAAACTTAACCTTTATATGTTTCTGACACGATAAACAGAATTTGTAATGTTGAATCTTAGAAAGTTTGGAACTACATTCATGTTTTATAATATTTTCCTCGTGACCTTGATAAGATAACTATGTTAACTTTCATTTTATTTAATATGAAATAAAAACGTGGAGTGTAAATAACTTAGATGTTGGATATCGACAAGTTAAGTAACTCGACATTTTTCATTAAGATGATTTCATACACTTATTTAACCTTTGGACTTTATCCCATGCTTCACCAACAGACTGTAAAAACTTGAAACCTATTATGAATATATATAATTCTAATTTTCTAAAATGTTTTATGATATAACGATTTAAATTAATATTATATATATTTATACGCGTATTATACGTACATAGTTTTATACTTTTACTATACTTTAACATTACCTTTACTTTACTTTTTACTTTACTTTAACTTTAATAATTGATACTTAATAATTTACTTTAATAATTCATACTTTAATAATTCACTTTAATAATTCACTTTAATAATTTATACTTTAATAATTTATACTTTAATAATTCATACTTTAATAATTCACTTTAATAATTCACTTTAATAATTCATACTTTAATAATTCACTTTAATAATTCATACTTTAATAATTCACTTTAATAATTCAAGAATCTATTATAAATAGAATTCAATAGATTTCATTATTTCATAGAAACTTAAAAATATATTTCTATAAACTCTCACAATCAATTTACATATATATATATATATATATATATATATATATATATATATATATATATATATATATATATATATTTGCTTTGTATTATTTTAAGATATTATTAGTATACATAAAATATTACGACGGAGTGATGTCCGAGTGATTTCAAAATAGTTTTTTAAATGAGTCGAAGCTAAGGAAATTATGGGTTATAGCTATGGAGGTGATGGGTATGGTTCATGGGTATGCTCGTGAGGTCAATCTAGTGTTTATCATCTCCGTTGCGTCTACGTACTTTCCTGCAATATTGAATCTCAATATTGATACGTGAGCACTCATAACTTAACTTTTATATATCAATAGTGTATTCCTGACTAGTGCTCGAGTATATAGGATTATGCATGCTTGTACATTCGATATTGTCCTTAGATAGGTTTGTTGAATCCTGAATTAGATACATATGCTACTGAGATAGGGTATATGATATGCATATCATTGGAAAGCTAGCAAAAAATTAAGAACTTTTCATTTAGATATCGAATGGTTTCGATGAACGGATTAGAATTTATAGTCAACTGAATTTTAGTATTATTGTTAAAATGATTATTATTACTATCGTCATTATTATTTTAATAGAAATATCATTGTTATTATAAAATATCATTATTACTATTATGTTAGTATTATCATTTTATCATAATACCATTTTTAGTAAATATAAATATTGTTATTTTTTTATAGAATAATAATAATTATTATTACAAAATAATACAACTTTTACTTATTATTATTATGATCAATATTATTTTATCAAATAAATAGGGGATACAAAGATATTTTTCACCACGCGTAATATAATTACATTAATAATACTTACCACTATAGTTTTACGATATTAAGTGAACTTTATAAATTTTACTACTTAAGATATATAAAAGTATATTTTATCATATATAAACGTTAATATAAATTTTTATTAATAAATGACTTTTATTATTATAAAATCTAATAAATATATTTAAATATATAAAACGACTATAGTTAAGTTATATAATAAACACGTATAAATTTTAGAAGTCATTTTGGGTCAAGTTATATAATAAACACGTATAAATTTTAGTACTTGTGCCTATTTCGTAAAACATTTATAAAAACAGCGCATGTATTCTCAGTCCCAAAAATATATATAAAAGGGAGCAAATGAAACTCACCATACTGTATTTCGTAGTAAAAATACATATAACGTCATTTAACAAGTGCAAGGTTGGCCTCGGATTCACGAACCTATATTAATTATATACATTTATATGTTGGTCAATATTTGTCTAACAATTTTTGGTCAAGTCATAGTGTACCACAATCCTAATGCTCGAGACTAATATGCAAAAGTCAACAAAAGTCAACTTGGCCCAAAATAACCTCGAAGTACTAAAGCATCCCATAGTCAGGATGGGGTTTGTCAGGCCCAATAGATCTATCTTTAGGATTCGCGCCTACCGTACATAGACAAGTAGTTTAATGTTACCAAGCTAAGGGTATATTTCTGGTTTAAACCCACGTAGAATTAGTTTTAGTACTTGTGCCTATTTCGTAAAACATTTATAAAAACAGCGCATGTATTCTCAGTCCCAAAAATATATATAAAAGGGAGCAAATGAAACTCACCATACTGTATTTCGTAGTAAAAATACATATAACGTCATTTAACAAGTGCAAGGTTGGCCTCGAATTCACGAACCTATATTAATTAAATATATTTATATGTTGGTCAATATTTGTCTAACAATTTTTAGTCAAGTCATAGTGTACCACAATCCTAATGCTCGAGACTAATATGCAAAAGTCAACAAAAGTCAACTTGACCCAAAATGACTTCTAAAATTTATACGTGTTTATTATATAACTTAACTATAGTCGTTTTATATATTTAAATATATTTATTAGATTTTATAATAATAAAAGTCATTTATTAATAAAAATTTATATTAACGTTTACATATGATAAAATATACTTTTATATATCTTAAGTAGTAAAATTTATAAAGTTCACTTAATATCGTAAAACTATAGTGGTAAGTATTATTAATGTAATTATATTACGCGTGGTGAAAAATATCTTTGTATCCCCTATTTATTTGATAAAATAATATTGATCATAATAATAATAAGTAAAAGTTGTATTATTTTGTAATAATAATTATTATTATTCTATAAAAAAATAACAATATTTATATTTACTAAAAATGGTATTATGATAAAATGATAATACTAACATAATAGTAATAATGATATTTTATAATAACAATGATATTTCTATTAAAATAATAATGACGATAGTAATAATAATCATTTTAACAATAATACTAAAATTCAGTTGACTATAACTTCTAATCCGTTCATCGAAACCATTCGATATCTAAATGAAAAGTTCTTAATTTTTCACTAGCTTTCCAATGATATGCATATCATATACCCTATCTCAGTAGCATATGTATCTAATTCAGGATTCAACAAACCTATCTAAGGACAATATCGAATGTACAAGCATGCATAATCCTATATACTCGAGAACTAGTCAGGGATACACTATTGATATATAAAAGTTAAGTTATGAGTGCTCACGTATCAATATTGAGATTCAATATTGCAGGAAAGTACGTAGACGCAACGAAGATGATAAACACTGGATTGACCTCACGAGCATACCCATGAACCATACCCATCACCTCCATAGCTATAATCCATAATTTCCTTAGCTTCGACGCATTTAAAAAACTATTTTGAAATCACTCGGACATCACTCCGTCGTAATATTTTATGTATACTAATAATATTTTGAAATAATACAGAGCAAATATATATATATATATATATATATATATATATATATATATATATATATATATATATATATATATATATATATATATATATATATATAAATCGATTGTGAGAGTTTATAGAAATATATTTTTAAGTTTCTATGAAATAATGAAACCTATTGAATTCTATTTATAATAGATTCTTGAATTATTAAAGTGAATTATTAAAGTATGAATTATTAAAGTGAATTATTAAAGTATGAATTATTAAAGTATGAATTATTAAAGTGAATTATTAAAGTATGAATTATTAAAGTAAATTATTAAAGTATGAATTATTAAAGTGAATTATTAAAGTGAATTATTAAAGTATGAATTATTAAAGTGAATTATTAAGTATCAATTATTAAAGTTAAAGTAAAGTAAAAGTAAAGTAAAGGTAATGTTAAAGTATAGTAAAAGTATAAAACTATGTACGTATAATACGCGTATAAATATATATAATTTAAATTTAAATCGTTATATCATAAAACATTTTAGAAAATTAGAATTATATATATTCATAATAGGTTTCAAGTTTTTACAGTCTGTTGGTGAAGCATGAGATAAAGTCCAAAGGTTAAATAAGTGTATGAAATCATCTTAATGAAAAATGTCGAGTTACTTAACTTGTCGATATCCAACATCTAAGTTATTTACACTCCACGTTTTTATTTCATATTATATAAAATGAAAGTTAACATAGTTATCTTATCAAGGTCACGAGGAAAATATTATAAAACATGAATGTAGTTCCAAACTTTTTGAGATTCAACATTACAAATTCTGTTTATTGTGTCGGAAACATATAAAGGTTAAGTTTAAATTTGGTCAGAAATTTTCGGGTCGTCACACATTCCCAATTTGGCAGAATCATAGAAGGTTTAAGAGTTCATTCACAGAATTTGTAGAGAGCGACACTTGTAGTTCTGGCAGAAATTGCGAAAGAGGCCACCCGAGACATTATCAGAAACCATCAAAGAAGCGCATGAACATTTACACACAGCTGAGGATACCATACGATATTCAGGGTACGGGAATAGTCATGGAAAGCGTGATGACCAAGACGCACCTAGAGGAGGGCGAAACTCGCACAACTCTCACAGGGAACACCACGATACCGGTCCCTATCAGTACAGCAATGACAACCGTCATGGGCATGTGACGACCCGAAAATTTTTGAACAAATTTAAAACTAAGCTTTTTATGGTTTCGACACGATGAGCAAAGTCTATTTAGTTGGGTCTCAAAATTTTGAACTGTTCAATTGACCATCGACCGTTCTCGACGATTCACGAACTATTGATTTAAAATAAATAAATAAATAAATAAATATATATATATATATATATATATATATATATATATATATATATATATATATATAAATGTAGGTGTAAATAATTTGAAATAATATTAATAACTAATTAAAATAAAATACAAGATAATAATGTTGTTAAAATGAATATATATATATGAATATGATTCTTATATAACTGATGATTATGTGTTTATTGTAACATATTAAAACATATAAAATATTAGATATATGTTATTATACATATAATTAGTAAATAATATATAATTAATAAATGGTAATACAATTATAATCAGTGTAACTACAAGTTAGAAATATAATTTGTTAAGACAAATATTATTATTATTATTTTCATTAATATCAATATTAGTAATATTAATAAATGTTAAATATTAAAATTTTAATAAATTTAATGTTATGATTATCAAAATAAATACTTAAAATATAAATATTACTATAAGAATGATTAAAAATTATTATCTAATTGTAATTTAGATATTTTTTTAACTATTATGATTAATATTATTAATATTATTATTAATATTATTATTTATATAAATATAATTTCCATTATTATTAAAATCATTATTAATATTATCATAAAAATAAAACAATTTATTCTTAATATCAATTTTTTATATTGATTATTATTATTATTATTATTAATTATTATTATTATTATTAGTATTAATATTATTATTAATTTATTTAATTATTTATACAAATTATATATTAAATCAGATAAAGGTATAGCTGGATTCTGTTTTACATCGCCATCGATCTGTATCAAATTGGTACTACATGCTTCCAAAATTTGTTTCATATCATTTTCATTAATACAAATCAAATAGGAAGCAGATTCGATTTTATCTTGATTTATTAAATTTCTATTTCTTTTCTTTTGTCCGATTGAGAAATCGATACCCATATCCATTATATAATTAGTCAATTTCAGTGTTAAAGGATTCATACGACTTTCTATTCCCAACTATAATTGATACATTTCACTCACCCACTTCAAATCAATCGAATTAAATCAAAAAGATCAAGAACACCCAGAACCGTCCCCCTGTTCTTGCTTCATTTAATCAATAGCTCGAATTCGAAATTTATTTCAAAATGTGTTAATGTAGTCCTGTTAGTAATATTCTAAACAATATTTCTGCAAAGTTTCAAAAGCCAATTCTTTGTTATGATCAAGAATTTTGAAGTCAAAGTTTAATCCTAAAAAGTCAAAGAATTTGTTCTTCGACAAATTTGAAGTCGTGTTGATGTTTTGAATTAAATTGAGCATAAAGAAATTTTCTAAGAGGGATTTCAAACTGATTTCATGTAGGAATCGTGGTCTCATACAGCTTCAATTTCAAAATCACAATGGTGTTCATACGTATTCAAGTTTTTTTTTAACAGAAACAATTTAATTTCTGATATTCATTTGTTTTTATTATTTTAAACACTTTTAAGTCGATTATGCATCAAGTATAAATCTTAGATGAAATAAGAAACCTATGAGTAACAAGGATTGAACCCTAGTCAAATTTTTCAGTGAAGAGGAAGATGAATATGAATACAAAAATTTATACACGTTAAATAAATTAATGGATAGAATAGATCAGAAAGATAAGTAGCAGCGTGTTGGTTTGTATGGGTGTCGGGTTAACGAGAGGTCTCGGTTTTGAGTCCGTAATGGAGCATATATTTTTTTTACAGCCCTTTTCATTGAAGGTAGTGCATTTATTATTATTATTATTATTATTATTATTATTATTATTATTATTATTATTATTATTATTATTATTATTATTATTATTATTATTATTATTATTATTATTATTATTATTATTATTACAATTATGATTGTTATTGTTATTGCTAGTATTAATTATTATTTTTATAATTGATTTTTATTATTAATATTATTATCATTACTTAGTATTATTATTACTAATATTAATATATGTATTATTATTATTATTATTATTATAATCATGATTATTATTATTATTATTATTATTATTATTATTATTATTATTATTATTATTATTATTATTATTATTATTATTATTATTATTATTATTATTATTATTATAAGTATTAGTATTATTATTATTAGTAGTATTATCATTATAATTATTAATATAAATATTAGTATTATTATTATTAGTAAAATCATTATTTTTGTAGTTATTATTATTAGTATTCACTATTATTAAAAGTATCATTTTTATAAAAATTATCATTTTTATAACTATTATTATTATTATTATTATTATTATAGGATGAAACAACTTTTTATTTATTATTATCAATATTATTTTAGCAAATAACTATTAGTTATATAAAACCATATTTACTACATATAACATAACTATATTAATATTTTTATAATAAATATTAGTAAATGTAATTAATTAGGTTATTAATGAAACACATAATTAAAATAACAATTAATTAAATAATAATACATAAATTTGTTCGATTACCATTATATGTGTTAATATATATATATATATATATATATATATATATATATATATATATATATATATATATATATATATATATATATATATATATATATATATATATATATATATATATATATATATATAGGTTCGTGAATCCGAGGCCAACCCTGCATTGTTCAGTATCGTCGTACGAATATTTTTACTACAAAATATTGTAGAGTGAGTTTCATTACTCCCTTTTTATATATATTTTTGGGACTGAGAATACATGCGCCAATTTTATTAATGTTTTACGAAATAGACACAAGTGATCAAAAACTACATTCTATGGCTGGATTATGAATATTGAATATCACCCCTTTTTAGCTTGGTAATCTAATGATTAGGAAACGGGTATGGCCCCTAATCGACGCGAATCCTAAAGATAGATCTATGGACCTCGACAAGTCCCATTCGGGGTACGGATGCTTTAGTACTTCGAGATTACTATTATTATACAGACGAGAGGTTCTGTTTGGGGATATTCTATGCATTAAAGTTAAGTCGGTTATCAAGCGTTCACCATATGAATGAATTTTAATTCGCGGGTTACGCGTGTCATTATGTACTTGGGTTACGTGTACAATTAAATATCTGAAATCTTGTGGTCTATTAAAATGATGGAAATGAATGTTTACGATAAACTAATGAACTCACCAACCTTTTGGTTGACACTTGAAAGCATGTTTATTCTCAGGTTTGAAAGAAATCTTCTGCTGTGCATTTGCTCATCTTAGAGATATTACTTGGAATCATTCATGACATATTTCAAAAGACGTTGCATTCAAGTCGTTGAGTTCATCAAGATTATTATTAAGTCAATTATAGTTGTATGTATTATGAAATGGTATGCATGCCGTCAACTTTCATTGTAATGAAAATTTGTCTTTTAAAAATGAATGCAATGCTTGTAAAATGTATCATATAGAGGTCAAGTACCTCGCGATGTAACCAAATGTAATGTATTCGTCCAGATGGATTAGGACGGGTCATTATAGGGCACACCCATGGACATCACGATAGTAACAACCAGTGAAACATGAACCGGGAGCACAACCAAACACTCATCAAAAACTGGCAAAGAGTCTTAAAGAAATTTGTGCAACGTAACCGATATCGTAGACTTTCGGCACACTTGTGCGCATGTCCAAATACGTAAGGTGTGACAAGTCCAAATTATGTGATTTCTATGATGACTATGGGCATGAGACTAACAGGTGTAAAGTGTTGACGGATAAGGTGGTTGCGTGTTAGAAGCGAGGTGAGCTTCAACACTTGAAGGATCATATGGAGCGATTGCACAAGGACGAGTATGATGAAGACAAGGCAAAGGGACATGACAAAGTGATCCATGTTTTCACAAAAGAACACGCTGTAATGAATCCAAGACTTGCGCACTCCTGGGAAAACTTGCAGGTCTCTTTCCCATCTGTTGGAGTTCGAGGAGCCAAGCGCGATCTCGTCATGTTTGGCGGGTATTTGCCCAAGTAATGGGCTCAAGATCAATCGTTTCTGTGTGGATACTGGTAGCTGTGCCGATATCATGTTTGAACGTTGTTACAATAAACTTATGCACAAGCTGAGACTTAGCTTGAAGCCGTCAAGAGAAAGGTTCCAAGGACTCTCCGGTGACCTGACATGGACCCTTAGGAATTTTGAAGGTCAAGCTGCAACTCAAAGATGATGATGACTGGATGAGGACGCGGACGGAGCTAGTGGAGTTTCGTATTATGCGCGTGTCTTCCAAGTATGATGCGCTATTAGGGTGCTCGTCCTTACAAAAGTTTGGGGCAACACCCTCCACCGCTCATGGCGTGATCAAGTTTCCTACGCAAACTGTAATCGCAACAACAACGTCAAAACTGCTAGAAGAAAGTCACGATCAGCATCAATTATTTAAATCAACCGTTAACCTTATGATAATAAGATAAGTTAAAGGATTGAAAGACCTGAAAAGATACTTTAGCACACGTACAGTTTAGCGCACTTACCACATTAAAATGAGCACAATCTTATACAATCTGAAACATAAGACGCACACTCTATTGCATTTAATGCATATTAACGCGCATTCGTTGATTTGCAAAAAACATTGAACTGGTCTAATCAGGTCCCAAGCAATCAAGAAACTAGTATTGGAAACAGAGAAGGTGGTAGCTCATCAATGGTGGCAGAATATGGTGGGAGTTTTGCTATTTAGTCACATGATTGCATGGATAAAGACTTTCGCGAAACGCGCATGGATAAGGTCTAGGATTTTGTAGTTTCAGTTAAGTTCTTATGTGTGTTTTAAGAAGAATGTCAGCGTACTGTTTATGTAACTGCACTAGCAGATAAACTACTATTATCACCTTTCGGCAATGCGCCTATATTTTCTTTTTCCAAGATATTGTCTGCGAAAATATTTGTGCCATGTATTAATACAAAGTAGTTCTATAAATTGGACTGGTGCACACGGTCGCGAATATCCAGCATACTCCTACCTTTGAAGGGGTGTTTTCTCCAACCCCCGCGCAGCAGAAGCTTGTTTGGTGACGAGCTAGATATTATTACGGGAAGGCGACGGACATTGGTTTGTCCTAGCCCCACCCGCGCAGAATTCGAGATCTGCAAGTCACGACTATAAGTGATAGGGTTGGTTGCCCTTGACCTCAATCCCAAGCATTGGCGCACTTAGAAAACTCTCAATGCGCAGACACAGACATGTAGTTTAAGTCTATGTTGTGTGCACGACAACATATCTGATAAATTACGCGCTGACATGCCTTGAGTATAATACATGATTAACAAATTGAACTTTGTTTATGCCACACATAACGTGTTAAAAACTATAAAGTCGATATATGCGCAATTGGTGTCACCATGATTCATAAGTACTAATCTCTACCCGGTATTATGCATATTTAACGAATAACACAAGTAATAAAAACAATAGCGTGATCAGCAAGAAACATTACTTAAAGAAAGAAGTTTTCATTTCATAAATATTGATTATAAAAGAGCGCAATGCGCGTACAATACAGAAGTAATAAAAATTACAAAGCATCATTTAATAGCTGCTCAGAGACCGCCTCTACATTCTGAGACATGTCAGCAAGGTTGGGCACATTCACATGCTCTAGCTCGGCCACAACAGCACGTTCCTCCTCGATGGAGCCCGGAAGCAATTTTTTGGCCAGAGCAGAGGGCAGGACAGCGGGAACCTCAATATGCTTCTATATGAACTCCTAGAACATGCACTTTTCAGCCACCTTCACGAAGCGAGCAGCCTTATTGAACACGTCGTTCACTGAAGGAGAGTTGCAAGCACGTGAAACCAACGTCGGGAGCCCGAGCTTTAGAGTTTTAACCTGGTCCTAAGCGTACCTGCGCATCTCCTCCAACCTATCAAGCTGTGCAGAATGCTGCTCTGCGGACCTACAAAGATCAGCATTGGCAGCCTGGAGGGACTTTTCATTGATTTTCAGTTGGTCCCTCTCAGCCTTGACTAGGTCAAGTTCCTTTACATGCGCATCCTTTTCGGATGAAGCCTGTACAGCAGCAGCCTCAGAAGTGGCACGCGCATCCCGCACTGCCTTAACATCATCATGAAGCGTGTTGATGTGATCGCGCGCCTCCTGCACACTCAGGGCCTCCTGCCCCTAGCAAGAATGTCCCTTCAAGAGCGCATATTTGCCCTTGATCCTGCTGAAGTCGTGCAAAAAGTTAGTAAGAGACGTCTGCACATCCATATATAGATCCGCCTCTGGATCCTTCTTCTCAAAAAACTTCAGTACGCCCGCTGGAATATACTCAGCCAAAAACTTCAGCTGTTTTAGGGCACATCAAAAAACTCCATCAGCTGGTTGAACTCTAAAACCATGTCCGGAGGAGGGCGGTCACCGCTATCTGTGCAATAAAAATAGAGAATGGCGCGTTAGAAAATACGGTAAAGCAAACTGAAGAAAATTATAAGAAGTTATGGGAAGAAATGTGCTTACCAGTCTTCTTCTTCTTCTTGTGGGTTTTCTCCCCACTCTTATCAGTATGCTTGTGCTTCTTCTTCTTTTGCAATGAAGCGCCTTGCTCAGCAGGGTCCCTTTGGCTTTTAGCAGGAGGAGTGGGAACCCTAGTGTTGTGGTCGCTGGACTCCACATTAGTGTGAGGAACTCCCTCCTCCTCAGTGCGATTTCCCCCTCGGGCACATTGGTCTTGGGGCCAGTAGGAGGGATGACATCCCCCTCCGCATGAGACTCCTCAATCTCCTCGCCCTCATGGGCGGCAGTGATCACATCAAGCTCCTCGTCCTCAAGAACGCTGATAACCGGCATAACTTAAAATTAAAACACAAGGCAAAGTCAACTAATGCAATTGATAAACAGTTAATAATATTACGAGGTATAAGATAAATATACGCTATCTAGCATACCCAGTCCACGGTACATCAAGACAGGCGCATTGACATGATAAGTACAAACTTGACCAGTACATAGAATGTTCGTCTCATATATGTGCACCGAAAGCTTCTTGTTAACACAAAGACAGAACATGCGATCCTCTTCTGGAGTCATCGTTGGCTTCTCGTTCAAATATTTGTTGACACCAGAGTGCCATTCGCGCACTTTCACACAGGAATCAGGTATGAAGGTGTCATAACCCGTTCTTAACCATAAGAACGCGTTAGATAACGTATGATTTCATTGCGAGGTATTGACCTCTATATGAGACATTTTTGAAAGAAAACTGCATATATTATACATTACAAACCATAACCATTATTTTTGTTACAAGCTTAAGACAATAAAAAGAAGATTAACGTTTAGCGATAATCTTCGACTTACAAACTTTACAAATGATGACAACAACATGGTTTCTAGCATATTTTACAATACAACATCTCGGATATGCAGTTTTATTTTTGACACAAACATGCGTACGCAAGATCCTGGTTAGATCCAACATGATGCAGCGGAAGCTTTAGAAATCACCTGAGAATAGACATGTTTTAAAAGGTCAACATAAAGTTGGTGAGATATAGGTTTAATGCCGGCAGCAATATATATATAGACCACAAGATTTCGTATATAAATAGTTTAATAAAAGTATTCTAAGTGGTTGAGCACTTGGTAACCATACTTAACATTTTCACGTCGCATATTCCCTTTAATATGAAATCTTACTACACCGTACCAAGTGTAGTCACAAAACGAAGTACTGTGCAACCGTTGAATACTGGTCGTCCAGTCCGGTTGGGGTTGTCAGGCCCGATAGATCTATCAACAGGATTCGCGTTTACAATACCGCTGTAAATAACAGTTACCAAGCTACAGGGAAGTATGCCAGTGGTACAACTCAACGTAGAATATATTTTTCAGTTACTTGTGTCCATAACGTAAAACATAAAATACATGTATTCTCATCCCGAAATATTTAGAGTTTAAAAGTGGGACTATATACTCACTCTTGTCTTGATGATATATATATTTTGACTCGGTCTTCCGGTTGATATCACGAACCTATCCATATATAATATATCAATATGTTTTCATTTTAAAACAAACGTTATATATATATATATACTTGTTATACTTTTAATACTTTGAATATTTCCTTAGTCCGAAGTTAGCTGTCCGAGGTTAGCAATTCAATTTTTAATGGTTCATTTTTAGATGTTTAATATACCCGCAATAAATAAAACCCCCAACGAAATAAATAAAACCCCAACGTATATGTATTGGTCGAGATTAATCTTGACCCATGGTACCGGTGTTGTCACATGACGTGTTGCGTACAATCATGGGATCTTATGATTAATCTTCTCGTGTTGCTTACGGGTGATCCTGAACCATATAAAATTGAATTATAAGTACATATATATAAAATATCATGTTATCTTAGAAATATGTGATTTATATCATTTTTTTCCAATTGATCCCGTAGTTGAAATGATCTAGGATAACCAATTTTGTTTCGGTCATAGTTTCTTCGTTACAAATCCGTTTTCGTTGATTCAAATTGCCATCTTCTTGGATCGAGTTCTTCTTTAAGACTATGAACTGTAAATACCTTGGTTTGTATTCAAAATCATACGGCATAAGTGAAACATTAGTGAAACATATGAAGTTAAACATTTTTGTTACAACAAAATCATTTAATGACCATTTTTCTAAAAATACTTATACTTTGAAAAACCAAGTTTTACCTTGTTAAATTAGCATATACATAAGTTATATTACAGGTCTTGAAGTATTTTAAAAGTTAAGTTAGAAGGATCTATTTAGTTTGCAAACAAGTTTGAAAACATTCAAACTATGTTCTTGTTGTTAAACTTGTATACCACAAAATATGATAGCTATATATATATGAATCGAATAAGGTTATGAACATAGATTCTACCTCAAGTTCCTTGGATGAAGTTGCTGTAAAAGAGAAGTAAGAAGCTTGAATCAAAAGGGTACTAGAGGTGGATGAAAGATTGGAAGTAAGTTGGTGTTCTTGGAGGGTTTTCTTGAAGTGTTTTTGTATGGTTTTCTTATGGTGTTTTAGTATGGTTTTTGAAGCTAGATCTTCTTGGAAACTTTGCTGAATTGATTAAGGGTTTTAAGGGTTGTGAAAGAGTGTGTGTTTAACTAAAAATGAGATTAGAAAATGAACTAGAAATGGTGATACTTATAACCTAAAAAAAACGTGTATCATGTAATACATGATAAGATTTTTAGTTTGTAATTTTGTTAATTAGTCAAGTAATCATCCAAAAGTAATTACCTAGCTCTAAGGGCATGAATAATGGCTGGTTAGGTGGTGATTTTGATGTGTATTTACTATTAGTAAATACGTATAGGAGCTAGGTATGATACGAGTACAAATACTCTAGGTATACGTATAGAAATTTTGTGAAAAATGAAATGAGGATTCAAATATAGCTATCTTTTGTGAATACACTTATATGGTTTTATGTATTTAAGTTCTTTAAAAGTAATTAAATACATTACTTATACAATATATGTATAACATTATAAGTCTTAAGTATATATGTCAAATAACGTTACGTATTGTTATCGTTTTGAAAACTTAAGTTAGTAGTTTCAAAATACACATATAACTTGTTGTTATTAATATAAAATGAGGTATTAAAACATTCTTTAATCATGTTAAATATGTATATATACATATATATACACAAACGTATAATTATCATATATTGTATGGTTCGTGATATCATCGGTCAAACTAGACGGTCAAACGTTATGTAAAACTCTTTTCGGAAACATAAATCTCAACAATTTGGATTGCTTATCAAGTTGGTAATGTTTAATTTATGTAAATATCAATCTTATAAGTATAGAACGATCGAAAAAGTGCGGGTCGTTACATTACCTCCCCGTTAAATAAATTTCGTCCCGAAATTTTAAAATTGTACCTATTTTGCGTCATCGAGAAACAAGTGTGGATACTTTTGCTTCATCTGATCCTCTCGTTCCCAAGTAAACTCGGGACCTCTTCTAGCATTCCAACGAACCTTAACAATCGGTATATTGCTCTGTTTGAGCTGTTTAACTTCACGGTCCATGATTTCAATTGGTTCTTCGACGAATTGTAGTTTCTCGTCGACATGGATTTCTTCAAGAGGAATGGTAAGGTCTTCCTTTGCAAGACACTTCTTAAGGTTCGAGATGTGAAAGGTATTATATACTCCGGCGAGTTGTTGCGGTAACTAGAGTCGATAAGCTACCGGTCCAATGCGTTCGATGATCTTGAACGGGCCTACGTACCTTGGGTTCAGTTTACCCCTTTTTCCAAAACGTATCACACCTTTCCAAGGTGACACCTTTAGCATAACCATGTCCCCGACCTGAAACTCTAATGGTTTCCTTCGGACATCGGCGTAGCTCTTTTGGCGACTACGGGCTGTTTTCAATCTCTCCTTGATTTGTACTATCTTCTCGGTCGTTTCGTGTATGATCTCGGGACCAGTTAAATGTCGATCTCCTACTTCATTCCAACAGATAGGAGATCTACACTTCCTTCCGTACAATGCTTCGAATGGCGCAGCTCCAATGCTCGCATGATAACTATTATTATACGAGAATTCTGCTAACGGTAGATATTTATCCCATCCGTTTCCAAAATCGATCACACATGCCCTGAGCATGTCTTCGAGAGTCTGAATCGTTCTCTCACTCTGTCCATCGGTTTGTGGATGATATGCGGTACTCATATCCAACCGAGTTCCTAGTGCCTCCTGTAGTGATTGCCAGAATTTTGAGGTAAATCTACTATCACGATCGGATATAATAGAAATAGGTATTCCATGCCTTGAAACAACTTCTTTTATATACAATCGTAATAGTTTCTCCATTCTATCCGTTTCCTTTATAGGCAAGAAATGTGCAGATTTGGTGAGACGATCAACAATCACCCAAATGGTGTCGTATCCCCAGGCAGTCTTTGGTAACTTCGTGATGAAATCCATGGTAATACCATCCCATTTCCATTCTGGGATTTCTGGTTGTTGAAGTAACCCTGACGGCTTCTGGTGTTCTGCTTTGACTTTGGAACAAGTTAAACATTCCCCAACATATGTTGCAACGTCTGTCTTCAAATTAGGCCACCAATAATGCGTCTTAAGATCTTGGTACATCTTTCCAACTCCAGGATGTATCGAATATCTTGTCTTATGTGCCTCGTTCAATATCAACTTCCTTAATCCACCCAACTTCGGTACCCAAATACGATTTGCAAAATATCGAATTCCATCTTCCCGCATAACGAGTTGCTTCTCATACTTCTTCATTATTTCATTTCCTTTATTTTCTTTAGTAAGTGCTTCTCGTTGAACTTCTTTGATTTGCGAGTTGAGATTCATGCGAATTTTTATATTCATTGCTCGAACTCGAATTGGTTCTCGTTCCTTTCTGCTTAAAGCATCGGCCACCACGTTCGCCTTTCCGGGATGATAACGAATTTCACAATCATAGTCGTTTATTAACTCGACCCACCTACGTTGCCTCATGTTCAATTGTTTCTGATCAAAAATATGTTGAAGGCTTTTATGATCAGTAAACACAGTGAATTTAACCCCATACAAGTAGTGTCTCCACATCTTCAATGCAAACACGACTGCTCCCAATTCTAGATCATGCGTCGTATAATTTCGCTCGTGAATCTTCAATTGTCGGGATGCAAATGCAATAACTTTCTTCCGTTGCATAAGAACACAACCAAAACCTTGTCGCGAAGCGTCACAATATATTTCAAAATCATCGTTCCCTTCTGGTAACGATAAAATAGGCGCCGTAGTTAACTTCTTCTTCAGTATTTGAAATGCGTTCTCCTGCTCCGAGGTCCATTCATATTTCTTCCCTTTTTGCGTTAATGCTGTCAACGGCTTAGCTATTCGGGAAAAATCTTGAATAAACCTTCTATAATAACCGGCTAAACCCAAAAATTGGCGTATCTGCGTTGGTGTCTTAGGAGTCTCCCATTTTTCAATAGCTTCAGTTTTTGCTGGATCAACCTGAATTCCTTCGCTATTAACAACGTGACCAAGAAATTGCACTTCTTTCAACCAGAAAGCACACTTAGAAAATTTAGCATAAAGTTGTTCTTTTCTTAACAACTCCAGTATCAACCTTAAATGCTCTTCATGCTCTTGCTCACTCTTGGAATAGATAAGAATATCATCAATGAAAACGATAACAAACTTATCTAAATACGGACTACAAACTCGATTCATGAGGTCCATGAATACAGCTGGCGCATTTGTCAATCCAAACGGCATGACCAAAAATTCGTAATGACCATAACGTGTCCGAAAAGCAGTTTTCGAAATGTCCTCTTCTTTGACGCGTAGTTGATGATAGCCCGATCTTAAGTCGATTTTCGAATACACACATGATCCTTGCAATTGATCAAATAAGTCATCAATTCTCGGTAGTGGATACCGATTCTTGATAGTTAACTTATTTAATTCACGATAATCTATACACATCCTGAAAGATCCATCTTTCTTCTTAACAAACAAAATTGGAGCTCCCCACGGTGAAGTACTCGGTCGTATGAATCCACGGTCCAGTAATTCTTTTAACTGACTTTGAAGTTCTTTTAACTCGGACGGTGCAAGTCTATATGGAGCACGAGCCACTGGTGCAGCTCCTGGTACTAAATCTATTTGAAATTCTACCGATCTAAATGGAGGTAATCCCGGCAATTCTTCCGGAAAAACTTCAGGAAAATCTCTTGCCACAGGCACGTCGTTGATGCACTTTTCTTTCTTTTCGACTTTATTAACATGTGCTAAAATAGCGTAACATCCCTTTTCTAAACACTTCTTGGCTTTCAAACAGCTAATGAGTTTTAGCTTTGAATTACCCTTCTCTCCATAAATCATCACCGGTATTTTATCCTTACCAGGAATACGAATTGCCTTCTTAGCACAAACAACTTCCGCTCCTATTTTGGACATCCAGTCCATGCCGACTATTACATCAAAACCTCCTAATTCCACGGGTATTAAGTCGATTTTAAACGTTTCTCCGGCTAGATTTATTTCAAAACCACGACAAATTTTATCGGCTTTAATTAGTTTACCATTAGCTAACTCAATCAAGTACTTAGCATCTAGAGGTAATGATGAACAATTCAATTTAGTGTAAAAATTTCTACACACATAACTTCTATCGGCGCCAGTATCAAATAAAATAGATGCTGATAAGTTATTAATGGTAAACGTACCCGTAACAAGCTCCGGGTCTTCACGTGCCTCTCTAGCATTAATAACAAACGCTCTTCCACGTGCAGGTCCGCCATTCTTTTCTTGATTCGGGCACTGACTCTTATAGTGACCTTGTTTTCCACAACCAAAACAAGTAATGGTAGCCAAAGCAGTTCTATTTGCGTTGGTGGCAGGAGTCTTGTTGCCATTTGTAACGAGAGCCTTATAATCTTCCGCAAGATGACCTTGTCGATTACACTTGGTGCATAACACACTACAGTAACCAAAGTGATGTTTGTGGCAACGGTTGCATAAAGGACTTTGTCCTTTGTAACCAAAGCCTGAACCGCTACCCGCACCTTTCGGGATTTCTGGTTTCTTAAAAGATTGCTGTTGGTAACCTCGATCATAATTTCCGTCCCACTTCCTTTTGTTACTCGATACCTTCACCTCAGTAGTGAATGCTTTCTTATCCAGAATGACCTGATCCATTAACTCGTTCGCCATGGTTATAGCTTCATGAATTGTCTTAGGTTTCGACGCCGTAACGTTTGCCTTGACCTTTTTGGGCAAACCACCTTTGTACATTTCAATCTTCCGTGCTTCGGTTGGAACCAATTCAGGACATAGTAAAACCAATTCCATGAATCGCTGATTGTAGTTGGTGATTTCAGTACCAACCACCTTCAAACTTCGTAACTCATCTTCTAACTTAATAACCTCATTCCTTGGACAATACTCGGTGATTATCATTGCTTTGAATTCTTCCCATGGAGTATCATAAGCTACATCTCCTCCTACCGCCTTCACATAATTCTTCCACCATGTGAGTGCACTATCTTGTAAAGTGCACGATGCAAACTTGGTCATGTCTTTTTCATCACAACCACTGATTTTAAACACCGTCTCCATCTTTTCTATCCATCGGGTTAAACAGATCGGTCCTTCCGTTCCACTGAATGATGAGGGCTTGCAAGCTTGAAACGTCTTGTAGGAGCATCCTACACGAGGATTTGGATTAACTGCAGCAGCTCTTGCAGCCTCAACCCATAACATTCTGTCGTTCACTCGCTGGTTGATGAGTTCCTCGAGTTCTTGTTCCGTCATTCGATTCAATCGCGCCATTTCCTAATGAAAGAAAATAATTATTCACATGGAATATTATAGATGTAGTGTGTATTTATAGTACATTTATAGCTTGTTAATAATATGAACCAGGTATTATTATAAAAGCCTTTTCTTCTTATTAGCGTTTTATAATTATATCTTGGGTAGTACCTACCCGTTAATGTTCATACTTAATAGCTTAGTACAGAATCAATTACTACAATCTAAATAATACTTAACCATGGAAAATTATTGCATTTCATACTTCGCTATTTTACATATGCTTACATCAAACTTTAAACAAACCACACTAATAATATTATACAAAACATTATGTGATTCCATGGTTTAATACGGCAGCGCATTATTTGGTCTATTTCCCAAAACATTTATGTCCAGGGAATCCCCCAACGCGAATCCTAGCTGTCTCCCTACGTTTTGGCTGAGGTGCCGAAGAACTAGATGCGGGGATAGCACTAATAGGAATAGCGGGGATAGGGGTGGTAGTGTTGAGTGGAATTGGTGCCACATCATTCTCATTAAACTCAGGATTTGAATTTTCTAATTCATTAGCCTTTCGTTTCTTTCCTAGTTCGAACTCTTCTTTTGTAATTTCCTGTATTTCTTCCTCGGGTTCACTTTCCTCCTCGGGTTCACTTTCCTCCTCGGGTTCACTTTCCTCCTCGGGTTCACTTTCCTCCTCGGGTTCACTTTCCGGGTTCTCTATAGTCGGTTCATCCGGAATTTGTGAGTCTTCCCCAAAGATATTATTTTCGTCATCGGATATGTTAATGACTGGAACACCATATGAAGGTTCTGATTCGGAGTCGCTGAATGTGATAATAAGTTTCGAGCCCGACATCTATCACATAACAACTAACCCATTAGTACTTACATAATATTTACATATAAATTTTTAACCAACAGTGATAAGCAATGGTTTTTAAAATCAGACCCGGTCAAAGTCCAGACTTTACTAATGTATCCTAACGACTTCTTGGTTAGACACACTAATGCAAACCTGGTTCGCTAAGACCAACGCTCTGATACCACATGTCATAACCCGTTCTTAACCATAAGAACGCGTTAGATAACGTATGATTTCATTGCGAGGTATTGACCTCTATATGAGACATTTTTGAAAGAAAACTGCATATATTATACATTACAAACCATAACCATTATTTTTGTTACAAGCTTAAGACAATAAAAAGAAGATTAACGTTTAGCGATAATCTTCGACTTACAAACTTTACAAATGATGACAACAACACGGTTTCTAGCATATTTTACAATACAACATCTCGGATATGCAGTTTTATTTTTGACACAAACATGCGTACGCAAGATCCTGGTTAGATCCAACATGATGCAGCGGAAGCTTTAGAAATCACCTGAGAATAGACATGTTTTAAAAGGTCAACATAAAGTTGGTGAGATATAGGTTTAATGCCGGCAGCAATATATATATAGACCACAAGATTTCGTATATAAACAGTTTAATAAAAGTATTCTAAGTGGTTGAGCACTTGGTAACCATACTTAACATTTTCACGTCGCATATTCCCTTTAATATGAAATCTTACTACACCGTACCAAGTGTAGTCACAAAACGAAGTACTGTGCAACCGTTGAATACTGGTCGTCCAGTCCGGTTGGGGTTGTCAGGCCCGATAGATCTATCAACAGGATTCGCGTTTACAATACCGCTGTAAATAACAGTTACCAAGCTACAGGGAAGTATGCCAGTGGTACAACTCAACGTAGAATATATTTTTCAGTTACTTGTGTCCATAACGTAAAACATAAAATACATGTATTCTCATCCCGAAATATTTAGAGTTTAAAAGTGGGACTATATACTCACTCTTGTCTTGATGATATATATATTTTGACTCGGTCTTCCGGTTGATATCACGAACCTATCCATATATAATATATCAATATGTTTTCATTTTAAAACAAACGTTATATATATATATATATACTTGTTATACTTTTAATACTTTGAATATTTCCTTAGTCCGAAGTTAGCTGTCCGAGGTTAGCAATTCAATTTTTAATGGTTCATTTTTAGATGTTTAATATACCCGCAATAAATAAAACCCCCAACGAAATAAATAAAACCCCAACGTATATGTATTGGTCGAGATTAATCTTGACCCATGGTACCGGTGTTGTCACATGACGTGTTGCGTACAATCATGGGATCTTATGATTAATCTTCTCGTGTTGCTTACGGGTGATCCTGAACCATATAAAATTGAATTATAAGTACATATATATAAAATATCATGTTATCTTAGAAATATGTGATTTATATCATTTTTTTCCAATTGATCCCGTAGTTGAAATGATCTAGGATAACCAATTTTGTTTCGGTCATAGTTTCTTCGTTACAAATCCGTTTTCGTTGATTCAAATTGCCATCTTCTTGGATCGAGTTCTTCTTTAAGACTATGAACTGTAAATACCTTGGTTTGTATTCAAAATCATACGGCATAAGTGAAACATTAGTGAAACATATGAAGTTAAACATTTTTGTTACAACAAAATCATTTAATGACCATTTTTCTAAAAATACTTATACTTTGAAAAACCAAGTTTTACCTTGTTAAATTAGCATATACATAAGTTATATTACAGGTCTTGAAGTATTTTAAAAGTTAAGTTAGAAGGATCTATTTAGTTTGCAAACAAGTTTGAAAACATTCAAACTATGTTCTTGTTGTTAAACTTGTATACCACAAAATATGATAGCTATATATATATGAATCGAATAAGGTTATGAACATAGATTCTACCTCAAGTTCCTTGGATGAAGTTGCTGTAAAAGAGAAGTAAGAAGCTTGAATCAAAAGGGTACTAGAGGTGGATGAAAGATTGGAAGTAAGTTGGTGTTCTTGGAGGGTTTTCTTGAAGTGTTTTTGTATGGTTTTCTTATGGTGTTTTAGTATGGTTTTTGAAGCTAGATCTTCTTGGAAACTTTGCTGAATTGATTAAGGGTTTTAAGGGTTGTGAAAGAGTGTGTGTTTAACTAAAAATGAGATTAGAAAATGAACTAGAAATGGTGATACTTATAACCTAAAAAAAACGTGTATCATGTAATACATGATAAGATTTTTAGTTTGTAATTTTGTTAATTAGTCAAGTAATCATCCAAAAGTAATTACCTAGCTCTAAGGGCATGAATAATGGCTGGTTAGGTGGTGATTTTGATGTGTATTTACTATTAGTAAATACGTATAGGAGCTAGGTATGATACGAGTACAAATACTCTAGGTATACGTATAGAAATTTTGTGAAAAATGAAATGAGGATTCAAATATAGCTATCTTTTGTGAATACACTTATATGGTTTTATGTATTTAAGTTCTTTAAAAGTAATTAAATACATTACTTATACAATATATGTATAACATTATAAGTCTTAAGTATATATGTCAAATAACGTTACGTATTGTTATCGTTTTGAAAACTTAAGTTAGTAGTTTCAAAATACACATATAACTTGTTGTTATTAATATAAAATGAGGTATTAAAACATTCTTTAATCATGTTAAATATGTATATATACATATATATACACAAACGTATAATTATCATATATTGTATAGTTCGTGATATCATCGGTCAAACTAGACGGTCAAACGTTATGTAAAACTCTTTTCGGAAACATAAATCTCAACAATTTGGATTGCTTATCAAGTTGGTAATGTTTAATTTATGTAAATATCAATCTTATAAGTATAGAACGATCGAAAAAGTGCGGGTCGTTACAGAAGGTGTTATCAACAAAGAAGAAAGAGTTCTTCCACTTTTCACGCATTCCAGCCTTAGTGTGCTCAACAAACTTCACGCACTCCCTAAAAGAATACCAACCATTTTTGTGTGGCTGGTAAGAGTAGATGTTCCTAAACAAATTAACTATGGGGACAAAGTTATGTCCCTTGCACCACATCTCAAAGAAGGAGATTCGGCACGTGTTGTAACGGTGAAGCTGCCCAGCGCCAATTTCAAAATAGTGGAGAACAGATAAGAAGAAGTTAGTGGAAGGATAGAAAATGTTGCCATACTTCATCACCTTGAAATATATGACGATTTTATCAGTAGGGGGTTGTTAGTACGCTGTTTGCGCTTAGGGGCGACACGCTTTAACTTGCGAAGGGGAGGATAGTCTGTTATGAGCTCCTCGAGATCCTGACGAGTAATAATAGAGGAGATCTCCCTGACATTTTTGCTCTCCCCAACAGAAGTAGAAGAAGACATTATGCTTTGAATGTAAAGAAAAATGAGTATGAGAGCTCTATCCTGATGATCGAAAAAGGAAGCTAGTGAAGCGAGTTGAAAAAGCGTCAAATCGAATGCATAAAGGAAAGAAATGAAAGAAGAAGTATAAGCGGTAAAATTTTTTATGAAGGAGTTATGAGCTATTTATAGGGAAAAATTTGAAGGCGAAACGAGGAAAAAGGAAAAACGCATCACAACCGTACACGTGTCGCATATTTGGCGAAGCTGACAGGCGACAGTAAACGTGCAAGGGTGAAGGTTGACTTGACATTCTTCCAATCTGCCAAACTGACAAGCCGAAAAAACCACCCTAGCATTAAATGCACCTCTTTAGCAAACTCTATGTCATGATTAGTGTTCTACACGCAATAAATTGCACGTAATATATGATGCGCATTGTTGCACATCCATTGTGCGACACCCTAAAGGCGCGCATCACCCTACAATAATCGCGCAAGGACCTATTAATGCGCTTGCTCGCACGCCTGCTGTTTAAGACTTAATGATATGCCTTGACGTTGGTCGCACAGTTTAAACATGGTGTCACCCAAAAAGTACATACAAGGCCAGAAGTGTACGACGGCGACACTAAAATAGAAAGAACAATGTGGCAGGTTGGTACAATCCTGACACTGCATAGAGGCTGAGGAAGGATAGCAGGGTATAAGGGGGCAGCACTAAGATAATGGCGGTCCTTTTTACAGCTTTATAGAACAAAAGGTCAAGAATAAAATAACGTGGCACTACCATG
Source organism: Rutidosis leptorrhynchoides (assembly GCF_046630445.1). Lineage (NCBI taxonomy): Eukaryota > Viridiplantae > Streptophyta > Magnoliopsida > Asterales > Asteraceae > Rutidosis > Rutidosis leptorrhynchoides. The sequence continues at coordinate 458,646,845 of NC_092333.1, read as the reverse complement.
TCTTTTTGTTCCCTTACGTGGCACTAATGAAAGGACCCGTTCATATACATTATAAACGATTCACAATAGTTGATTACATCGCGAGGTATTTGATCTCTATATGATACGTTTTACAAACATTGCATTCGTTTTTAAAAGACAAACTTTCTTTACATCAAAAATTGACGGCATGCATACCATTTCATATTACATCCAACTATAATTGACTTAATATTAATCTTGATGAACTCAACGACTCGAATGCAATGTCTTTCAAAGTATGTCATGAATGACTCCAGGTAATATCCTTAAAATGAGCTAATGCACAGCGGAAGATTTCTTTAATACCTGAGAATAAACATGCTTTAAAGTGTCAACCAAAAGGTTGGTGAGTTCATTAGTTTATCATAATCAATCATTTCCGTAATAGTAATAGACCACAAGATTTTAGTTTCCATAAATATCCGTACACTCGCAAGTGTTTAAAAGTATTCTATAAGATGTAGGCACCCGGTAACAAGCCTTAACGTTCATGTTTTACCCTCTGAAGTACACCAGATCAGGTGTGTTTAAAATAACCTCGAAGTAGTAAAGCATCCCATAGTCAGGATGGGGTTTGTCAGGCCCAATAGATCTATCTTTAGGATTCGCGCCTACCGTACATAGACAAGTAGTTTAATGTTACCAAGTTAAGGGTATATTTCTGGTTTAAACCCACATAGAATTAGTTTTAGTACTTGTGCCTATTTCGTAAAACATTTATAAAACAGCGCATGTATTCTCAGCCCAAAAATATATATTGCAAAAGCAATTAAAAAGGGAGCAAATGAAACTCACAATACTGTATTTCTTAGCAATTATGTATATAACGGCACTGAACAAGTGCAGGGTTTGTCTCGGATTCACGAACGTATCAATATTGTGATTCAATATTGCAGGAAAATACGTAGACGCAACGAAAATGATAAACGTTAGGTTGACCTCACGAGAAATACCCTCGATCAATACCCATAACCTCCATAGCTATAACCCATAATTTCCTTAGCTCTATCCCGTTTAAAAACTTATTTCGAAATCGTCTGAGTATAACTCCGTCGTAGTATTTTATGTATACTAATAATATCTTGAAATAATACAAAGAAAATATATATATGTAATTCGATTGAGAGAGTTTAAAGAAATATATTTTCAAGTTTCTATGAAATAATGAAACCTATTGAATTCTATTTATAATAGATTTTTGAATTATTAAAGTGAATTATTAAAGTATGAATTATTAAAATGAATTATTAAAGTATGAATTATTAAAATGAATTATTAAAGTGAATTATTAAAGTATGAATTATTAAAGTGAATTATTAAAGTATGAATTATTAAAGTGAATTATTAAAGTGAATTATTAAAGTATGAATTATTAAAGTGAATTATTAAAGTATGAATTATTAAAGTAAATTATTAAAGTATGAATTATTAAAGTGAATTATTAAAATATGAATTATTAAAGTTAAAGTAAAATAAAAGTAAAGTAAAGGTAAAGTTAAAGTATAGTAAAAGTATAAAACTATATACGTATAAATATATATAATATTAATTTAAATCGTTATATATATTTAATAAAATAAAATATAAATATCGTTATCTTTATCATACTGGTTAAGTAATGAGTTGTCAAAAGTGGTTCTAGATATTTATAAAAAATATATACGTTTTAATAATAAAGTTCTTTTTAAACTGAAAACGTTTTTTGTACTTTTGAAACTAAATCAAATAAATATGATAATTTTGTTTTCCAAAACTAAATATATTTAAGAATCATTTTGTTAAAAGGTTAAAATAATAGAAATCGTTATATCACAAAACATTTTAGAAAAGTAGAATTATATATATTCATAATAGGTTTCAAGTTTTTAAATTACAGTCTGTTGGTGAAGCATGAGATAAAGTCCAAAGGTTAAATAAACGTATGAAATCATCTTAATGAAAAATGTCGAGTTACTTAACTTGTCGATATCCAACATCTAAGTTATTTACACTCCACGTTCTTATTTTCATATTAAATAAAATGAAAGTTAACATAGTTATCTTATCAAGGTCACGAGGAAAATATTATAAAACATGCCTTGGAAATTAAACAGGAATTTCCACTAACCCTTGTCTAGTTCTCGTTAATTGACACATTTGTTTTTATTTATAAATCACTTTACCATTTTTAGAATGTTGTAAAAAAGAATAGATTTCTTAAATCACAGTGGACCTCATAACATAGGCCCGTAATCATATCATAATGTATCTGATAATTCAATCATTTGATATTATCTCTTAATTCTGTCAATAAATATATCGAAACAAATACGTTCATGTAAAGTATTATATATCTAATACTTTGTTAATGTTTTCAGTTAATATTATATATATTATATATACATATCTATATACTTATAATTGTTCGTGAATCGTCGAACACGGTCAAAGGGTAATTGATTACATGAATGTAGTTCCAAACTTTTTGAGATTCAACATTACAAATTCTGCTTATCATGTCGGAAACATATAAAGGTTAAGTTTAAATTTGGTCGAAAATTTCCGGGTCGTCACAGTACCTACCCGTTAAAGAAATTTCGTCCCGAAATTTGATCGAGGTCATCATGGCTAACAATAAGAATGTTATTATGACGAATATAAGTTGATTCATAGGGTTTTATCATGATTAAGAAATATGGATAAAATAATTCGATTACTCGAAACGTATGAGTGAAGCTATCGTAAAAGAGTGAAATGAGAAAATAGGGATTCATCTTATCTTTTAACGTCATCACGGTTGATCTCCGGATTAAAGAAAATCTTTGTAATCTATATAGGATTTGATTCTTCGGTGATTAAGTAAATTATGATCCTCTTCGATTTAATGCAATGATTCATCTCGATTTTTCTGTCAGATATTTCACTATAAATCCACCTCCTTCATTTCCTTTTAATTCACACCTTCTATTCTTTCTCCCTCAATTCTTACTTTAAAATTATTCGTCAATATGCTTCATCCAGTGCTGATTCTCGATATACTCCTCACTTTCATATCTGTCGTTCTTCTTTTTCATCTACCTCCAGAAGAATCTATTTACTTCTACTATACTCTTGGTTTTATAATGTTTTTAGTTCTCCCGTGTCTTTATATTGCTATATGCATCGATATATACGGTTTATAGTTTCTGGGTTGTTGTTGGGTTTTATATCTTCCCTTATATTTCGATGTCCCTGCTTCTGTCTTCTATAATCATTGTCATCCCCAATTAATGCTCTCTTTTATTTGCTGCGATTTATATCCCAATTTCTATTTCGGAGTTTTGTCCTTTCGTTTCTTCTTCTTGCGATTAAGCACCGCTTGTAATGGTCCAGAATTCGCATATATGAATTTCGGAATGAACATTGTTAATGTTCTAAGAAGGAAATTGTAATGGCACGATCTTGACTTGTCAAATTACTAGAATACCTCGGAAAAGGCCGAATCATCAAGAAATATTTTCTTGATATTTTAGAGGTTAAAGAGAATACAAGAGTCGTGTAACATAGCACATGATGACGTTATGATCTGTGAATCATCACGTTCTATTTAGAAACTCAGCATGACTTACTGTAATATAATCACGTTGATCAAGTGTCATTATATTATACTAGTTAATGCTTCAGTTCCCAACACTACTTCAAAAATATTCCTATTTTAAATTTGAAAGTTTCAGAATTTAGAAACTAAAATAGTTTCTTTTATGATGTAATACAGACAGCACGAAGAGGTAAATGATTTCAGACAAGAATAATTATGGAAATATCTTCAGAAATATGGAGAATATTTATAATGAAAGATACGATGATATCTTAAAATTTCTAATATCAGAGGATGATGAAGAATATTGTCCGTAAGGGTTTAGAGTCAGGAGCAAGGTATTCAATAATGACTTCAGCAGACACGGAATCATTTGGATTCTTTGAAGGTAGATTTCGTCCTTGTGATTTATCCACAGCCTTCTTCATGGTTTGCTCAATCCGTATTTTTCAGTACCAAATCTTCTCTTTTTCTGAGCTTTGCCAGCACACTACTCTTTATCATCAAACTTTTTATTGTTAAGGTCGTTTATAGTTTTTGCTGCTTCATCAGTATTTCGAGAACTAGTTTGCAGTTTAGGGTGTTTTTCAGAAACTTCACATTCAAAGTATATAAGTCCAGAAGATATACACATGTAATTGTTGGCGTAGACATGCTGCGAGATTTCAAAATACTGATTGCTAATTTCCAATGATTCGTATGGCAATTCTCGTTACAAGATGCAGATGAGTAAATGATGGGGTTTTGATAAATATAAAGATTTTTCGGAAAGTCAAAGATAAATGAAGTTGTTAATAAGTTTACTGCTAATGTGGCGAGATATGAAAGGTTCCCCGGTAATAATGATGAAGGGGTAATCATTATAATAAGGCTTATTCGAATGAACAATTGAAGTTGGTTTGCTGGAGCTGTGACAAAATCGTCTATTTTTAGAAGGGATTGAAAAGTTATTTTAGCTAGTAAATGCCAAAAGGTCTGACATGGATACATGTTAAATTATGACTTTGGTTTCAAGAGTTTTTCAGGTACGTAACTGTGGATAACATGTGGTTGGATCATCATCTCGATTGTTCATTATTTGAAGTGCCTTCAGGTATTTCGAAGGGCTTGAACACAGATTATAATCGTTAATATACATACGATGTTCTAACACAGTTTTGAAGTTAAAGTATAGCTTTGAAAGATGTAAGAATCTAAGAGTGATGATACCGGTTATAACTTGAATTCGGCGATTTCAAAATCAGAATATGTAATTAGATTTTTGAATGAGTATGGTTGTTTTGATTTCTATAAAAGAATGTATATTGTTGTGAAAGTAGGGAGTATAATGGATGATTTGCTGAATCAGATTCGAAGAATGTAACATATTAATTGTGAATTTATATATCTCTCGGGTATTACCTACCCGTTAAAAAAAATGTCATAATTAATATTTTGTACAAAAGAATTTTATTACAGTCTTTATGGAAATATATGTGTATATTTCTTCAGATGTAATATAGATTTAATGAGTTAATATTAAATTAAACTCACTTGATTTATGGTTAAGGCTAGGATAGATAATTTCTAAACTTTAGAAATTACATAATCGTCATAGAATGTTTTCCCAATAAAGTTATGAATCAATACTTCATCGTTGTGGTATTCCTTAGTATCTACAGGGCGTATGACGTCGATGCTCATGGGACAGATTGTGAAGTTGAGGTTTGCGATGCGGTTGTTGTTGGTGGTGGTAATGGTACTGTTGATGTTGTTGATGGTGGTACTGGTTATGTTGCTGGTGCTGCTGCTGGTGTTTGTAACCTTTGCACCATATTCTCCAAAGTCACTACCCGAGCGCGAAGCTCGTTGACTTCTTCTATTACACCAGGGTGATTGTCGGTTCGGACGAGCGGATAAATAAGATCTAGAATTTGGTGTAGTATATAATCATGACGAGATACTCTGGAAATGAGAGAGAAAATGGTGTTTCGGACAGGTTCGCCGGTAAGTGCTTCAGGTTCATTGCCAAGAGGGCAATGTGGTGGATGGAAAGGATCGCCTTCTTCTTGTCTCCAATGATTAAGAAGGCTACGAACCGATCCCCAATTCATCCAGAATAGATGATGGCTGATTGGTTGATCGATTCCAGTCACACTGCTTTCGGAGCTTGAGTGGGATTCCATTTCGGAATCCGAGGAACTTGAACTGATGACGAATTCCATTTCGTACGATTTGATAAAGGATTTTTCGATACGAAATGATTTTCCGGTTATCGGGTGGTATTCTAACTACATAGAATATCTATATATATAGATCAAAAGATTTCATAGATTACGGAGGAATTTACGGAATATGTCAGGCAAAGTTTACGGTAATAGATACGATAAGATATGATTTAGCAGATACGCTAAGATATGAATTTTGTCTATACACTATTCATGCAATCAATGCAGCAAGACGTGTCTAGACTAAGAATGATAAGCAGGTAATTTCCTAAGGATGGTTAGTAGATGATTTCCGACTAAAAATGATAAACAAAACTTTTGACATGCAGACACGGTCGAAGTCCAGACTCACTAATGCATCTTAACAACTATCAGTTAGACACACTAATGCAAGACCTAGTTCGCTAAGACCACCGCTCTGATACCAACTGAAAGAACCCGTTCATATACATTATAAACGATTCACAATAGTTGATTACATCGCGAGGTATTTGATCTCTATATGATACGTTTTACAAACATTGCATTCGTTTTTAAAAGACAAACTTTCTTTACATTAAAAATTGATGGCATGCATACCATTTCATATTACATCCAACTATAATTGACTTAATATTAATCTTGATGAACTCAACGACTCGAATGCAACGTCTTTCAAAGTATGTCATGAATGACTCCAGGTAATATCCTTAAAATGAGCTAATGCACAGCGGAAGATTTCTTTAATACCTGAGAATAAACATGCTTTAAAGTATCAACCAAAAGGTTGGTGAGTTCATTAGTTTATCATAATCAATCATTTCCGTAATAGTAATAGACCACAAGATTTTAGTTTCCATAAATATCCGTACACTCGCAAGTGTTTAAAAGTATTCTATAAGATGTAGGCATCCGGTAACAAGCCTTAACGTTCATGTTTTACCCTCTGAAGTACACCAGATCAGGTGTGTTTAAAATAATCTCGAAGTACTAAAGCATCCCATAGTCAGGATGGGGTTTGTCAGGCCCAATAGATCTATCTTTAGGATTCGCGCCTACCGTACATAGACAAGTAGTTTAATGTTACCAAGCTAAGGGTATATTTCTGGTTTAAACCCAAATAGAATTAGTTTTAGTACTTGTACCTATTTCGTAAAACATTTATAAAACAGCGCATGTATTCTCAGCCCAAAAATATATATTGCAAAAGCAATTAAAAAGGGAGCAAATGAAACTCACAATACTGTATTTCGTAGCAATTATGTATATAACGGCACTGAACAAGTGCAGGGTTTGTCTCGGATTCACGAACGTATCAATATTGTGATTTAATATTGCAGGAAAATACGTAGACGCAACGAAAATGATAAACGTTAGGTTGACCTCACGAGCAATACCCTCGATCAATACCCATAACCTCCATAGCTATAACCCATAATTTCCTTAGCTCTATCCCGTTTGAAAACTTATTTTGAAATCATCTGAGTATAACTCCGTCGTAGTATTTTATGTATACTAATAATATCTTGAAATAATACAAAGAAAATATATATATGTAATTCGATTGAGAGAGTTTAAAGAAATATATTTTCATGTTTCTATGAAATAATGAAACCTATTGAATTCTATTTATAATAGATTTTTGAATTATTAAAGTGAATTATTAAAATGAATTATTAAAGTATGAATTATTAAAATAAATTATTAAAGTGAATTATTAAAGTATGAATTATTAAAGTGAATTATTAAAGTATGAATTATTAAAGTGAATTATTAAAGTGAATTATTAAAGTATGAATTATTAAAGTGAATTATTAAAGTATGAATTATTAAAGTATGAATTATTAAAGTGAATTATTAAAATATGAATTATTAAAGTTAAAGTAAAATAAAACTAAAGTAAAGGTAAAGTTAAAGTATAGTAAAAGTATAAAACTATATACGTATAATACGCGTATAAATATATATAATATTAATTTAAATCGTTATATATATTTAATAAAATAAAATATAAATATCATTATCTTTATCATACTGGTTAAGTAATGAGTTATCAAAAGTGGTTCTAGATATTTATAAAAAATATATACGTTTTAAAAATAAAGTTCTTTTTAAACTGAAAACGTTTTTTTGTACTTTTGAAACTAAATCAAATAAATATGATAATTTTGTTTTCCAAAACTAAATATATTTAAGAATCATTTTGTTAAAAGGTTAAAATAATGGAAATCGTTATTTCACAAAATATTTTAGAAAAGTAGAATTATATATATTCATAATAGGTTTCAAGTTTTTAAATTACAGTCTGTTGGTGAAGCATGAGATAAAGTCCAAAGGTTAAATAAACGTATAAAATCATCTTAATGAAAAATGTCGAGTTACTTAACTTGTCGATATCCAACATCTAAGTTATTTACACTCCACGTTCTTATTTTCATATTAAATAAAATGAAAGTTAACATAGTTATCTTATCAAGGTCACGAGGAAAATATTATAAAACATGCCTTGGAAATTAAACAGGAATTTCCACTAACCCTTGTCTAGTTCTCGTTAATTGACACATTTATTCTTATTTATAAATCAGTTTACCATTTTCCGAATGTTGTCAAAAAGAATAGATTTCTTAAATCACAGTGGACCTCATAACATAGGCCCGTAATCATATCATAATGTATCTGATAATTCAATCATTTGATATTATCTCTTAATTTTGTCGATAAATATATCGAAACAAATACGTTCATGTAAAGTATCATATATCTAATACTTTGTTAATGTTTTCAGTTAATATTATATATATTATATATACATATCTATATACTCATAATTGTTCGTGAATCGTCGAACACGGTCAAAGGGTAATTGATTACATGAATGTAGTTCCAAACTTTTTGAGATTCAACATTACAAATTCTGCTTATCGTGTCGGAAACATATAAAGGTTAAGTTTAAATTTAGTCAGAAATTTCCAGGTCGTCACAACTAAGGGACAAAAAATCACACATATAAATAGATGTAACTTGAGCTAAAAACATAAATTCGGAATCATCTCCATTTCACCAAAAACCACTCTCAAGTATATTATTCTCCTAGTGCTTCAGCCAACCCGCGCAACCGGAACTGCTACTTAACACTCTTTGCGTTTTCAGGTAATGTTGCTATCACATAAACCGTAACGCCACCCTAGAGCCATCAGCTCTGACAAATTGAATGATGGTGGGTCATGTTTAACCACCCTTTTTGAGATCATCATCTCGTATGAGAGTTACTCACGGTATTCTGGATTGGAGAGTTGATCTCAAGGAACCCTTAAATCCCCATTTATTGTTGATCTCACATGAACCGAACCTCTTGGACCATTTTATGCTTGATCAGGTGTTGTAAGTAACAACTGGCCATTGTATTAATTGGACATCAATAATGCTTTTTTGTACGGTGATCTTTCTGAAGATGTCTATATGACTATTCTAGAAGGATACTTTGATAAGAATGATAAAATGGTTTAAAACAAGCTCCTAGAAAGTGGAATGAAAGTTTTGTGAGGCTTTGTATGAATTAGATTTTGTTAAAAAGTGTTAGTGATTACTCTCTATTTATGAAATATCCTGGTGATGTATGCATATCTTTGTTAGTTTATTAGATGATATTGTCTTAATAGAAAATAGTAAAGTTGAAATTAACACTTGTAAAACTTTTTTAAGTACCAAGTTTATAATAAAAATCTTGGAAATTTTAAATATTTTATGGGAATCGACTTACTTGAGCATGAGACTGATGTGTGTTTACCGTTTAGAAGTGATTTTAGAATTTGGCTTATTAGCAAGTAAGCATGCTATTACACCTAAGGAATGTGGTGTTGTTCTATCTTGTTCAAATGATCATAGTGAATCTAATTGTTTGTTGGCTAATATAAGTGAGTATTAAAAACTTATTGGAAAATTAATATACATCACTTTGACAAGGCCAGACATTGTATATTCAGTCCATTGTCTTAGTCAAAACATGCATTCACCTTTAGTCTCCCATCTTAAAGTTGCTATGAAAGTGCTAAGATATTTGAAGAATTCACCAGGTAAAGGTATACTCATTTGTAAAAGTGACAAATATGATCTTACAGCTTATATTGATTCAGATTATGGTAAGTTTAATTTTTCAAGAAAATCTGTCATTAGTTTTTGTATTTACCTTGGAAAATCTTTAATATCTTCAAAGTCTAAAAAATAATCTACTATTTATAGATATTCAGCTAAAGCTGAGTATAGAGCCTTAGCTTCAGTGACTTGTGAAATTATTTGGATCATTAAAGTCTTGAATGATTTAAAAATTAAAACTGTTTACCTGTAAAAGTATTGTGATAATAAGTCTACACATTAATTTGCTAAAAACCATGTTTTTCATTAATGAAGAAAGCACTTTGAACTTGATCTAAACTTTGCAAGAGAAAAAATTTCAAATGGTGTTATTATTACTAAGCAGATTGGTTCTGCAGATGATACTTCTGACACTTTTACTAAGAGTTTAGCTGGTTCTCAACATAAATTTTTATATGTAATTTAACTTTATATGATCCTTAACATGTTTAGATTGAGGGGGAGTATTAAAATGTATACAAAGTGCTAGGACCCCAGAAAGTGTATAGTGTTAATGTAGAGTAAGCTAAATAGATGTATAAGAGGGCTATATAAGGAACCTAAGTAGTCCTAATTAGATAGCCACTGCATTGTAACTGAGTTTAAGAAGCTGTGAAATGTAATTTTTACCAAAACTCTCTAATATCGAATATATTCTCTTTTCACCTAAATCTCATTCTATCTCTTATATCTTCAATTCTCACTATGATCTGACCTATCATTTGGTATCAGAGTGTCCTGGGAGTGATACTACATCACTATATCAATCCAGAGATTGAAGTTTACAAGATCTGAACACATTTGGATAGATTGAATCACATTCGGTATCATCGAATTTGATAATCTGACGTTCAAATTTGTGTGAAAAGCTCAGGGAAGGTTTATTAGATGTAATAGAAAATTTTTTGATCATCATTACAACTTTATAAAAAAAATTATTGAGATTCAAGCTAAATATTAGAGTTCATGGCTAAAACTCTCTATTTTGATCAATTCAAGCTTGTTTCTGTGTTCTAGTGAAGATCAGTGGATTTAGTTAAGTTCGTGAGGTGATTAGGCAACCATTTGACGGTTTAATTTCATCAATTTATGGTGATATGATTCACATTCGGTAATTCAACTGCCTTACCGAGTCTGCTTCATCTCAGAAATTCATTTAAGGTGTTGCAGATTATGGAGTGTTTGTGATTCAGTCACATTCGGTTTGTTAATACTCAGCTAATTTAAGTGGTTCCAGCAAATATTCGATTAATTATCTAAGTTTCAGACTTAGATTCGGTTTATCAACTGCTACAGTTGACATTCGGTTTCCACACATTCGGTTTAATTGATATTTCACGTGTTACTAACTTGTTTCCTTGTGCAGGAAGGTTACCTAATTTGATTTAAGTGTTAAGCATTGGATTGGATTCATTTGTTTGTGATTTTTACAGAATATGGTTACCGAATCAGATACGAAACCGAATCTCAAATATACTTGATATATTTTGGGGTTTAAGTGTTCTAAGGCTTCAACTTCTGTACTTACCGAATCTGTGTGAGATACGTGTCATTTTTATCAGTTTCTGATACAGAATCTGATATACCGAATCTGCTACAGTACCAAACGAGATACCTAACCTGAATATGCTACAGTACCAAAATCGAATCTGATATTTTATTAGATTTTTGAACCTGAATCTTGGATTTTGTAATATACCGAATCTTTACCGAATCTACCTCAGATTTTGTCAATATGTCTACTCAAGATACATTGATTATTGGATCAGATTCCAGACCTCCAGTGTTGTTTGATGGCATGTATAACCAGTGGCTTCATCATATCACTCGGTACATAGACTACAAGGGTGAAAAGGCAAAGTACATATGGGCATCTTTGAAAGAAGGACCAGTTACTGATTTCCATCCAGAAACTGATATGCCAATTCCAGTGTATGAACTTTCTGGAGAGAAATGTGAGAGAGCTCAGGATGATATTGAAGCTAAAAATATCATCATGCAAGTCATCCCGTATGAGTTGTTTAAGAATGTTGATAGCAACACCATTGCTAAAGACATATGGGATGAGATCAAACGTGTCATAACCCGTTCTTAACCATAAGAACGCGTTAGATAACGTATGATTTCATTGCGAGGTATTGACCTCTATATGAGACATTTTTGAAAGAAAACTGCATATATTATACATTACAAACCATAACCATTATTTTTGTTACAAGCTTAAGACAATAAAAAGAAGATTAACGTTTAGCGATAATCTTCGACTTACAAACTTTACAAATGATGACAACAACACGGTTTCTAGCATATTTTACAATACAACATCTCGGATATGCAGTTTTATTTTTGACACAAACATGCGTACGCAAGATCCTGGTTAGATCCAACATGATGCAGCGGAAGCTTTAGAAATCACCTGAGAATAGACATGTTTTAAAAGGTCAACATAAAGTTGGTGAGATATAGGTTTAATGCCGGCAGCAATATATATATAGACCACAAGATTTCGTATATAAACAGTTTAATAAAAGTATTCTAAGTGGTTGAGCACTTGGTAACCATACTTAACATTTTCACGTCGCATATTCCCTTTAATATGAAATCTTACTACACCGTACCAAGTGTAGTCACAAAACGAAGTACTGTGCAACCGTTGAATACTGGTCGTCCAGTCCGGTTGGGGTTGTCAGGCCCGATAGATCTATCAACAGGATTCGCGTTTACAATACCGCTGTAAATAACAGTTACCAAGCTACAGGGAAGTATGCCAGTGGTACAACTCAACGTAGAATATATTTTTCAGTTACTTGTGTCCATAACGTAAAACATAAAATACATGTATTCTCATCCCGAAATATTTAGAGTTTAAAAGTGGGACTATATACTCACTCTTGTCTTGATGATATATATATTTTGACTCGGTCTTCCGGTTGATATCACGAACCTATCCATATATAATATATCAATATGTTTTCATTTTAAAACAAACGTTATATATATATATATACTTGTTATACTTTTAATACTTTGAATATTTCCTTAGTCCGAAGTTAGCTGTCCGAGGTTAGCAATTCAATTTTTAATGGTTCATTTTTAGATGTTTAATATACCCGCAATAAATAAAACCCCCAACGAAATAAATAAAACCCCAACGTATATGTATTGGTCGAGATTAATCTTGACCCATGGTACCGGTGTTGTCACATGACGTGTTGCGTACAATCATGGGATCTTATGATTAATCTTCTCGTGTTGCTTACGGGTGATCCTGAACCATATAAAATTGAATTATAAGTACATATATATAAAATATCATGTTATCTTAGAAATATGTGATTTATATCATTTTTTTCCAATTGATCCCGTAGTTGAAATGATCTAGGATAACCAATTTTGTTTCGGTCATAGTTTCTTCGTTACAAATCCGTTTTCGTTGATTCAAATTGCCATCTTCTTGGATCGAGTTCTTCTTTAAGACTATGAACTGTAAATACCTTGGTTTGTATTCAAAATCATACGGCATAAGTGAAACATTAGTGAAACATATGAAGTTAAACATTTTTGTTACAACAAAATCATTTAATGACCATTTTTCTAAAAATACTTATACTTTGAAAAACCAAGTTTTACCTTGTTAAATTAGCATATACATAAGTTATATTACAGGTCTTGAAGTATTTTAAAAGTTAAGTTAGAAGGATCTATTTAGTTTGCAAACAAGTTTGAAAACATTCAAACTATGTTCTTGTTGTTAAACTTGTATACCACAAAATATGATAGCTATATATATATGAATCGAATAAGGTTATGAACATAGATTCTACCTCAAGTTCCTTGGATGAAGTTGCTGTAAAAGAGAAGTAAGAAGCTTGAATCAAAAGGGTACTAGAGGTGGATGAAAGATTGGAAGTAAGTTGGTGTTCTTGGAGGGTTTTCTTGAAGTGTTTTTGTATGGTTTTCTTATGGTGTTTTAGTATGGTTTTTGAAGCTAGATCTTCTTGGAAACTTTGCTGAATTGATTAAGGGTTTTAAGGGTTGTGAAAGAGTGTGTGTTTAACTAAAAATGAGATTAGAAAATGAACTAGAAATGGTGATACTTATAACCTAAAAAAAACGTGTATCATGTAATACATGATAAGATTTTTAGTTTGTAATTTTGTTAATTAGTCAAGTAATCATCCAAAAGTAATTACCTAGCTCTAAGGGCATGAATAATGGCTGGTTAGGTGGTGATTTTGATGTGTATTTACTATTAGTAAATACGTATAGGAGCTAGGTATGATACGAGTACAAATACTCTAGGTATACGTATAGAAATTTTGTGAAAAATGAAATGAGGATTCAAATATAGCTATCTTTTGTGAATACACTTATATGGTTTTATGTATTTAAGTTCTTTAAAAGTAATTAAATACATTACTTATACAATATATGTATAACATTATAAGTCTTAAGTATATATGTCAAATAACGTTACGTATTGTTATCGTTTTGAAAACTTAAGTTAGTAGTTTCAAAATACACATATAACTTGTTGTTATTAATATAAAATGAGGTATTAAAACATTCTTTAATCATGTTAAATATGTATATATACATATATATACACAAACGTATAATTATCATATATTGTATAGTTCGTGATATCATCGGTCAAACTAGACGGTCAAACGTTATGTAAAACTCTTTTCGGAAACATAAATCTCAACAATTTGGATTGCTTATCAAGTTGGTAATGTTTAATTTATGTAAATATCAATCTTATAAGTATAGAACGATCGAAAAAGTGCGGGTCGTTACATTACCTCCCCGTTAAATAAATTTCGTCCCGAAATTTTAAAATTGTACCTATTTTGCGTCATCGAGAAACAAGTGTGGATACTTTTGCTTCATCTGATCCTCTCGTTCCCAAGTAAACTCGGGACCTCTTCTAGCATTCCAACGAACCTTAACAATCGGTATATTGCTCTGTTTGAGCTGTTTAACTTCACGGTCCATGATTTCAATTGGTTCTTCGACGAATTGTAGTTTCTCGTCGACATGGATTTCTTCAAGAGGAATGGTAAGGTCTTCCTTTGCAAGACACTTCTTAAGGTTCGAGATGTGAAAGGTATTATATACTCCGGCGAGTTGTTGCGGTAACTCGAGTCGATAAGCTACCGGTCCAATGCGTTCGATGATCTTGAACGGGCCTACGTACCTTGGGTTCAGTTTACCCCTTTTTCCAAAACGTATCACACCTTTCCAAGGTGACACCTTTAGCATAACCATGTCCCCGACCTGAAACTCTAATGGTTTCCTTCGGACATCGGCGTAGCTCTTTTGGCGACTACGGGCTGTTTTCAATCTCTCCTTGATTTGTACTATCTTCTCGGTCGTTTCGTGTATGATCTCGGGACCAGTTAAATGTCGATCTCCTACTTCATTCCAACAGATAGGAGATCTACACTTCCTTCCGTACAATGCTTCAAATGGCGCAGCTCCAATGCTCGCATGATAACTATTATTATACGAGAATTCTGCTAACGGTAGATATTTATCCCATCCGTTTCCAAAATCGATCACACATGCCCTGAGCATGTCTTCGAGAGTCTGAATCGTTCTCTCACTCTGTCCATTGGTTTGTGGATGATATGCGGTACTCATATCCAACCGAGTTCCTAGTGCCTCCTGTAGTGATTGCCAGAATTTTGAGGTAAATCTACTATCACGATCGGATATAATAGAAATAGGTATTCCATGCCTTGAAACAACTTCTTTTATATACAATCGTAATAGTTTCTCCATTCTATCCGTTTCCTTTATAGGCAAGAAATGTGCAGATTTGGTGAGACGATCAACAATCACCCAAATGGTGTCGTATCCCCAGGCAGTCTTTGGTAACTTCGTGATGAAATCCATGGTAATACCATCCCATTTCCATTCTGGGATTTCTGGTTGTTGAAGTAACCCTGACGGCTTCTGGTGTTCTGCTTTGACTTTGGAACAAGTTAAACATTCCCCAACATATGTTGCAACGTCTGTCTTCAAATTAGGCCACCAATAATGCGTCTTAAGATCTTGGTACATCTTTCCAACTCCAGGATGTATCGAATATCTTGTCTTATGTGCCTCGTTCAATATCAACTTCCTTAATCCACCCAACTTCGGTACCCAAATACGATTTGCAAAATATCGAATTCCATCTTCCCGCATAACGAGTTGCTTCTCATACTTCTTCATTATTTCATTTCCTTTATTTTCTTTAGTAAGTGCTTCTCGTTGAACTTCTTTGATTTGCGAGTTGAGATTCATGCGAATTTTTATATTCATTGCTCGAACTCGAATTGGTTCTCGTTCCTTTCTGCTTAAAGCATCGGCCACCACGTTCGCCTTTCCGGGATGATAACGAATTTCACAATCATAGTCGTTTATTAACTCGAACCACCTACGTTGCCTCATGTTCAATTGTTTCTGATCAAAAATATGTTGAAGGCTTTTATGATCAGTAAACACAGTGAATTTAACCCCATACAAGTAGTGTCTCCACATCTTCAATGCAAACACGACTGCTCCCAATTCTAGATCATGCGTCGTATAATTTCGCTCGTGAATCTTCAATTGTCGGGATGCAAATGCAATAACTTTCTTCCGTTGCATAAGAACACAACCAAAACCTTGTCGCGAAGCGTCACAATATATTTCAAAATCATTGTTCCCTTCTGGTAACGATAAAATAGGCGCCGTAGTTAACTTCTTCTTCAGTATTTGAAATGCGTTCTCCTGCTCCGAGGTCCATTCATATTTCTTCCCTTTTTGCGTTAATGCTGTCAACGGCTTAGCTATTCGGGAAAAATCTTGAATAAACCTTCTATAATAACCGGCTAAACCCAAAAATTGGCGTATCTGCGTTGGTGTCTTAGGAGTCTCCCATTTTTCAATAGCTTCAGTTTTTGCTGGATCAACCTGAATTCCTTCGCTATTAACAACGTGACCAAGAAATTGCACTTCTTTCAACCAGAAAGCACACTTAGAAAATTTAGCATAAAGTTGTTCTTTTCTTAACAACTCCAGTATCAACCTTAAATGCTCTTCATGCTCTTGCTCACTCTTGGAATAGATAAGAATATCATCAATGAAAACGATAACAAACTTATCTAAATACGGACTACAAACTCGATTCATGAGGTCCATGAATACAGCTGGCGCATTTGTCAATCCAAACGGCATGACCAAAAATTCGTAATGACCATAACGTGTCCGAAAAGCAGTTTTCGAAATGTCCTCTTCTTTGACGCGTAGTTGATGATAGCCCGATCTTAAGTCGATTTTCGAATACACACATGATCCTTGCAATTGATCAAATAAGTCATCAATTCTCGGTAGTGGATACCGATTCTTGATAGTTAACTTATTTAATTCACGATAATCTATACACATCCTGAAAGATCCATCTTTCTTCTTAACAAACAAAATTGGAGCTCCCCACGGTGAAGTACTCGGTCGTATGAATCCACGGTCCAGTAATTCTTTTAACTGACTTTGAAGTTCTTTTAACTCGGACGGTGCAAGTCTATATGGAGCACGAGCCACTGGTGCAGCTCCTGGTACTAAATCTATTTGAAATTCTACCGATCTAAATGGAGGTAATCCCGGCAATTCTTCCGGAAAAACTTCAGGAAAATCTCTTGCCACAGGCACGTCGTTGATGCACTTTTCTTTCTTTTCGACTTTATTAACATGTGCTAAAATAGCGTAACATCCCTTTTCTAAACACTTCTTGGCTTTCAAACAGCTAATGAGTTTTAGCTTTGAATTACCCTTCTCTCCATAAATCATCACCGGTATTTTATCCTTACCAGGAATACGAATTGCCTTCTTAGCACAAACAACTTCCGCTCCTATTTTGGACATCCAGTCCATGCCGACTATTACATCAAAACCTCCTAATTCCACGGGTATTAAGTCGATTTTAAACGTTTCTCCGGCTAGATTTATTTCACAACCACGACAAATTTTATCGGCTTTAATTAGTTTACCATTAGCTAACTCAATCAAGTACTTAGCATCTAGAGGTAATGATGAACAATTCAATTTAGTGTAAAAATTTCTACACACATAACTTCTATCGGCGCCAGTATCAAATAAAATAGATGCTGATAAGTTATTAATGGTAAACGTACCCGTAACAAGCTCCGGGTCTTCACGTGCCTCTCTAGCATTAATAACAAACGCTCTTCCACGTGCAGGTCCGCCATTCTTTTCTTGATTCGGGCACTGACTCTTATAGTGACCTTGTTTTCCACAACCAAAACAAGTAATGGTAGCCAAAGCAGTTCTATTTGCATTGGTGGCAGGAGTCTTGTTGCCATTTGTAACGAGAGCCTTACAATCTTCCGCAAGATGACCTTGTCGATTACACTTGGTGCATAACACACTACAGTAACCAAAGTGATGTTTGTGGCAACGGTTGCATAAAGGACTTTGTCCTTTGTAACCAAAGCCTGAACCGCTACCCGCACCTTTCGGGATTTCTGGTTTCTTAAAAGATTGCTGTTGGTAACCTCGATCATAATTTCCGTTCCACTTCCTTTTGTTACTCGATACCTTCACCTCAGTAGTGAATGCTTTCTTATCCAGAATGACCTGATCCATTAACTCGTTCGCCATGGTTATAGCTTCATGAATTGTCTTAGGTTTCGACGCCGTAACGTTTGCCTTGACCTTTTTGGGCAAACCACCTTTGTACATTTCAATCTTCCGTGCTTCGGTTGGAACCAATTCAGGACATAGTAAAACCAATTCCATGAATCGCTGATTGTAGTTGGTGATTTCAGTACCAACCACCTTCAAACTTCGTAACTCATCTTCTAACTTAATAACCTCATTCCTTGGACAATACTCGGTGATTATCATTGCTTTGAATTCTTCCCATGGAGTATCATAAGCTACATCTCCTCCTACCGCCTTCACATAATTCTTCCACCATGTGAGTGCACTATCTTGTAAAGTGCACGATGCAAACTTGGTCATGTCTTTTTCATCACAACCACTGATTTTAAACACCGTCTCCATCTTTTCTATCCATCGGGTTAAACCGATCGGTCCTTCCGTTCCACTGAATGATGAGGGCTTGCAAGCTTGAAACGTCTTGTAGGAGCATCCTACACGAGGATTTGGATTAACTGCAGCAGCTCTTGCAGCCTCAACCCATAACATTCTGTCGTTCACTCGCTGGTTGATGAGTTCCTCGAGTTCTTGTTCCGTCATTCGATTCAATCGCGCCATTTCCTAATGAAAGAAAATAATTATTCACATGGAATATTATAGATGTAGTGTGTATTTATAGTACATTTATAGCTTGTTAATAATATGAACCAGGTATTATTATAAAAGCCTTTTCTTCTTATTAGCGTTTTATAATTATATCTTGGGTAGTACCTACCCGTTAATGTTCATACTTAATAGCTTAGTACAGAATCAATTACTACAATCTAAATAATACTTAACCATGGAAAATTATTGCATTTCATACTTCGCTATTTTACATATGCTTACATCAAACTTTAAACAAACCACACTAATAATATTATACAAAACATTATGTGATTCCATGGTTTAATACGGCAGCGCATTATTTGGTCTATTTCCCAAAACATTTATGTCCAGGGAATCCCCCAACGCGAATCCTAGCTGTCTCCCTACGTTTTGGCTGAGGTGCCGAAGAACTAGATGCGGGGATAGCACTAATAGGAATAGCGGGGATAGGGGTGGTAGTGTTGAGTGGAATTGGTGCCACATCATTCTCATTAAACTCAGGATTTGAATTTTCTAATTCATTAGCCTTTCGTTTCTTTCCTAGTTCGAACTCTTCTTTTGTAATTTCCTGTATTTCTTCCTCGGGTTCACTTTCCTCCTTGGGTTCACTTTCCTCCTCGGGTTCACTTTCCTCCTCGGGTTCACTTTCCTCCTCGGGTTCACTTTCCGGGTTCTCTATAGTCGGTTCATCCGGAATTTGTGAGTCTTCCCCAAAGATATTATTTTCGTCATCGGATATGTTAATGACTGGAACACCATATGAAGGTTCTGATTCGGAGTCGCTGAATGTGATAATAAGTTTCGAGCCCGACATCTATCACATAACAACTAACCCATTAGTACTTACATAATATTTACATATAAATTTTTAACCAACAGTGATAAGCAATGGTTTTTAAAATCAGACCCGGTCAAAGTCCAGACTTTACTAATGTATCCTAACGACTTCTTGGTTAGACACACTAATGCAAACCTGGTTCGCTAAGACCAACGCTCTGATACCACATGTCATAACCCGTTCTTAACCATAAGAACGCGTTAGATAACGTATGATTTCATTGCGAGGTATTGACCTCTATATGAGACATTTTTGAAAGAAAACTGCATATATTATACATTACAAACCATAACCATTATTTTTGTTACAAGCTTAAGACAATAAAAAGAAGATTAACGTTTAGCGATAATCTTCGACTTACAAACTTTACAAATGATGACAACAACACGGTTTCTAGCATATTTTACAATACAACATCTCGGATATGCAGTTTTATTTTTGACACAAACATGCGTACGCAAGATCCTGGTTAGATCCAACATGATGCAGCGGAAGCTTTAGAAATCACCTGAGAATAGACATGTTTTAAAAGGTCAACATAAAGTTGGTGAGATATAGGTTTAATGCCGGCAGCAATATATATATAGACCACAAGATTTCGTATATAAACAGTTTAATAAAAGTATTCTAAGTGGTTGAGCACTTGGTAACCATACTTAACATTTTCACGTCGCATATTCCCTTTAATATGAAATCTTACTACACCGTACCAAGTGTAGTCACAAAACGAAGTACTGTGCAACCGTTGAATACTGGTCGTCCAGTCCGGTTGGGGTTGTCAGGCCCGATAGATCTATCAACAGGATTCGCGTTTACAATACCGCTGTAAATAACAGTTACCAAGCTACAGGGAAGTATGCCAGTGGTACAACTCAACGTAGAATATATTTTTCAGTTACTTGTGTCCATAACGTAAAACATAAAATACATGTATTCTCATCCCGAAATATTTAGAGTTTAAAAGTGGGACTATATACTCACTCTTGTCTTGATGATATATATATTTTGACTCGGTCTTCCGGTTGATATCACGAACCTATCCATATATAATATATCAATATGTTTTCATTTTAAAACAAACGTTATATATATATATATACTTGTTATACTTTTAATACTTTGAATATTTCCTTAGTCCGAAGTTAGCTGTCCGAGGTTAGCAATTCAATTTTTAATGGTTCATTTTTAGATGTTTAATATACCCGCAATAAATAAAACCCCCAACGAAATAAATAAAATCCCAACGTATATGTATTGGTCGAGATTAATCTTGACCCATGGTACCGGTGTTGTCACATGACGTGTTGCGTACAATCATGGGATCTTATGATTAATCTTCTCGTGTTGCTTACGGGTGATCCTGAACCATATAAAATTGAATTATAAGTACATATATATAAAATATCATGTTATCTTAGAAATATGTGATTTATATCATTTTTTTCCAATTGATCCCGTAGTTGAAATGATCTAGGATAACCAATTTTGTTTCGGTCATAGTTTCTTCGTTACAAATCCGTTTTCGTTGATTCAAATTGCCATCTTCTTGGATCGAGTTCTTCTTTAAGACTATGAACTGTAAATACCTTGGTTTGTATTCAAAATCATACGGCATAAGTGAAACATTAGTGAAACATATGAAGTTAAACATTTTTGTTACAACAAAATCATTTAATGACCATTTTTCTAAAAATACTTATACTTTGAAAAACCAAGTTTTACCTTGTTAAATTAGCATATACATAAGTTATATTACAGGTCTTGAAGTATTTTAAAAGTTAAGTTAGAAGGATCTATTTAGTTTGCAAACAAGTTTGAAAACATTCAAACTATGTTCTTGTTGTTAAACTTGTATACCACAAAATATGATAGCTATATATATATGAATCGAATAAGGTTATGAACATAGATTCTACCTCAAGTTCCTTGGATGAAGTTGCTGTAAAAGAGAAGTAAGAAGCTTGAATCAAAAGGGTACTAGAGGTGGATGAAAGATTGGAAGTAAGTTGGTGTTCTTGGAGGGTTTTCTTGAAGTGTTTTTGTATGGTTTTCTTATGGTGTTTTAGTATGGTTTTTGAAGCTAGATCTTCTTGGAAACTTTGCTGAATTGATTAAGGGTTTTAAGGGTTGTGAAAGAGTGTGTGTTTAACTAAAAATGAGATTAGAAAATGAACTAGAAATGGTGATACTTATAACCTAAAAAAAACGTGTATCATGTAATACATGATAAGATTTTTAGTTTGTAATTTTGTTAATTAGTCAAGTAATCATCCAAAAGTAATTACCTAGCTCTAAGGGCATGAATAATGGCTGGTTAGGTGGTGATTTTGATGTGTATTTACTATTAGTAAATACGTATAGGAGCTAGGTATGATACGAGTACAAATACTCTAGGTATACGTATAGAAATTTTGTGAAAAATGAAATGAGGATTCAAATATAGCTATCTTTTGTGAATACACTTATATGGTTTTATGTATTTAAGTTCTTTAAAAGTAATTAAATACATTACTTATACAATATATGTATAACATTATAAGTCTTAAGTATATATGTCAAATAACGTTACGTATTGTTATCGTTTTGAAAACTTAAGTTAGTAGTTTCAAAATACACATATAACTTGTTGTTATTAATATAAAATGAGGTATTAAAACATTCTTTAATCATGTTAAATATGTATATATACATATATATACACAAACGTATAATTATCATATATTGTATAGTTCGTGATATCATCGGTCAAACTAGACGGTCAAACGTTATGTAAAACTCTTTTCGGAAACATAAATCTCAACAATTTGGATTGCTTATCAAGTTGGTAATGTTTAATTTATGTAAATATCAATCTTATAAGTATAGAACGATCGAAAAAGTGCGGGTCATTACAAAACGACAACAAGAAGGTTATGACATGTCTGATGTTACTAAACTGAATAAGGCTCTATAATTTTATGAAGATTTCAAGCAGGGACCTGAAGAACTTCTCAAGGATATCTACCGACGTTTCAATGGTACTCTGAATGAGTTGAAAAGGTGAAAGATTACAAAAGTGAATGCTGAGACCAACATGAAATTTCTCAAAAAGCTCAAACCTATTTGGCTTCCTTATGGAACCATCATTCGATCTACTAAAGGAATTGATAAGGATAATATTCATGAGCTCATTGGAGTCCTTATGCATTATCAGCCAGCCTTGTCTAAACTTTAAGAAGAAAGGAAAGAGTCTTCTCCAGGTGATCAACTTGCCCTCATTTCTAAGAAGAGCAAATCTTACACTACTTCCAAAAGCTTATCCAAGAAAGTGCTTGTTGAAGATTCAACTGATTCTGAAGGGCTCAACCTTTCCGATGTTGATGATTCTCACCTTGAACTAGTCAAGATGGCTACAATGTTCACCAAAGCTTTGAACAAGTACAAGTTTAAAGACAAATCAAGCAACCGACACAAGAATTCATCTTCATCCTCCTACTACAAGAAACCTGATTCCTCAAAACATCAACAAGCTAATGATTCTAAGAACGATGATTTAATCTGCTATAATTGTGGCAAAGCTGGCCATTTCTCCCGTGAGTGCAAAATGCCTAAGAAGAAAGATGCAGCTTATTATAAGAAGAAAATGTTGATGGCAAAGGTTATGTAGATTGGGGGAGAGCTGAAACCGGTTGATGATACTTGGTTCAAGTGGACGGATGATTCAGAATCCGAGGTAGAGCATGCTAATATCTGCAAGGTGACTAAGCTTATCAAAGCAAAGGAAGCAATGGAGAACTCTGACTCAATATCTGATGATGGTGAAGTATAATTTACTGAAATCCCAACTGATTTTGTGAAAATGTAAAATGACATGATGAAGAATTTAGTCTCAATGTCAAAAGAGGTAAAAGGTTTAAAATCTGAAAACAAGGTTTTGAAAAATAAAATTAAACTAAATGAGACTAAATCTTATTCATCATATTCACAATCGAAAGTGAATCGATTGAGAACCCAACTCAGCTCCATGGACACTGAGTTGGAAGGACTTAAAAATTTAATACTTCCAATTAAAATTGAAAGAACGGATTATCGTTTGAAATCTGAACGTCTTTCAGAGAAAGTTCAATTCTTAGAAAAAGATCTTTCTGACCTTAAAGAACAACATGAACCCACGATTTCCAAGTTAAACAAGAAAATTGTACAGTTGGAAGAAACCATAATTAAAAAGAAAACGGAAATATCTCTATTCACTAAAGATTCTCTTCAAATGAAAGCTCAACTTGCACGATATGAGAAAAAAATCTATCGAATAGAGCAATCAAAAGCTATCATTAACATGGAACTTTCAAAGCAAACAATCTTTATGAATAGACCAAAAACAATTCATGGTGATAAGTGGGGGGTTGGGTATGAAGATCCCAAGATGTTGGATGATATTTCCAAAAAGATTCCTGGCTTATATCACTCTGATTACTTTCAAGTTGGTTTACCATATCATTTTTTGCATTCATCTGATGCTGATTTTGATAATGTTATTGCTAATCGTTCATCTAAGAAATATTATCAAATAAACTTGATGTATGAAAAGATAAATGCTAAAATGGGTAAATCACATCCTAGTTTCTTATAAGAGTTAGTCGAATATGAACAGAATATGCAAAACGCTAATTATGTGCCTTCACATAGATTGGTTTACATTTCAACACTCATGCTAGAGAAATACATCTTGATGCTAGAAAATAAAGTTTTTGGCAATCCTAGTTCTAGTGTTACACCTGCTTTTAAAGCAAAATCAACTCTACCGGCCTTAACTGCATGTCCAGTTTCAAAAGTTCAAATCGGTAAAGCTTCTTAAACTCAGTTACAATGCAATGGCTAACTAATTTTGACTACTTAGTTTCCTTATATAGCCCTCTTATAAGGAACCATCAATTTAGCTTGTTTCACATTAACACTATACACTTTTCGGGGTCCTAACAATCTCCCCCTTAGTGTTAAATATGAAAAATACAATGTAATCATATTGTGTAATCTTGAGAGGTCCAAACGTTGCTTTTCATCTTGTACCTGCTGGGTCAGAAAATTCAACTTGATTATCTGAAATCTTCTTTGAAGGTTTCCAGGTACCCCATGCTTTTCTTGGATATCCCTCATGTAATGAATTCTCCAAGACCCATTTTCATGTCAATATCATCAAACTTGCTTTGACGAAACTTAAGATACTTCAGTGCAGCCTTGAGTGTTCCATATGAACATTTGTCCAGCTCATTCGTTCTGATGAACACCTTCTCCTTTTGAGAATTAACAAACACAAACCCTTCGGGTTCAAATAGTATCTGAAACATTCTCATATCCTCCAGTCCCTCTAGAGATTGATTCGAAAAAGTTATCTGAATCTTTTTCCTATTAGCTTCGAGACCGATTTGAAAGTCCTCGCGTCTCATCAGTTATGTTGTTTCCATCATGTATCTCTTTACAGCTTCTAAAGCTTGAGTTTATGCATAAGGTCAATTTGTGAGAATACTGAGGTAGTTATAGATGTGAATGATGTCAAGCATATCCAGGTTTTGAAAATCAGCTTCTGTAAACTTGTACTCCTTCTCATCTTCTCTTATAACATGGAACTGACTGATAACGTATTTCTTCACACTGATGTCTACTCCCACTCGAGTAATATCTAACACTTCTGACAATCGATACTTTCGATGTATGTAACGACCCAACCCGTTATCCAACCAAAATATACGCCTTAAAAAAAAATTTGTAACACAGTTCATCTGGACGGCGTCTAGTTATCTGGACGACGTCCAGTTGTGAAGACTAGGACGGCGTCCAAGTCTTATGGACGGCGTCCAAATGCTGACCAGTTTGTCAAAGTTACGCGGGCGAAAAACCCGCTTCCCGACACTTTTAAACCAAAAACACTTTCACAATATGTTATAATAGTTATATGATGTCGAACGAGGTGTATATAAAATAGTTATTATTTTACTAGGAAAATACTATTAAATACGATACAATTTTACACAAGATATTTATTTATTTATAGAATGGATATACTTAAACCTTGCTACAACACTTATAGGCAGTGTACCTAATCGTACAGTAGTGTAGTTTTTAGTAAGTCCGGTTCGTTCCACAGGGAAATCTTTAAACAAAGCTCAACGCTATATTAGTTTACTTTTATAAAAATACAAATATATATATATATAGGTAATATTATTATTATAAAGGGGGGTTTTTACCGTTTAATGACCGGTTTGTCGATTTTAAAACTTTAGTCGCAGTTAAAACCTAATGTAAAATATTAAATAAATACAAGACTTAAATTAAAGCGTAAAGTAAATAACGATAATGAAATTGCGAATAAAAATGCGATAAAATAAAATTGCGAAAAATAAAAGTACGATAATTAAAAGTGCGATAAAATAAAATAACAATAAATAAAATGCGATAATTAGAAGTGCAATTAAATATAAAATAAAGGAAATAAAATATGATATAAAAGAATTATGCTTATTTAAACTTCCGTAATCATGATGTTTGACGTGTTGATTTTAGTTTTATGCCCATGGGTTAATTGTCCTTTGTCCTGGATTATTCAATATGTCCGTCTGGTTTTTTGTCCATAACAGTCCATCAGTCATAAATATAAATTGCAAGTGTCCTTGTCAAATTATTATTATACCCGAAGATAAATATTCCAACTAATTGGGGATTCGAATTGTAACAAGGTTTTAATACTTTGTTTAATGAATACACCAGGTTATCGACTGCGTGTAAACCAAGGTTTTACTACTTTGTTAACAATTACACCAATTACCCTTGAATGTAATTTCACCCCTGTTTTAATTATTCTAGTGGCTATTAATCCATTCCCGTGTCCGGTTAAATGAACGATTATTCGTACATATAAATACCCCGCCCATCGTGTCCGATCGAGTGTATATGGTAGTTTATAGGGACGCCCAATTGTAAATCTTTATATTAACATTAACAAACTTTCATTTAGTTAAACAAATATAAAGCCCATTAATAGCCCATAGTCTAGTTTCCACAAGTGTCGTTCTTTTATCCAAACCCCAATTATGGTACAAAGCCCAATTACCCAATTTTAGTAATTAGCCCAACATCATGATTACTTCGTTTTAAATAAGCATAATATTAACTTAGCTACGAGACATTAATATAAAAGGGTTGAACATAACTTACAATGATTAAAAATAGCGTAGCGTTACACGGACAGAATTTCGACTTACACCCTTACAACATTCGCTAACATACCTTTATTATTAGAATTATAATTAAAATTAAAATATAAATTATAAATATAAATATATATTACTCGTATGAAGAGGAAGAGAAAAAAGATGTTAAAACTCGGCACAAAACTGGCTTTATATAGGACCTGACCAGCAATCTCACACCATGCGACTCGCATGGATTTGTGCTTCTGGCTATGCGAGTCGCATGGCCACCCTGGATTCAGCCAACTACTTTGTTTTCTTCTTGCCGACGTAATATAATAATAATAATATATATAATATATAATTATATATAATTATATATATATTATATTATATTCTTGTGCATAGTAGACTAGATATTTTTGGTCCGTTGCGTCGGGCGTTTCTTCTTGGCTCAGGTCCCGGTTCCGGATTTTCGGACGTCTTCGCGTATTATTTTATATCGCGTACTTTGCGTTTTGAATCTTGTACTCTTGTGATTTCGAGACGTTTCTTATCAATAATTGGAACCTTTTTGATTGTCTTTTGTACTTTTGAGCTTTTTGGTCGTTTGCGTCTTCAATTCGTCGAATCTGTCTTTTGTCTTCACCTTTTATTATTTAAACGAATATCACTTGTAAATAGAACAATTGCAACTAAAAGCTTGTCTTTCTTGAGGAATAATGCTATGAAATATATGTTCGTTTTTAGCATTATCATTATAACTAAGAGTTTTCCACAATAAAACCAAGTTTTATGACACCGGGCCCACATCGGCCGTTTTACGACTTTCGTACAAAATTCCAAGTTTTCGACCATGTGAGTTTTAACATAAACTAAAGACCGAGCATGGCGATTGGGGATACGCTACCCAATCCTAATCAATCCAAAAGCACATCTTCTAAGCAACTATGCAAGTCCACTAGTTCCCACGCTTACCCGAGCCACCGCATCCATACAAATCTATAAAAATGTAAACAACGAGAGGGTAAGCTAATGCTTAGTGAGTGAGAATATACTACATACATATATATGTATAGAATGGACACGCCACATAAGTAATCAAATAACGCATACCAGAGCATCCAAGCATAAAGGCAAGCTAAGCTAAGCATACCGTACGGTCACTAAGCATCAAGCTAATAATAACAACAAATATAAGTTCACCAACGACGATGTGAACAACGCCAATAAGCTACACCCAGAGGGTTAGCTACAACACAATAATATGACAAAATATAAAAAATTTACAAACGTCCAAGGTTAACCCTTAAGCCAATACCGGAACCGACTACCAATTATCAACATGAAGATTGGCCGAACTACACGAGCCTTAGTAAATCCGCATCCATACGAGACTACTATCTTCAATACCACAACAAACATCGAGGTTGGCCGAACTACATGAGCCTTAGTGAATCCGCAACCACACGAGATCACTACCTCAATAAGATGACCGAACTACACGAGTCATCATGAATCCGAACTACATGAGACTTACTTTCTCAATAAGATGACCGAAACTATACGCGTCATCGTGAATCCGCATCCACACGTGATCCACTTCTCCAATCACAACTCAATACCAACCCTTCGCCATTGGGGTTGTATAATCCACATCACAAGTATATTTGATATCGTACACACAAAGTGTGCACGTCGCCAAAGGTGGTCAACCAAAACGCACAGCCGTACCAATTGGACCTATACGCAAGTCCATCAAAATCCACCTATATGTGAAGTGAGCTCTATAACTGAGAACCACTTCACCCGACCCGCACCCATCCTACACATACATATGTACATAGGATATTAACACTCACCTTGTCGCCTTGATGAATGCTACCGAATTACTCCGCAACTTGCCGATGGAAAGTACCTATTCCATTATCACAATACAAACAACACAATTAGGGTGGACTTACAAACCAACCCAAATCACACTTAGTGCAATTTCGACCCAAAAGCACTTCCAAGCACAAACCGCGCCCAAACTAACCAATAATTACTAACACAAGTGAAGATGGTCCTAATACGCCAATTAAACCCGAACACAAGTGTTAAACACTCGTCTTGCCCAAAATGACACTAAACCCTAATTTTGACCCATTTCAAAATTAGTCAACCAAATACCCCCAAATGGGTTCCAACACTTCCATAATCACTAACACTAGTGATTATACCTATCATCAAAGCCTAATTATGGCCAAAACGTCAACCAACCCAAAACCCGCCAAGTGACAAGAATAACTAGTCACCATAAACCCACTTCATCATCTAAAAGGGTTTCACAACTAAACAAGCTCAAACCCTAACTTGAATATCAAATCTAACAAATGAAATTCGGAGTTTGAACTTACCAATACCACCACAACGTAGCCAAGGACGAGATGAACAACTTTAGAACCCGAGCTTTGGTGAGAATCCGACTCCTTCTTCTCCAAATCACGCTCTCTCTCTAAACTCTTGCTCTCTCTCTAGATATGGTTGAGAGTGTTTGTGTGGGTGCAACGTGATCCACAAATGGGATCTAGATCAGCCTTGAAGGCTCCAAACCGACACCCAAGTGATTTGACTAAAATGCCCCTTTTTAAAACAATAACACAGCTGGCCCGTCAGACCATATGGACGACATCCCACTTTCTGGACGGCGTCCAGTCCTTCTCTGCTGGACGGTGTCCCATCATTCTGGACGGCATCCCGAATAACTGAACAAAGTTGAAACCGAAACAGGGTCTTACAACTCTCCCCCACTTAAACATGATCGCGTTCTCGCGATATGTGCCACTTAACCGAACGGACCACACTCAACGGTCCTCAATCATACGTCCCAATCCGACCTTCCTAGGCAACTCTTCTCTATAAATCACCGTTATCAACTAAATCGTCATCCGCGATTTATCAAATCCGCAAATTCGAGCACTAAAACTTGCCCAATCCCTCACATCGGGAAGAACTCAACCAATCTCTTACTGAGATATCAATCTCTTAGCATACCCTTACCAAGTACAACGCTAACAGCAACCAAGTCTCAACCTAAGGTCAACAACCCAAACGATGAAGACCGGATAAACGATTCCTTACGGATTACACTTATCACTAAACATCCCTCGTAATGCGCAATACGACCAATACGCAACTATCATAACATCATAAGCAAACGGCTAAAACCGATAGCGCCCAAAACAACTATGGCAACGCAAAATCCCAAGGTGTACAAAATCGACTATTGTCACACCCGTAATAACATGTGAGCGAAAAACGGCTATCGCATCACTAATCACACAACATGGTCCTTACGACCCCACCATCGGCGTATAAAACAACCAATAGTTCGTACAACATGGTCCTTACGACCCCACCATTGGCGTATAAAACAACCAATAGATCACACAACATGAAGGCTGGCCAAAAACTACACGCGCCTTAGTGAATCCGCAACCACACGCGACCCACTACCTCCACCGCACAACAATCGGGATTGGCCGAACTACACGTGCCCTAGTGAATCCGAACTACCCGAGAATCACTATCCCAAAAGAATCACCGCATCCACACGTGTCATTGTGAATCCGAACTACACGAGACTCACTTCCTCAATATAATGACCGCATCCACACGATTCATTGTGAATCTGAACTACACGCGACTCACTTCCATAATAAGATGACTGAACTACAGGCATCACCGTGAATCTGAACTACACGCGATCCACCTCCAAAACTCAACACAGGAATGGTACTCACATTTCCCGATAATGTTATACTATGCCGATATAACACTACTCCCATCACACACACTCTTTTGGCCTCTATCACGATGAGTAGTGTAACATCCCGCACTGCTACACAATAGTGAATCCTAACGGAATACACTAACCATAAACACACGCTCTTTTGGCCTCGAACAGCGAGTAGTACAACATCGCGCACTGCTACACTATAGTGAATCCTAACGGAATACACTAACCACTAACACACGCTCTTTTGGCCTCGAACAGCGAGTAGTGCAACATCACGCACTGCTACACTATATTGAATCCTAACGGATACCACTAACCATCACCATACGTACGCGTACATAACGCCAACACAATCGAGAAAGAACCACCCATATCGCACATAGGCACAAAACAATAATTCTCTAAAAGAGAATTCGACACGCACAACCCTTAGCCGAGGGATCTCACCTTGCTCGCCAAATACGTCCATTATCTCTCAACGAGATTCACCACATTACCACCTCGGTGGTAACTCAATCCAACCATAAGTACAATTTATTCCAAACCGTACTTTTACCCCAATCAACCAAATCTACGTCCCGTCACAAGTTCCGGATATACTAAGAGCATCATCCAAAATTTCACACTAAAACCTCCGCGTGTGGGAGTGTAACTCCCCCACTTGGAACTACGTTCCATAACCGCATCTTGTACAATCGTACAATGCTACCAAGGGTAGACTTTACTAACAATTGGGTTCACATGACCCATTACCACATCTTGCTCCAACCTTGAGCATACGAAGGATTTTAACCTATCTTCAAACACTTCGAACGAAGAGTTTACCACAATCACACAAACTTCGTTCTTGCAACTTTCCAATTGCTATAGTTTGTCACATTCCACCTAGTCACTCATATACCTAAGGGTTTCTCTCCGGTACCCTAAGTATAATGTAACCGCAATACCATCGTAGTCGAATACCACGCTAGTAGGTATGAAAGAGGCACCTAAAATCGCGTCACGTAGACTCCATTATCAACTCACATCGAGATCAAACACTCGACCTTTAGAGTTTTAAACCACCCGTCGAACCTCATGGTTCATCAACCTCAACATGAAAGCAAATACATGCTTCACAACCGAACACCCAAGCCCATACCCATTGCTTGGTAGAAACATTTCCCAACATTAAGGAATGCTTGGTTGCACCAAGTCTTACGCCCTTCGCCCGACATTCAAAATGTCACAAATAACAATAACATGCACAACACAAGGCTTTTAATAAATCCAAACTCAACGGCACATAATAAATAATCAAAGGACATATTTATTAAAACAAAACGTACCTTAACGTCTCCTTGTCGCACCTATCCCTGCTAACTCGGGACATTCCGACTTACGATATCGTTCCTCTTGGCAATTGAAGCACACTGTGCCATTACCCTTTGACACCGAACATTCCCAAAACTTATGACCCCTCACGCCACAATTGTAACATCTAGACGCACTAGAGTCCGATATACCCGTCCGTATACCACCCGTGCTCACACTCGGACCCTTAGTCCTCTTACTTGGAGCACCATACGAAACAACCCTTCTCTCACTTGAAGGTTCACCAATCTTTGATCGCGAATACGACTCGAAACCTCTAGCCACGGCGAATAATTCCGCAAACGATTTCGCGTAACCTCTGCTAATTTTGTTCTTCAAGTCATCATTCAAAGTTCGGTAGAAATCCTCCATCAACAAACGATCATTCCCCAAATACTCCGGGCAAAAACGAGCCTTCGCCATAAAGGTCGTCTTGAGAGTATTCAAATCTATAGAACCCTGTTGCAAATTTCGCAACCGCTACACAATTCCGACAAATCGGCTGAAGTCCGGAACACCTCGAAGAATTCCTCCTTAAACTCGTCCCACGATAACGCCATAAACGGTTCACCGCCGACAAGATCAATCTTACCATCCAAGCAACCCTTCACCCTACCCCGCAACAAACTAGTAGCGAGTCTTGTCCTCTTCTCGGGAAGACATTCATAGTACGAAAATACCATTCGACATCCGAGATCCACGTTGTGCTAACCAAAGGATCCGGTTTCCCTTCATACATCGGAGGTTTAGTCCTCATGAAGCTCTTATGACAACGCTCCATTTCACTACTACTATGAAATTCAGAATACTTCCTATCCATTTCTTCTCAAAACGCACCCATTTGCTCCGCAACGGCGGCCGCAACTCTAGCGTTAAACTCCACGTCGTTCGTCTCGATCTCGTTTTGCGTCGTCATTCTAAAGAATTCAAAATGATTAGTCCACGAACGTATAGAACCGCATGAACAACACCGCCCCATCTTGCTAAACACTCGTCGTACATCACTTGTTAGACACGATTTGCACCCGTAATAAGGTTTGCAAGTCCTTATTACGCGCATACGCCGTATCGACTTGTTAGTACAACGACCGCCTCGCTCGATGATATAAACCAACACAACGCACTAATATATTAATAGTATCTACATATTAACATAAACGTTAGTCTACCTACAAACAAGGCACTAACTATAACCCGTTTCGACCCGTACTCCTACAAGTCCCGCAATAAATAAGCACACACAAAAGTCTAAGTCTAGGTACCAATCTCAAGTCACCTAAATCCCTTAGACCATGCTCTGATATCACATGTAACGACCCAACCCGTTATCCAAACAAAATATACACCTTAATTTTTTTTTTTGTAACACAGTTCATCTGGACGGCGTCCAGTTGTGAAGACTAGGACGGCGTCCAAGTGTTTTGGACGACGTCCAAATGTACTAAAAGTTCCTGACCAGTTTGTCAAAGTTACGCGGGCGAAAAACCCGCTTCCCGACACTTTTAAACCTAAACACTTTCACAATATGTTATAATAGTTAAAACTAAGAGTTTTCCATAATAAAACCAAGTTTTACGACACCGGGCCCACATCAGTCGTTTTACGACTTTCATACAAAATTCCAAGTTTTCGACCATGTGAGTTTTAACATAAACTAAAGACCGAGCATGTCGATTGGGGATACACTACCCAATCCTAATCAATACAAAAGCACATCTTCTAAGCAACTATGCAAGTCCACTAGTTCTCACGCTTACCCGAGCCACCGCATCCATGTAAATCTATAAAAATGTAAACAACGAGAAGGTAAGCTAATGCTTAGTGAGTGAGAATATACTACATACATATATATGTATAAAATGGACACACCACATAAGTAATCAAATAACACATATCGGAGCATCCAAGCATAAAGGCAAGCTATGCTAAGCATACCGTACGCTCACTAAGCATCAAGCTAATAATAACAACAAATATAAGTTCACCAACGACGATGTGAACAACGCCAATAAGCTACACCCAGAGGGTTAGCTACAACACAACAATATGACAAAATATAAACAATTTACGAACGTCCAAGGTTAACCCCTTAACCCAATACCGGAACCGACTACCAATTACCAACATGATGATTGGCCGAACTACACGAGCCTTAGTAAATCCGCATCCACACGAGACTACTATCTTCAATACCACAATAAACATCGAGTTTAGCCGAACTACACGAGCCTTAGTGAATCCGCAACCATACGTGATCACTACCTCAATAAGATGACCGAACTACACGAGTCATCGTGAATCCGAATTACACGAGACTCACTTTCTCAATAAGATGACCGAAACTACACGCGTCATCGTGAATCCGCATCCACACGTGATCTAATTCTCCAATCATAACTCAATACCAACCCTTCGCCATTGGGGTTGTATAATCCACATCACAAGCATATGTGATATCGTACACACAAAGTGTGCACCTCGCCAAAGGTGGTCAACCAAAACGCACAACCGTGCCAATTGGACCTATACGCAAGTCCATCAAAATCCACCTATATGTGAAGTGAGCTCTATAACCGAGAACCACTTCACCCGACCCGCACCCATCCTACACATACATATGTACATAGTAACACTCACCTTGTCGTCTTGATGAATGCTACCGAATTACTTCGCAACTTGCCGATGGAAAGTACCTATTCCATTATCACAATACAAACAACAAAATTAGGGTGGACTTACAAACCAACCCAAATCACACTTAGTGCAATTTCGACCCAAAAGCACTTCCAAGCACAAACCGCGCCCAAACTAACCAATAATCACTAACACAAGTGAAGATGGTCCTAATACGCCAATTAAACCCGAACACAAGTGTTAAACACTCGTCTTGCCCAAAATGACACTAAACCCTAATTTTGACCCATTTCAAAATTAGTCAACCAAATACCCCCAAATGGGTTCCAACACTTCCATAATCACTAACACTAGTGATTATACCTATCATCAAAGCCTAATCATGGCCAAAACGTCAACCAGCCCAAAACCTGCCAAGTGACAAGAATAACCGCCAAGTCACCCTAAACCCACTTCATCATCTAAAAGGGTTTCACAACTAAACAAGCTCAAACCCTAACTTGAATATCAAATCTAACAAATGAAATTCGGAGTTTGAACTTACCAATACCACCACAATGTAGCCAAGGACGAGATGAATAACTTTAGAACCCGAGCTTTGGTGAGAATCCGACTCCTTCTTCTCTAAATCATGCTCTCTCTCTCTAAACTCTTACTCTCTC
Organism: Rutidosis leptorrhynchoides; assembly: GCF_046630445.1. NCBI lineage: Eukaryota > Viridiplantae > Streptophyta > Magnoliopsida > Asterales > Asteraceae > Rutidosis > Rutidosis leptorrhynchoides. The sequence goes on along the minus strand of NC_092333.1, from coordinate 458,611,220 downwards.
TCTAGGTATGGTTGAGAGTGTTTGTGTGGGTGCAAAGTGATCCACAAATGGGATCTAGATCAGCCTTGAAGGCTCCAAACTGACACCCAAGTGATTTGACCAAAATGCCCCCTTTTAAAACAATAACACAGCTGGCCCGTCAGACCATTTGGATGGCGTCCCACTTTCTGGACAGCGTCCAGTCCTTCTCTGCTGGATGGCGTCCTATCATTCTGGACGGCATCTCGAATAACTGAACAAAGTTGAAACCAAAATAGGGTCTTACACTGTAACCACAAGTCATCTTCATTTCTGTTTATATGTTTCCTCCCTATAAAACGATACCAATTTCTAGCTGGAAGTAATTGTGAACCAATATAAGTAAACCTTTCACTTCTTAGAGTCTCGTTAATGCGTAAGATCTTATAAGCATTTTCATCGATGAATGTGTTTCTTAACGTCATAAAGTCATGTTCAACTCCCAATTATAATCGTTGATCCTGATTCTTGAACAATAAACTGTTGTTGTACTTAAACCAAGAATTGGCCGTAGAACTTGATGTTGTTGGATCAGAAGTTGAACTCTCATTTGCATTTGTTGGATTTGAACTTGATGATGTTGCAGAAGTATGATTTGATTGATCTGACGGATTTGTCAGATTTTTAGTTGGACCATCATCGTCTTCAATATGATTAAATATATCATCTATGTTTGAATTTTCATATTGACCGTCACCATCTTCATCAGTAGAATCCTCTTCACCATCACTTTCAATAACTGGTTCCAGATTCCCTTCATCAAAAATCTCTACATCATTTGGTATAGCAGATAGTGAAGATAGTGTACTAAGAATGACAAATCCATCATCATCAGTTTCTTTAAGATAAAAATTATTTAGGTTCGAATCCTCATCAACTTGTTCGCCTTCAACTGTAATGACCCGAACTTTTCCATGTTTATATATATTAAATGAAATTTATATTTACATGATTAAGTGTTTCCAACATGTTAAGCAATCAAACTTGTTAAGACTTGATTAATTGAAATAGGTTTCATATAGACAATTGACCACCCAAGTTGACCGGTGATTCACGAACGTTAAAACTTGTAAAAACTATATGATGACATATATATGATTATATATATAGTTAACATGATATTATGATAAGTAAGTATCTCATTAGGTATTTTAACAATGAGTTATATACATAAAATTGATTCAATTGAATTAAGAAACTCGAAACGATATATATAACGATTATCGTTATAACAACGTCTTACTAAATACATATGAATCATATTAAGATATTGATACACTATGTTTAATCATTATAAATGATAAGTAAACATGTCATTATGTATATTAACAATGAACTACATATGTAAAAACAAGACTACTAACTTAAGGATTTCGAAACGAGACATATATGTAACGATTATCATTGTAACGACATTTAAATGTATATATATATCATATTAAGATATAGTAATATATCATAATATCATGATAATATAATAATTTAACATCTCATTAGATATAATAAACATTGGTTTAACAACATTTAACAAGATCGTTAACTTAAAGGTTTCAAATCAACTTTTACATGTAACGACTAACGATGACTTAACGACTCAGTTAAAATGTATACACATGTAGTGTTTTAATATGTATTCATACACTTTTGAAAGACTTCAAGACACTTATCAAAATACTTCTACTTAACAAAAATGCTTACAATTACATCCTCGTTCAGTTTCATCAACAATTCTACCCGTATGCACCTGTATCCGTACTTGTACAATACGCAACTTTTAGATGTATATACTATTGGTATATACACTCCAATGATCAGCTCTTAGCAGCCCATGTGAGTCACCTAACACATGTGGGAACCATCATTTGGCAACTAGCATGAAATATCTCATAAAATTACAAAAATATGAGTAATCATTCATGACTTATTTACATGAAAACAAAATTACACATCCTTTATATCTAATCCATATACCAACGACCAAAAACACCTAAAAACACTTTCATTCTTTAATTTTCTTCATCTAAGTGATCTCTCTCAAGTTCTATCTTCAAGTTCTAAGTGTTCTTCATAAATTCTATAAGTTCTAGTTTCATAAAATCAAGAATACTTCCAAGTTTGCTAGCTTACTTCCAATCTTGTAAAGTGATCATCCAACTTCAAGAAATCTTTCTTATTTACAGTAAGATATCTTTCTAATACAAGGTAATACTCATATTCAAACTTTGATTCAATTTCTATAACTATAACAATCTTATTTTGAGTGGAAATCTTACTTGAACTTGTTTTCGTGTCATGATTCTGCTTCAAGAACTTTCAAGCCATCCAAGGATCCTTTGAAGCTAGATCTATTTTTTTCATTTCTAGTAGGTTCATCCACAAAATCTGAGGTAGTAATGATGTTCATAACACCATTCGATTCATATATATAAAACTACCTTATTCGAAGGTTTAAACTTGAAATCACTAGAACATAGTTTAGTTAATTCTAAACTTGTTCGCAAACAAAAGTTAACCCTTCTAACTTGAATTTTAAAATCAACTAAAAACATGTTCTATATCTATATGATATGCTAACTTAATGATTTAAAATCTAAAAACACGAAAAACACCGTAAAACCGGATATACGCCGTTGTAGTAACACCGCGGGCTGTTTTGGGTTAGTTAATTAAAAACTATGATAAAGTTTGATTTAAAAGTTGTTTTTCTGGGAAAATGATTTTTCTTATGAACATGAAACTATATCCAAAAATCATGGTTAAACTCAAAGAGGAAGTATGTTTTCCAAAATGGTCATCTAGACGTCGTTCTTTCGACTGAAATGACTACCTTTACAAAAATGACTTGTAACCTGTAATTTTGACTATAAACTTATACTTTTTCTGTATAGATTCATAAACTTAAGTTCAATATGAAACCATAGCAATTGGATTCACTCAAAACGGATTTAAAACGAAGAAATTATGGGTAAAACAAGATTGGTTATTTTTTGCTTGTTGTAGCTACGTGAAAATTGGTAACAAATCTATATTAATCATATCCTAGCTAACTTATATTGTATTATACATGTATTCTAATATATTATGTAATATTGGGATACCATAGACACGTATGCAAATGTTTTGACATATCATATCGACCCATCTATATATATTATTTGGAACAACCATAGACACTCTATATGCAGTAATGTTGGAGTTAACTATACAGGGTTGAGGTTGATTCCAAAAATATATATAGTTTGAGTTGTGATCTAGCCTGAGACGTGTATACACTGGGTCGTGGATTGATTCAAGATAATATATATCGATTTAATTCTGTACATCTAATTATGGACAACTAGTTGTAGGTTACTAACAAGGACAGCTGACTTAATAAACTTAAAACAGTAAAACATATTAAAAATGTTGTAAATATATTTTGAACATACTTTGATATATATGTACATATTTGTTATAGGTTCATGAATCGACCAGTGGCCAAGTCTTACTTCCCGACGAAGTAAAAATCTGTGAAAGTGAGTTATAGTCCCACTTTTAAAATCTAATATTTTGGGATGAGAATACATGTAGTTTTATAAATGTTTTACGAAATAGACACAAGTAATTGAAACTACATTATATGGGTGAATGATCGAAGCCGAATATGCCCCTTTTGCTTGGTAGCCTAAGAATTAGTAAACCGATCTACTAATTGACACGAATCCTAAAGATAGATCTATTGGGCCTAACGAACCCCATCCAAAGTACCGGATGCTTTAGTACTTCGAATTCATTTTTATCATGTCCGAAGGATTTCCCGGAATGATAGGGGATATTCTTATATGCATCTTGTTAATGTCGGTTACCAGGTGTTCACCATATGAATGATTTTTATCTCTATGTATGGGATGTATATTGAAATATGAAATTTTGTGGTCTATTATTATGATTTAATAATATATAGGTTAAACCTATAACTCACCAACATTTTTGTTGACGTTTTAAGCATGTTTATTCTCAGGTGATTATTAAGAGCTTCCGCTGTTGCATACTAAAACAAGGACAAGATTTGGAGTCCATGCTTATATGATATTATGTAAAAACTGCATTCAAGAAACTTATTTTTGATGTAATATATTCTTATTGTAAACCATTATGTAATGGTCGCGTGTAAGGGGTATATTTTAGATTATCATTATTTGATAATCTAAGTAATGCTTTTTAAAACTTTATAGATAAAATAAAGGTTATGGTTGTTTTAAAAATAAATGCAGTCTTTGAAAAACGTCTCATATAGAGGTCAAAACCTCACGACGAAATCAATTAATATGGAACGTTTATAATCAATATGAACGGGACATTTCAGTTGGTATCAGAGAGTTAGTCTTAGAGAACCAGAAAATTACATTAGCGTGTCTTACCGAGTTTGTTAGGATGCATTAGTGAGTCTGGACTTCGACCGTGTTTTTCTTCAAAAACGATTGCTTAACATTTTTTTTGTTGGAAACTATGTATTATTAACATGTAAATATTATGTGATATATTAATCTCTTAACATGTTTGATATTGTGTGATAGATGTCTACCTCTAGTACAAATTCCATTGATTCACCTAATAATAATGAAGAGTCGAATATATTTTGGGAAGATTCACAAATTCCCGAAGAGGAACCAGAAGAGGAGGAACCGGAAGAGGAGGAACCGGAAGAAGAGGAACCAGAAGAGGATGAATCGGAAGAGGAGGAACCAGAAGAAGAAGAGGTTCCGGAGGAAGAAATATTGATACCTATAGTAAATCGATTAAATAAAAGAAAATCCTCAACCAACGGACCAAAGTTAATAATGGTCAATGGTGTTTCCGCCGAGGAAGCAAAATATTGGAAAGATTACCAATTTTCCAATGAATCGGATCCCGATGAGGATTCCGATGATGTTATAGAAATTACCTCGACCCAATTTAATAAAGCGAAAGAAAATAATAAGGGAAAAGGTATAAAAATAGAGAAACCCGTTTCCAACCCCGATGAACTTTATATGTATCGACAACATCCGTATTTCCTAAAATGTAACAATGACCCGGGAACCTCTAAACCACCAGGTTTTTCTAAACCATTATGGAAAACGACGGCTAGTATTAGAGGAACACCATATATTCCTAGAAAATTAGGAAAACGAACCAAGTCCGAAGAAGAAGAAACCAGTGATTCAGATTAGAGGGTTGTAATCATGTTGTGTATTATATGTATTGTAGTGTGCTTGTACTTTTATGTTCTATGTAAAAATTGCTTGTATTGTTTGTTAATTATCTTTTACGAATCTAATCCTTGTCTATTATACAGTATAAAAACAAAATGGACGTTAAGGGTAGACAACCGAATATTTTAGAAGACCTACCAGAGGATATGATTGAGGAAATCTTGTCTAAAGTCGGTCAGAATTCATCAGCACATTTAGTTATGGCGAAATTAACTTGTCAAACATTTGAAAGACTTTCCAGAAATGCCTTAGTTTATAAAAGGATTTCCTTTGATAGGTGGGGTATATCACACTGGGGAGACCGTAAGTTACGCCGTATTTTCTTTAAAGCATTAAATGCGGGGAACCCAAATACAATTTTATGCTACGGGTTAAGAACCTATTTTGACTCAACATATCCCAACATAGGATTTCGTGAATTAGAAAGAGCTTCTAACATGCAACATAAAGAAGCATGTTATGCTTACGGGTTAGTGATGTTCGCTTCTTACCAAAGTGAGAAAAAGAACATCGAATTGCAACTTTTAAATAAGACCTTCCCACAAGTGACGGTTTCAGTAGTTGGGGTGAGAAACAAGGTTTTTAGATTATTATGGGGCTGTTGGACATTACGAAACCCTCGTCCTTTTGACGACATTACAACATGCTGCCTAGCCAATGGTCATAACGGTTATTTTCCACAAGACCAAGGATGGGAAGTCGTCTTAGTAAAACCAGAATGCATGACTTGTTTCTGGACTTATGAATTACGTGTCTTTATTTCCTTTGCTGAACAACTTGCGTATTAACTAGATTTATCTTCAAAACTGTCATGTATCAAAGTGTACTATATTTCATGTTATATGTAATATAGCGAAGTTGTAAGTTTGAAGAATATTTGTATGTGATATATTATTATAATCAGTTTTTCATATGGAATTTTAGTAGTGGAATTGTATATTAGCTACTAAGTATGAACTTAACGGGTAGGTAGTACCCGAATTTAAACTTATAAAACGCTAATATGAAGAAAAAGCTTTTATAAATGAGTTCATATTATGCTACGAAATACTATTGACTACTCTTAATATTCTGTATGATTAACTCGATTCAGTTGGCTATTTTGAAGGAAATGGCACCGACTACTCGACACACCATGAATATGAGCGAAGAGGAATTTTGTACTTTTCTTGCTGCAAACATAGCTGCAGTACAGGCTGCGCTACATACCAACAATAACTCTGAATCTAGCAATGCAGCTAACGGCGCAAGAAATCGTGTAGGATGCACCTACAAAGAATTCACTGCCTGCAAACCTTTAGAATTTGATGGAACCGAAGGACCAATTGGATTGAAACGGTGGACCGAGAAAGTCGAATCGGTGTTTGCCATAAGTAAGTGTACTGAAGAGGATAAAGTTAAGTACGCTACGCATACCTTCACAGGTACTGCGTTAACGTGGTGGACCACCTATCTTGAACAGGTAGGACAAAATGCTGCTTACGCACTACCGTGGTCGGCATTCAAGCAATTGATGAACGAGCAGTACTGTCCTAGAAATGAAGTCAATAAACTCAAGGCAGAAATTAGAGAGTTACGAACACAAGGGTTCGACGTTACTACATATGAACGATGATTCACAGAGTTGTGCCTATTGTGTCCGGGAGCATTCGAAGATGAAGAAGAGAAGATCGACGCGTTTGTAAAAGGGTTACCAGTAAGGATTCAAGAAGATGTAAGTTCACACGAGCCGGCTTCTATACAGAAGGCAAGTCGAATGGCTCATAAACTCATAAATTAGATTGAGGGAAGAATTAAAGAGCAGGCGGCCGAAGAAGCCAACACGAAACAACTCAAGAGGAAGTGGGAGGAAAACGGTGACAAGAGTCACCAGTACAACAACAACAACAATTACAACCCCAATCGCAACAACTATCCCAACAACCGCAACAACAATCGTAACAATAACCACAATCCTAACAATAACTACAACAAACATCCCAACAACTACAACAACCGTTTCAACAACAATAACAATCCCAACAACAGCCTCAATAACAACAACGGCAACAAAAACCAAAAACAGCCATGTCATAGGTGTGAAGAAAATCATCAGGGGTTTTGCATGACATTTTGCAACAGATGTAAAAGAAATGGTCATAGCGCGACAAAGTGTGAGGTCTACGGACCAAAGTTTAACAGAACTAAAGGAACAAATAATGTCGGAACAAGTAATGCCAAAACGAATAGTATCGGAGCAAGTAATACCAACGCTGTTTGTTATAAATGTGGAAAACCGGGCCACATTATTAGAAATTGCCCAAATCAGGGGAATACTAATGGGCAGGGCCGTAGAAGAGTTTTCAATATTAATACGGCAGAAGCACAGGAAGACCCGGAGCTTGTTACGGGTACGTTTCTTATTGACGATAAATCTGCTTATGTTTATTTGATTCTGGTGCGGATAGAAGCTATATAAGTAGAGAATTTTGTGCTAAATTAAGTTGCCCATTGACGCCTTTGGATAGTAAATTTTTACTCGAATTAGCAAACGGTAAATTAATTTTAGCAGATAATATATGTCGGGAGAGAGAAATTAAACTGGGGAATGAAACGTTTAAAATTGATTTAATACCAGTCGAGTTAGGGAGTTTTGATGTAATAATTGGCATGGACTGGTTGAAAAAGGTAAGAGCAGAGGTCGTTTGTTACAAAAATGCAATTCGCATTATGCGTGAAAAAGGAAAACCTTTAATGGTGTACGGAGAAAAGAACAACGCGAAATTAAACCTTATTAGTAGTTTCAAGGCACAAAAACTAATAAGAAAAGGTTGTTATGTCATTCTAGCACACATCGAGGAAGTTAAACCTGAAGAAAAGAACATCAGTGATGTTCCCATCGCAAAAGAATTTCCCAATGTATTTCTGAAAGAATTACCGGAATTACCCCCACATCGATCCGATGAATTTCAAATAGACCTTGTACCTGGAGCTGCACCAATAGCTCGTGCTCCATACAGACTCGCACCCAGCAAAATGAAAGAATTACAAAGTCAGTTACCGGAACTTTTAAAGCGTGGTTTCATTCGACCAAGCACATCACCATGGGGAGCTCCTGTTTTGTTTGTCAAGAAGAAAGATGGTACATTCCGGTTGTGTATCGACTACCGAGAGTTGAGAAACTTACCATCAAGAACCGCTACCCACTACCGAGAATCGACGACTTATTTGATCAACTACAAGGCTCGTCTGTTTATTCGAAGATCGATTTACGTTCTGGATATCATCAAATACGGGTGAAGGAGGATGATATTCTAAAGACTGCTTTTAGGACGCGTTACGATCATTACGAGTTTATGGTTATGCCGTTTGGATTAACTAACGCACCAGCTGTGTTCATGGACCTCATGAACCGAGTGTGTGGGCTATAACTTGACAAGTTTGTCATTATTTTCATCGATGACATACTTATTTACTTGAAGAATGATCAAGAGCACGAAGAACATTTGAGAAAAGTGCTAGAGTTGCTGTGAAAAGAAAAACTGTACGCTAAGTTTTCAAAGTGTGCATTTTGGTTGGAAGAAGTTCAATTCCTCGGTCACATAGTGAACAAAGAAGGTATTCAGGTGGATCCAGCAAAGATTGAAACCGTTGAAAAGTGGGAAACCCCAAAAACTCCGAAACACATACGCCAATTTTTAGGACTAGCTGGTTACTACAGAAGGTTCATCCAAGACTTTTCCAGAATAGCAAAACCCTTGACTGCATTAACGCATAAAGGGAAGAAATTTGAATGGAAAGATGAACAAGAGAAAGCGTTTCAATTGTTAAAGAAAAAGTTAACTACGGCACCTATATTGTCATTACCTGAAGGGAATGATGATTTTGTGATATATTGTGACTCCTCAAAGTAAGGTCTCGGTTGTGTATTGATGCAACAAACGAAAGTAATTGCTTATGCGTCTAGACAATTGAAGATTCATGAACAAAATTATACGACGCATGATTTGAAATTAGGCACGGTTGTGTTTGCATTAAAGACTTGGAGGCACTACTTATATGGGGTCAAAAGTATTATATATACCGACCACAAAAGTCTTCAACACATATTTAATCAGAAACAACTGAATATGAGGCAGCGTAGGTGGATTGAATTGTTGAATGATTACATATTTGAGATTCGTTACCACCCGGGGAAGGCAAATGTGGTAGCCGACGCCTTGAGCAGAAAGGACAGAGAACCCATTCGAGTAAAAGCTATGAATATAATGATTCACACTAACCTTACTACTCAAATAAAGAAGGCGCAACAAGGAGTTTTAAAAGAGGGAAATTTAAAGGATGAAATACCCAAAGGATCGGAGAAGCATCTTAATATTCGGGAAGATGGAACCCGGTATAGGGCTGAAAGAATTTGGGTACCAAAATTTGGAGATATGAGAGAAATGGTACTTTGAGAAGCTCATAAAACCAGATACTCAATACATCCTGGAACAGGGAAGATGTACAAGGATCTCAAGAAACATTTTTGGTGGCCAGGTATGAAAGCCGATGTTGCTAAATACGTAGGGGAATGTTTGACGTGTTCTAAGGTCAAAGCGGAGCATCAGAAACCATCAGGTCTACTTCAACAACCCAAAATCCTGGAATGGAAATGGGAAAACATTACCATGGATTTCATTACTAAATTGCCAAGGACTGCAAGTGGTTTTGATACTATTTGGGTAATAGTTGATCGTCTCACCAAATCAGCACACTTCCTGCCAATAAGATAAGATGACAAGATGGAGAAGTTAGCACGACTGTATTTGAAGGAAGTCGTCTCCAGACATGGAATACCAATCTCTATTTTCTCTGATAGGGATGGCAGATTTATTTTAAGATTCTGGCAGACATTACAGCAAGCATTAGGAACTCGTCTAGACATGAGTACTGCCTATCATCCACAAACTGATGGGCAGAGCAAAAGGACGATACAAACGCTTGAAGACATGCTACGAGCATGTGTTATTGATTTCAGAAACAGTTGGGATCGACATCTACCGTTAGCAGAATTTTCCTACAACAACAGCTACCATTCAAGCATTGAGATGGCGCCGTTTGAAGCACTTTATGGTAGAAAGTGCAGGTATCCGATTTGTTGTAGTGAAGTGGGGGATAGACAGATTACGGGTCCGGAGATAATACAATAAACTACCAAGAAGATCATCCAAATTCAACAACGGTTGAAAACCGCCCAAAGTCGACAAAAGAGCTACGCTGACATTAAAAGAAAAGATATAGAATTTGAAATTAGAGAGATGGTCATGCTTAAGGTTGCACCTAGGAAAGGCGTTGTTCAATTTGGTAAACGAGGGAAATTAAATCCAAGGTATATTGGACCATTCAAGATTATTGATCGTGTCGGACCAGTAGCTTACCGACTTGAGTTACCTCAACAACTCGCGGCTGTACATAATACTTTCCACGTCTCGAATTTGAAGAAATGTTTTGCTAAAGAAGATCTCACTATTCCGTTAGACGAAATCCAAATCAACGAAAAACTTCAATTCATCGAAGAACCCATCGAAATAATGGATCGTGAGGTTAAAAGACTTAAACAAAACAAGATACCAATTGTTAAGGTTCGATGGAATGCTAGTAGAGGACCCGAGTTCACCTGGGAATGAGAAGATCAGATGAAGAAGAAATACCCGCACTTATTTCCAGAAGATACGTCAACACCTCCAACTGCTTAAAATTTCGGGACGAAATTTATTTAACGGGTAGGTACTGTAGTGACCCGAACTTTTCCATGTTTATATATATTAAATGAAATTGATATTTACATGATTAAGTGTTTCCAACATGTTAAGCAATCAAACTTGTTAAGACGTGATTAATTGAAATAGGTTTCATATAGACAATTGACCACCCAAGTTGACCGGTGATTCACGAACGTTAAAACTTGTAAAAACTATATGATGACATATATATGATTATATATATAGTTAACATGATATTATGATAAGTAAGTATCTCATTAGGTATTTTAACAATGAGTTATATACATAATATTGAGTCTATTGAATTAAGAAACTCGAAACGATATATATAACGATTATCGTTATAACAACGTCTTACTAAATACATATGAATCATATTAAGATATTGATACACTATGTTTAATCATGATAAATGATAAGTAAACATGTCATTATATATATTAACAATGAACTACATATGTAAAAACAAGACTACTAACTTAAGGATTTCGAAACGAGACATATATGTAACGATTATCGTTGTAACGACATTTAAATGTATATATATCATATTAAGATATAGTAATATATCATAATATCATGATAATATAATAATTTAACATCTCATTAGATATAATAAACATTGGGTTAACAACATTTAACAAGATCGTTAACTTAAAGGTTTCAAATCAACATTTACATGTAACGACTAACGATGACTTAACGACTCAGTTAAAATGTATATACATGTAGTGTTTTAATATGTATTCATACACTTTTGAAAGATTTCAAGACACTTATCAAAATACTTCTACTTAACAAAAATGCTTACAATTACATCCTCGTTCAGTTTCATCAACAATTCTACTCGTATGCACCGGTATTCGTACTTGTACAATACACAGCTTTTAGATGTATGTACTATTGGTATATACAATCCAATGAGTTACCTAAGACATGTGAGTTACCTAAGACATGTGGGAACCATCATTTGGCAACTAGCATGAAATATCTCATAAAATTACAAAAATATGAGTAATCATTCATGACTTATTTACATGAAAACAAAATTACACATCCTTTATATCTAATCCATATACCAATGACCAAAAACTCCTACAAACACTTTAATTCTTCAATTTTATTCATCTAAGTGATCTCTCTCAAATTCTATCTTCAAGTTCTAAGTGTTCTTCATAAATTCTATAAGTTCTAGTTTCATAAAATCAAGAATACTTCCAAGTTTGCTAGCTTACTTCCAATCTTGTAAAGTGATCATCTAACTTCAAGAAATCTTTCTTATTTATAGTAATATATCTTTCTAATACAAGGTAATACTCATATTCAAACTTTGATTCAATTTCTATAACTATAACAATCTTATTTTGAGTGGAAATCTTACTTGAACTTGTTTTTGTGTCATGATTCTGCTTCAAGAACTTTCAAGCCATCCAAGGATCCTTTGAAGCTAGATCTATTTTTCTCATTTCTAGTAGGTACATCCACAAAACCTGAGGTAGTAATGATGTTCATAACATCATTCGATTCATATATATAAAACTACCTTATTCGAAGGTTTAAACTTGAAATCACTAGAACATAGTTCAGTTAATTCTAAACTTGTTCGCAAACAAAAGTTAATCCTTCTAACTTGACTTTTAAAATCAACTAAATACATGTTCTATATCTATATGATATGCTAACTTAATGATTTAAAATCGGAAAACACGAAAAACACCGTAAAACCGGATATACGCCTTTGTAGTAACACCGCGGGCTGTTTTGGGTTAGTTAATTAAAAACTATGATAAACTTTGATTTAAAAGTTGTTCTTCTGGGAAAATGATTTTTCTTATGAACATGAAACTATATCCAAAAATCATGGTTAAACTCAAAGTGGAAGTATGTTTTCCAAAATGGTCATCTAGACGTCGTTCTTTCGACTGAAATGACTACCTTTACAAAAATGACTTGTAACCTGTAATTTTGACTATATACTTATACTTTTTCTGTATAGATTCATAAACTTAAGTTCAATATGAAACCATAGCAATTGGATTCACTCAAAACGGATTTAAAACGAAGAAATTATGGGTAAAACAAGATTGGTTATTTTTTGCTTGTTGTAGCTACGTGAAAATTGGTAACAAATCTATATTAATCATATCCTAGCTAACTTATATTGTATTATACATGTATTCTAATATATTATGTAATCTTGGGATACCATAGACACGTATGCAAATGTTTTGACATATCATATCGACCCATCTATATATATTATTTGGAACAACCATAGACACTCTATATGCAGTAATGTTGGAGTTAGCTATACAGGGTTGAGGTTGATTCCAAAAATATATATAGTTTGAGTTGTGATCTAGCCTGAGACGTGTATACACTGGGTCGTGGATTGATTCAAGATAATATATATCGATTTATTTCTGTACATCTAATTATGGACAACTAGTTGTAGGTTACTAACAAGGACAGCTGACTTATTAAACTTAAAACAGTAAAACGTATTAAAAATGTTGTAAATATATTTTGAACATACTTTGATATATATGTACATATTTGTTATAGGTTCGTGAATCGACCAGTGGCCAAGTCTTACTTCCCGACGAAGTAAAAATCTGTGAATGTGAGTTATAGTCCCACTTTTAAAATCTAATATTTTGGGATGAGAATACATGCAGTTTTATAAATATTTTACGAAATAGACACAAGTAATTGAAACTACATTATATGGGTGAATGATCGAAGCCGAATATGCCCCTTTTGCTTGGTAGCCTAAGAATTAGTAAACCGATCTACTAATTGACGTGAATCCTAAAGATAGATCTATTGGGCCTAACGAACCCCATCCAAAGTACCGGATGCTTTAGTACTTCGAATTCATTTTTATCATGTCCGAAGGATTTCCCGGAATGATAGGGGATATTCTTATATGCATCTTGTTAATGTCGGTTACCAGGTGTTCACCATATGAATGATTTTTATCTCTATGTATGGGATGTATATTGAAATATGAAATCTTGTGGTCTATTATTATGATTTGATAATATATAGGTTAAACCTATAATTCACCAACATTTTTGTTGACGTTTTAAGCATGTTTATTCTCAGGTGATTATTAAGAGCTTCCGCTGTTGCATACTAAAATAAGGACAAGATTTGGAGTCCATGCTTGTATGATATTATGTAAAAACTGCATTCAAGAAACTTATTTTTGATGTAATATATTTTTATTGTAAACCATTATGTAATGGTCGTGTGTAAATGGTATATTTTAGATTATCATTATTTGATAATCTACGTAATGTTTTTTAAACTTTTATAGATAAAATAAAGGTTATGGTTTTTTTAAAAATGAATGCAGTCTTTGAAAAACGTCTCATATAGAGGTCAAAACCTCGCGACGAAATCAATTAATATAGAACATTTATAATCAATATGAACGGGACATTTCATCAACCTCAGTATGAATAATCGAAATAATTATATGCTCAGATTCTACATGCTCAATATTATCATCATGAGTATGCATCGTTTCAGATTTAGCATTAACCATTTGAGCTTGTGAAGTTGAACCAGACCTCACGCCACTACCCCTTGTGGAAATGTTCACTGTTAGAAATTCTCCATCTACTCCTATCTCCCCCTCATGGCTATTTCGAGAATCAGAATCGTCATGTTCATCATCTCTATGAGGACTCATTGGAGAAGAGCAGGAAGTAAGTGGATGCGTTAGAAAACATACAACCAAAGTACGCTTGCTCCAAATCGATGAACATCAATTTTACTTTAGAAAACATACAACCAAAGTACGCTTGCTCCAAATCTTCATAGTAATTTGGTGAACGTGGGGGTGAAAGCGGAAAAGTAACAATCAGAAATGCAATAGCAGCATATGATGTTACCGGTGATATCGGTGGAAGTGTTTGATTTACCATGAGGGCAGGTAAGGATGTTTGTGTGGTATTATTATTATTATATTTAGGTTGATACGTACAACTAGTCAGATTATCCCTTTCCGATGGAGGTTGGTTAACAACCAGAGTTGTAACCTGTGAAGACTCTTTCAAGTCACTCACCTCCATGATATATGTCTCATGGGACTTTGACAGAGTAGAAGAACTACATGTCTTTAAAGTTCTTAAGGGCTCATTAAGATACCCGACTCCTGAAGTCGTCAATGTATTATGAGGTAGCACATCTCTTTCGGTTAAAGATTTATCACCCATACCCTGAGTTTCAAGATCCGGATGAGAAGTGGTTTGAACCAAAGGATTAATTTCTTAAACCAAAGGAACAGTCTGCTGGAAGTCTGATAAATCTCTCGAAGGAATGTCAGGTTGATTCGTTTCCATGGGATGCGGCAGATTTCCCTTATCAAGATAAGCCGAACCTTCAGGCCCTGTTGGACGTTGAGGCAATACAACATCACTAGGATGAAGTATATCAAGAGGATTTTTGGCCGATACGCAGGGTGCTTGTTCAAGATTTTTCGGCTCCCCTTCGGCCGTTCTGGACTTCAATAATTGAGTTTCCTGAATTGATTGAGTCAGTGCAAACTTTACTGCAGAGGAAGACTTTACTTCCTTTTGAGATGTGGAATCACCTTTAACGATGGGATTTATTCTTAAATCCTATTTAGAGTGGATGAGCTTAGTGGTCTTTTTACCATCCTTGCGTTCAGCTCTCTTTCCTACCAAAGCTTGTGCTTCATTTAGTGTAGGGCTTACTGTTATTATTGGATGTGATACGGACATGGGTGAAGGTGACCTGGTTGGCTCTAAGTCTTGGTTCGTATCACCAATAGGTTTAGTAACTGTTGGGTAAAAGATAGGAGTCAAAGTCCTAGATCTAGTGACGCGTTGAGTAGGCAGAGTCTGAATCATCTCATCAGGTATGTATTGTGTCCTCTTCTTCATTTGTTCGGGAGATGATTTAGTTGCCGATGAGTCAGTGTCACTAGCTTCAGGTGTAGTTGACAAGGTAGATGCATCTCTAACTAGATTAGGCTCTCTGATCCTCACGGGTTGAGCTGGTCAGATAACCCTAGGGCGTTTCAGGTTTACCCTAAGTGAGGTGTTAGTTGGTCCGGGTTGGATTCTAGGTTCCTCTACAACCTCTGGGGCTGGAATCACAGCCGGTTCAACTTATATTTGTTGTGCTGGGTTCGGAAGACGTATTCCTACTACTTAGTATATACGCATTCTAGCGTCTAAGGTATTTGCTAATCTCACCAACCAATTTCGTATTGGTGCAGTGAATTGATTATCAGAAAGCATTGTAGTGTTCATCTTCACCTCCGTAAACCTCAACATTCGCATTCCCTGAGTAACTGGAACATGGACATTGGCATTCCTGCAAGAAGTTAGTGCATCATGTATAAAAATGCATAAAAACCTTTCACAAGGAACATACGTATTCCTTATATTATCCACTTGTGCCTGCACCAGATCCCATAGAAGTTCAACATATTCTGGATTTTCTACTATAGTGAAGGAGTAGAACAGCCTCATCATCGGGATAGTTAAGCTGTCATATCCCTTAGGTGTCATCAGGAGACACCGATTGATGATCTAAAAGATCACATACCACCTGAAATGCAAATACTTCTTTTGAAATTTGGCCAGAAGTATCTCCATTGTATCCCAGTTGGAAGATTGAGTTCATCATATTAGTGGTAGAAGGAAGTGCTGGAGCATTGTTCACAACAGGAATCTGGAATATCCTCCTGAAATTAGCCTTAATTATCCTCCTTAAACCATTTACACCTCTTAGCTCAAACTCAAACCGTATAGGTTCTCCTTGAGGATTAGCAGCTGATGGTTGTGTAGCCGCAACAAACTTGATTGTTCTGTTCAGAAGCCTCAGATCTATTTCAGGTACACTCACAGTGTTGCTTAAAGCACCCCATAACTTATGCCTTTCCAGAATTGCTAGCCAGTAGTTACCTGTATGTTGGTCTCAGAAATAATAAAGTAATTGTTCGCCATTTAGCTGTTTGATAAGAATAGAAGATCACAACATGTTAACATTAAGCACATATCTCTATTCTTATTTCCTTTGAAATTCTTTGTATTTTTTTCAATTTATGATTTTTTTATGGATTATATAAGTTATAAAAATCTTTTATTCCAAGTATTCACAAGTATTTGACAATCATGATATCCAAATTCAGCATTATAAGATTCAAACAATTCAAATTTTATCATGATTAATCAAATAAGATAACCAAAAATCCAACAACACTTAGTCATTTTTTCAAACAATGAGCAAATTCGGTAACATTGAAAATTTCTCAGTTTTGATTACCAAAAATACTTTTCCTTTTACATTTATGAACTAGATCAAGCATGTAAGATTTTTAATTACAAAGCAATGTTCAATGTATAAAATCTAATCAACCAGATACCAGATTCGGTATCAAGATCATATAACACATTCGGTAACATCAAACTTCTCATATGATATTCTAAACATGCATCTCTAGCCACATAAATCTTATGTTCAAATACAAAGTGGCTAGAGATGCATGTTTAGAATATCATATGTGAAGTTTGATGTTACCGAATCTGATTTATGATCTTGATACCGAATCTGGTATCTGGTGAATTAGACTTCATGCATTGAACATATGCTTTGTATTTGAAAATCTTACATGCTTGATCTAGTTCATAAATGTAAAAGGAAAAGTATTTTTGGTAATTAAATCTGAGAAATTTCATTGTTACCGAACCTGCTTATTGTTTGGAAAATGCTTAAGTGTTGTTGGATTTTTGGTTATCTTATTTGATTAATCATGATGAAATTTGAGTTTTTTGAATCTTAAAATGCTTAATTTGGATATCATGATTGTCAAATACTTGTGAATATTTGGAATAAATGAATTCTATAATTTATAAAATCCATAAAAATCATAAAAATGAAAACATACGAAGGACTTCAAAGGAAATAAGAATAGAGATATGTGATTAATGTTAACATGTTGTGGTCTTCTATTCTTATAAAACAGCTAAATGGTGAACAATTACTTTTTTAATACTGAGACCAACATACCCGGTAATTACTGGCTAGCAATTCTGGAAAGGCATCGGTTATGGGGTGCTTTGAGCAACACTGTGAGTGCAAGATAACTCCTAAATTAAAAAGAATTTTGATAACATTTTAAGGAGTTATCTTATTATTTTAAAGACAAATTGAATACTTAAACACACAAAAATGGGTAAAAAGGGGAAAAGGTATTTCTAATATTTTGTTTAAGTTATGTATTAAACATGAACAAAAATAGTTAAAAACTGCAGATTGTGAAATGAAGCTACCGGCATGATGGCCTAAAGCCGCCAGCTTGGTGATAGAAATCTAGAAAGTTCCAGAATCCTGTAGAAAATTCCAGAAATTAAGAAATTGCAGTGAAGCAACCGGCTTCCCAATGAATCCGCCAGCTTAAATCAATTTCGTGTATTTAAAGCCCAAGAAAAAGCTAAAAAAGAAAATGAAATCAAAAAGATTGCAGATCAGTGAAGCCGCCGGCTTGGCCCTGAAGCCTCCGGCTTGGCCTAAGGCAGATACACATTATTGAACTTGCTGACTACGTTAAACTTGCGGAAGGAGTAACCGCCTAAGTGAAGGCGCCGGCTTCCCAATGAAGATGCCAGCTTGGGTCCCGAATATGAAATCTATAAATATAGGCCTTTTGTTTCAGTTTTAGATATACTTTCATATACTTTTTGTTTTTCTCTTAGGGTTTTCACCAAAAAATGAAAACTTTTAGATTAGGGTGTTAATTTCAAGTTATAATCAAGTTATGAAGTTATTAATAAAATCCTCTTTTCATTTACCTTTCAAATGTACATGACTCTATCCATTTACTTTTATTTATCGCACTTTATTTACTTTTCTGTATTTGTTCGTCTACCCTTATGAACTAAACGTTCATAGTGGTTACGTGGACGAAAACTAACTTTGTCTGGGAATCAGATGAAGCCGCTGGCTTCACCAGTCCAAGCCGCCGGCTTGACTGGAACAAAGCCGTCGACTTCGTGCTTCATTCCGTACAGTTTCTGGTTTTTCCAAATCTGTATAAATTCAGTTTCTATGGTGATTATTTAAACTGTTTTGAATCTTCTTCATTTTAATATGCTTGTTTGCCATGCTTAATGATCAAATAACTTGATCTTAGGATTGATTAGTACTTCATCTAACAATCTATTATTCGATTCATGCTACTTGTTTAGATATAGTCTATCAAACTTGTTAAATTAGATTGCATGCAATTAAGTTAAACAACCTTAGTAGTGATAAACCTGTTAAATTTGAGTTACGCTTATATAATAGAATTTAATATTGTTAGGCTTAGTCGAAGATCCTCAGGTTGGATGTGTTTGATTAATGATTGCATGAGCACCAAGTAATAATTATCTTTCAGCTAGTAACTTGAGTTGATCTACTTGATGTTTAATAGCTTATATAACTTGTCAATCTATTTGCATGTTAATCCGCATCATAAGATTGATATGTATCATGTAGTTGAATGGAACACTAAGAATTGAGATGTTAGTCATGCACATCACGTGTCTAGCATATGCTTTAGGTCCTGTTTAGTAATAATAATTGGTTTATGATTATTATTTTGCCTTGTGTTAATATAAGTCATGAAACTTGCCTAATATGATTCCCGTTCGTTCATGTAACTGCTTTTATTTATAATTGTTTATTTTAAATCTTTATTTCTTGCTTATTATTTTGTTATTCAATTCATTAATAACGTACTTCCAATTGTCTCTTTCGTAAGAGATAATATTCAAATTCTAAACAAACAACCGAAAACCTAATAATCCTACTTTTAGTTCTTTAATAAGAGCAAGACTACAAAATAAACCAACTATCAAACGCATCTACGCTCTCTTGGGACGATAACCTAAAATACTACATCTGATCGGGTTTTGTTGCTCGTTAGGGTGTTAAAAGTAAAATAAAATTTTTATAAATTTAAAAGTTGAAAGATAAGTTAAGCACTACTGCACACACTTTTGACACATCAATTTTTTGGCGTCGCTGCCGGGAAGCGTGGTAAATACGAAAATTGGATATATTTTGGTTATTGATATTTCTTGAAAACAAGTGATGACAGTATTCCTTTAGGGGAGCGTTGCCGGGGTTCCAATTTAAAGGCTCCTGCTCAAACATAGATGCGGACGGTCACTTAAGTATTGAAAGATTCAATAGGCTGATTTATGTTTGATTATTCATTGTTATGCGATAAAAGTTGGTATTAAATAATTATAGTTATGTCATTAATATTTATTATCATTATACTTATTAATTTAGATTCTATTAAAATATTAAAAGATGTCCAATATCTCTTCATTAAGATAAAATCAATAATAAATAAAGAAATTAAATTGTCCCCATACCATAATATCTAAAAAATTTCTTTTTATGATTTTCGATCACATGAATACTCGATCCAAGAATCCCGTTCTAGAAGACATGTTACCCAATCCCGATATACTATTTAAACATTCTAAAGAGCTTAACATTGTTAGGAAATTAAACTTCGATGAAGGCACTACTTCTCAAACTAAAGATAGTCCATTATTTAGTACACCGTCTAGTCCTGATTCTCATTATTTAGGATCTCCTTTTGATTCAGACATTGAAATGACTACTGAATATTCAATGGAAGCGTTAATGAAAGCGGGTCGAGAAGGATTAGCTCACGTCATTACTCAGCCGACTATAACTGAAAATTTTAATATTAAAGGTCCTAGCTTTCACTTGCTTAAGGATAACCAATTTAGGGGTACTGAAAAAGAAGTTGCTATTGCGCACATTCGAAACTTCAAGGATATTTGCAATCTGTTTAATATCTCTAATGTTGAAAGTAATAAAATCTATCTTCGTTTGTTTCCATGGTCGTCAAAAGATGAAGCTAAAGAGTGGCTAAATTCGTTGCCCGAAGGAGATATCACTAGTTTATGGTTGAAAAATTGTTAACTCGTTTCTTTCCCGGTTCTAAAACTGTCACCCTTCAAACTGAAATTGCTAATTTTCGTCAGAAATCTAATGAGACACTTTACTCTGCATGGGTTAGATTTGGTCAATTGCTTAGGGGATGTCCACAACATGGTTTAAGTACATTTAAAAAGGTAACTACTTTCTATAAAGGTTGTGACATAGCAACAAGAAGAGAGATTGATTCGTCTACTGGAGGTAATATCATGAGTAAAACTACCGAAGAAGCTGAATCGTTGATTAATAAGTTAGCTGCTCATTCCCACGAATGGCATCGAGACTTATATATTTCGCGTTCTGTCAAATATGTTAGTTATGATTCCAAGGATGTGATTAAAGCTATGAATGCATAGTTGGGTAATTTAGGAAGGCAAATAGAAAAGCTTATCAAAGAGATGCATGTAATTAAGGTAGGTTGTGAAAAATGCCAAGACAATTACAAGCTGAAAGTCAATTATATTTGGTTTTCATGCAATAATTAATCAAACACATCCAAACAGAGGATCTTCGACTAAGCCTAACAATATCAAACTCTATTATACAAGCGTAACTCAAGTTCAACAGATTTATAACTAATTATGTTGTTTAACATAGTTGCATGCAATCCAATTTAACAAGTTTGATTGACTAGATCTAAACAAGTAGCATGAATCGAATAATAGATCGTTAGATTAAGTGCTAATCAATCCTAAAATCAAGTTATTTAATCATTAAGCATGGCAAATAAGTATATTAAAACATAGTAGATACAAAATAGTTTAATTATCATCATAGAAACTCAATTTATACAGATCTGGAAAAAAAACCAGAAAATGTACGGATTATAGCACGAAGTCGGTGGCTTGGACTGGTGAAGTCGGCAGCTTCATCTGATTCCCAAACAATGTTAGTTTTTGTCCATGTAACCACTATGAACTTTTAGTTCATAGTGGAAGACGAACAGAGGCATAAAAAGTAAACAAAACAAAATAAACAATAGTAGAAGGATAAAGTCATGTACCTCAAAAAGGTAGATGAAAAGAAACTTTATTAACAACTTTGATAATCTTGATTACACTTGAAAATAAACCATAATCTAAGAGTTTTCGTGATTTTGAGAAAACCCTAAAAAGAAAAACGAACTGCTACATTGAAAACTGATACAGAATGCCTCTATTTATAGTTTTCAAATTCAGTGGCAAGGCCGGCGACTTCAGTGGGAAGCCGGCGGCTTCAGTTGGTCGGTGACTCCTTTTGTAAGTTTAACGTGCGCAAGCAGATAAACGCGTAACCGTCCTAGTCAGGTCGGCAGCTTCAGAGATCCGGCAATATTTTTGATTTCGTTTCTATTTTTAGCTTTTCCTGGGCTTTAAGTACAAGAAACAATTTTAGGCTGGCGGCTTCAATCCCAAGCCGGCTGCTTTAAATGATTATGGCCTTTTCTGCAGAATTCTGGAACTTTTTAGAATATTATACCCTAGCCGGCGGCTTCAGGTGCCAAGCCGACGGCTTCATCTTGTTTTTTTGCAGTTTTTACCTGTTTTTGATCCTATTTGATACATAACTTCAATAAAATTATTAGAAATACCCTTTTCCCATTTTACCCATTTTAGTGTGTTTTAGGATTAAAATGACTTTAAAATAGCAAGATAACTCCTTAAAATGTTATCAAAATTCTGTATAATTTGGGAGTTATCAAATTACCCACACTTAAACCTTTACTTGTCCTCAAGTAAACTTTATAAATCATATTAATTTAGATGGGGTATAGAGTTGAAGTAAAATGCAAAGTCAAAAAGATGTCTATTTTAAAGTTAGCATTTATTATTATAAGAACTAGTCTGAACCAGACCAAGGAGCACAAGTGGTCATAATGTTTATTAATCCAAATTTATATAAGTTGGTCATCATTGGAAACTTTTATTTTCTAACTAGATTTTTTTAAGTGTGTGGTTCTCATTGGAACTCGTTTCTCTCGCTCTCATCACTCTTATTGGCCTTCATTGGGCTCTTTTACTTTTCATTTGTTTTGCTTTCATGCTTAGCCTTTTTTCTAAATTGGCCCTTATTGGGACTCTTTTGCTACCTCGGATGTCCATACTTATTATGCCATATAGTAGTGGCTATAAGTTTGCAATCGTTTCACCATATTTGGCTTTTACTTCTTATCTTAAACAAGTAGTCCGATCTCGAAGTTGAGAGTAGTTCTATCTTTAGATTAAGATTTAAGTTAGTAAAAAGACATAAGTTGGACTAAGAATTTATATTTCCGAAAAAAAATTTGTACCCATTTTTCAAATTTTTAGGAAAAATTGTATCTTTTTAAACCTTTAAGTAATTAATCACTTCCCTCCCCACACTTAGATTATGCAATATCCTCATTGCATTTAAAATAGTAATAAATGAAAGACATAATTTAAAATAAGGGAAAGAGTGATGTTACTTGATTGTAGGATCTTGGAATAATTGCGGAACACTTGCGGATTTCTTTGAATTGAATATAAACAACTTGACAAAATTGTTTAAACAATGCAAAATATAACACAAACATAATATTTTATTAATAACTTCATCACTTTAACACTTAGGAGCTATATTGCTCTTACATTCATAATATAAATAACGAAACAAAACATTCTTAAAACATAATTCTAATAAACATATAGGGATAGGTAGTTTTGATTATAGAGTCGGTTACGCGACTCATTATTCCATCAGGATCACTCCTTAGGTTGATTTTCCCCACACTTGTTTTTCTCAATCTCATTTAACATTTTAACTTACTCCAAGAAACTTAATGTGGTGTTAAGACCCCTACGAAACGACATTTCAAATTTAACATTTAAATCATGGATTTGCTTCCTCACTTCTTCACTAATCTTATATTGTTCTTTCAAGAATTCCGTCACTATCTTATCAACGGTAAGCTCATCATCATCCTCTTTATCTATTTTAACCATTTTCACATTTGCTCGCAGAACTCTAGCTCTAGGGACTAGTGGAATGGATTCAATAAGAGCACCATAACGAATGATCAAAGTATTATTTGCATAGTTAATGGTGGCATGGGCGGTAGCTAGAAACGGTGATCCTAAAATCAAAGGAGTTATAGAATCTTCTTCCATGTCCATAACCACAAAATCAATTTATAAAAAGCATAACCAACAATAATTTCAACTTTTTAACAATCCCAAATGGCGTCTGCAAACGGCTATCGGTAAAACAGACAATCCCCTGGATAAGTTCCAAAGATGACAATCCTAAGCAATTGTAGACAGAAAACGGCATTACATTAATGCTAGAACCAGTATTGGCCAATCCAATGATAGGAATGATACCACGAATTAAGCGAGGAACTTGGAATTCTCCTGGATTAGTACGCATAACAGGAAACTCGGGTGTTTCAGATGGTTCTAATGGCTCAACGGTGAATGAATAAATAGGGCGGAAACCTTCTTTTCTTCATTCTTCTAGTTGCTTCATAGTCTCAGCTAATCAATCTTCATTATTTTCCCACTCAGATTTTTCACTAGTAACTGCATCATGTTCACTAGCTTTTTCATTAACCTCTTCTCCTTCATTAAATAACTCATGCATAAAAATTACCTCATCACGATCAAGACCTTCAACTTTAGCATCTTTTGACTTATCTTCTTCATCAGTTAATTTCTTAATTTCTTGATCATATTCCTATTCTCCCATTTCATATTCCCATAAATACCTCAAACGAGGTTCATAAGTTTCAACCCTTTTTACCTCTTTAACCATATTAACCTTTTCAAATCGAACCTCCTTAGAGTTTTCTGATTCAATTGGAACTTTTCCTTTGACAAGTTTGAATAACTTAGTAACATTGCGTTCTAAGTTTTGAATGGACGCTTGAGGATTATTTTGCACTTGGGAAAGTTGAGCTTTAATGTTATCATTAGCTTCATTTTGATTCTTGATGAAAGTTAGGATGCTTTCTTCAAGATTAGATTTCTTCTCGGATTGAGCATTAGGAGACGAATTTCGAATGAAGGGCGCCCTAACAAAAAAGAAACCAGGTGGGTTTTTATTATTAGTAGGATAAGATGTATTATAGTTATTACGGTAGTTTGGATTTCCTCTTTGATATTAATTCACATAAGAGACGTTTTCAACCTGCTCCATAGAGAGACTAGCAACACAATCTTTCGTAGCATGAGGACCTTGACATTTTCACAACCTACCTTAATTATATGCATTTTATATAAGCTTTTCTATTTGTCTTCCTAGATTACCCAACTGTGCATTCATAGCTTTAATCATATCTTCAAAATCATAACTAACAGATTTGACCGAACGGGAAATGTCTAAGTCTTGGTGCCATTCATGGGAATGAGCAGCTAACTTATTAATTAACGAATCAGCTTCTTCGGCAGTTTTACTCATGATATTTCCTCCAGCAGATGTATCAATCTCTCTTCTCGTAGCTATATCACAACCTTTGTAGAAAGTAGTTACCTTTTTAAACGTATCCAACCCATGTTGTGGACAACCCCTAAGCAATTGACCAAATCTAACCCAAGTAGAATAAAGTGTCTAATTAGATTTCTGACAAAAATTAGCAATTTCAGTTTGAAGGGTGAGAGTTTTGGACGCGGGAAAGAAACGAGTTAAAAAATTTTCAACCATAGTATCTCAACTAGTGATATCTCCTTCGGGCAACGAATTTAACCACTCCTTAGCTTCATCTTTTAATGACCACGGAAATAAACGAAGATAAATTGTATTACTTTCAACATTAGTGATATTAAACAGATTGCAAATATCCTTGTAGTTTCGAATGTGAGCATTAGCATCTTCTTTTTCAGTACCCCTAAATTGGTTATCCTTAAGCAAGTGAAAGATAGGACCCTTGATATCAAAATTTTCTTTTATAACTGGCTGAGTAATGGCGTGACCTAATTCCTCTCGACCTGCTTTCATTAGTGCTTCCATTGAATTTTCAGTAGTCAGTTCAATGTCTGAATCAAAAAGAATTCCCAAATTAGAACCAGGACTAGACGGTGTACTAGACAGTGGACAATCATTAGTTTGAGAAGTTCCTTCATTGAAGTTTAATTTCCTAACAATGTTCGGCTCTTTAGAATGTTTAAATAGTATATCGGGATTGGGTAGCATGTCTTCTAAGACGGGATTCTTGGATCGGGTATTCATGTGATCTAAAATCATAAAAAGAAATATTTTAGGAGAAAATTGTTTAGACCTAATGGGATGTAGACAATTTAATTTTAATTTTAATATAATCCTTTTTCTTATTATAGTTCTTATGTTTATGAGGATATTTCAGAGATATGTTAATTTATTAAGATAATTTATATTGATAAATATAATAATAAATATTAATGACATAATTATAAATATAAATATTAAGTACCAACTTTTATCGCATAACAACGAATAATCAAACATAAATGGCCTATTGAATCTTTCAATACTTAAGTGACCATCAGCGTCTAGGTTCGAGCAGGAGCCTTTAAATCGAAACCCCAACAACCCTCCCCTAAAGGAAGCCATCATCACTTGTTTTCAAGAAATATCAATAACCAAAATATATCCACTTTTTGTATTTACTGCGCTCTCCGGCAGCAACGTCAAAAAGTTGATTTGTCAAAAGTGTGTACAATAGTGCTTAATTTGCTTTTCACCTTTTAAATTTATAAAACCTTTATTTTACTTTTACCACCCTAATGACCATCAAGGCCATATCAGATGTAGTATTTCAGGTTATCGTCCCAAGAGAGCATAGATGCGTTTTAAGTTGGTTTATTAGATAACTTAGTTCTTATTAAAGAACTAAATATAGATTTTTATGTGTTTTTAAGATTATAGATTCTTATCTCTTAGGAAAGAGATGATTGAAGATACCTTTTTGATAAACAAAATAATAAAACATTAATCAAGAAATAAATATTTAAAATAAACAATTATAAATAAAAATAGTTACATGAACGAATAACTCATACGGGAATCATATTAAGTAAGTTTCATAACTTATACTAACATAAATCAAGATAACATATACAAAAACCAACATATACATTATGAGATTCATAGAATCAAAAACCAATTATGAGATTCATAGAATCAAAAACCAACATATACATCTCAGGTCTAAGGACATAAAGACATAACCATTATGAGATTCACTATTGATGACGATCCATATAGTGATATATCATGATTGGGTCATTCCAATATTCATCAGCAATGAATACATATTAATTTTGGCCTCAACAAGTAACATATTCATCATCAATGAATAACACCAAACATTCTTAATAATCTTAATTCATGTTATTCCCATAACATGACCGATTATGAAGATTTAGAATAATCAACAATTATTCATGGATTAAAGATGCTAATATAGAATACAATAATATCAATGAAAACGACCATACCTAGTATCTCAATTCATTAAGATAAAACTGTTTAATGTTCCAAAAATATCCAAATACTAAATTAGAGATGAAAAAAATCAGTAGCATAACGAAGTCCAATATTACTAGCATGATCATCATGCATGTTGTGCATCAAGGGCTTCGTGAATATGTCAGCCATGATATCATCTGTATGAACCTTAAGAATACTAATTTCATTCCTCTCAACGACTTCAAAAGTGTTATAACAACCAAACTATCACAATACATCTTTATAGAAGATTTATTATTGTGTACTACTCTGAGTTCATCAACAAACTTCCTTCTCCATACAGCTTTCTGAGCAGCATCTCAGGCAACAATGTATTCTACTTATGTTTTAGATTGTTCAACCGTGCTCTTCTTAGAGCTCTTTCAATCAACTGTCTTGCCCATCATGACAAAGAAATAATGTGACTGGATCGAGAATCATCTTGATCAGTTTGGAAACTAGCATCAATATACATTTAATACACAAATCTTCTTCCAAATCACGGTAAACCAAGGACATATCTTTAGTACTCTGCAAATACTTAAGAATATTCTTAACAACAATCCAATGTTCTTAACCTAGATTTTGTTGATAACGACTCGCCAATCTAAAAAATAACGAGACATCATTTTAGTACATAACATAGCATACATTCGACTTATCTCATCATGTGTGATAAGACTTTGAGACTTGCTCAAGTTTATGCCCTTTTGCACAGATAATGCTCCAAGGTTGGAGTAATGCATGCTAAATCTCTGCAAGATAAAATATGTACTTTAATTCAAACCAATAAGTTATTTGAATCTATTTCTATAGATCATGATTCCAAGTATATAAGTAGTTTCTCCAAGATCCTTTATGGAAAAACATTTTTCAAGCCAAGACTTGACATCTTGCAAGTTGAAATGTTATTTCCAGAATGTCATCAACATACAAGATCAAGAAGACTACTTGCTCCCAATAGATTTAATGTAAACACAGAGCTCATCTTGGTTTTGAGAAAAACCAAATAGCTCCTGAATGCTTGCTTTAATCCATAAATGGATTTTAGAAGCTTGGATACTTTATTAGGATGCTTAGGATATATAAACCCTTTCGGCTGAACCATATATATATCCTCGCTTAAGTTGCCATTTAGGAAAGCGGTTTGATATCTATTTACCATACTTCATAATCATGAAAAGTAACCACGACAACAAGTATCCTAATTTATAAAGCTCACGGTCAGTGAAAACATTTCATCATAACCTTTTGCCACGAATCAAGCTTTAAAGGTGTTTACATTACTGTCCATGTCAGTCTTCTCTTTGAAGACTCATTTACACCTCATTGTCTTACAATGAGTGGAAGATCAATCAAGTCACATACTTGATTATCTTTCATAGACTGTATCCTTGCAATCATAGTATCTCGTCATTTGGCAGATTAAATCTGATATGACCTCACGGTAGCTAGAGGGTTCATCATAATCCCCTATACGAGGTTCATCCGAATTAATCACATAATTAAACCTCTTATGCCGACGAGGAGTTTTACTAGATCTATGAAGTGCAGGTGCAACACGTTCTGGCTCACCAACAGTGTGCTCAGCTTCATCGTGTGGATAGATAGTGCTTATAAAAGGTATATTACTTTGTGGTTCTTGAATAATTCAAGATCTACTTTATAAATTCCACACTTTCAAATAAGTCAACTTGGGAATCTTTCCATGCCATTTCTCATATGGTGCCTTTTATACCTTCTTGGTTGGAACCATAATGAGTATGCCTGTAGCATACTCAAATTCCAAAAGACTGTGATAGAGTAGTCAGACTCATCATAGATCGAAACCATATCAAATAAAGTTTGATCCCTCCGCATAAACACAACTTTGTGTTGTGGTGTCTAAGGTGGAGTGAATTGTGAGACGATCTCACCATTCCTCAGGTGGTCCAAAAACTCTTGACTCATATACTCACTTCTTCCATCAGAACAAGTGATTTAATGGTCTTTCCAAGCCGATTCTCTACTTCATTTTGAAAGACTTTGAACCTTTCAAATACTTCATGTTTATATTTCAGCAAGTAAACATAACCATATCTACTATAACCAGTAGTTAATGTAATGAATTAAGATTCACCATTTCTAGACTTCTAAAAGGGCCACATACATCTGTATGTATTAGTCCAAAAATATTTTTAGCTCTTTCATCTAAACTAGAGAAATGGGCCTTTTTCATCTTCCATATTAACATGACTCACATACATCAAACGACTCATAGTCAGATGATACCAAAAATCCATTAGAATGGAGTATTGAAATGCATTGTTTATATAACCAAGATGACAATGTCATAGATATGTTTTATTCAAGTCTTGCTTGAATTGTTTGGCGGTGCAGGTATACACAGAATTTATCATTTGAAATCACACCATGTATATCAATTTTAAAAACACCATTAGATGGATAGGCATTAAGATAAAAAAATATTATCCTTAGAAACTGAAAAACAAAAGTGCGTAAATGCAAGTTCAAAACCAGCATCTTTCAAATTATATTGCTCCTAATACTGGGAGCATAATAACATTGTTCTAACAAAACAATAAGAACACTTGGAAGAGTAAACTCATAGTGTTCAATGGCTTCAATCGAAGCTTGATTCCCATTGCCCACTAGCAAATCCAGTGTGCCTTTCTTCAGTCTATTACTTCTTCTCATTCCCTTTATATTGTTATAGGTGTGAAGGCCACAACCGGTTAACAAAGATCTAGGAATCACTAGAAGAAGTACATAACTGTATATGAACTATACTTGAGTTTGCTAGTCTTACCAGCATTGCCTTTTCTCAGCTCAAATTGGTAGATTGGACAACTTCCTTCTCCAATTGCCAACCTTTCCACAATGAAACATTCGGCGTCTTGTGTTGGGCTTTCCTTCTTGGAAGGTGGAATAATTTTCCTGGCAAACGATTTATCATTTTCTTCCACAAAGTATTTGGCTTATTCTTTTTCATCTTTTATCCTACTTTTCCTACTCATCAAACAACTTCTGATAAGTATTTTGTTGAGCAGCAAAAGCTGCGCAAACAGGGGGATCGGATCAGGGTTCTAATTTTATTTAACTTCTAATTTATGATTGAGAACAGTTCTCAGGTTGCAGTGTCAGTCTAGGATATATATATATATATATATATATATATATATATATATATATATATATATATATATATATATATATAATTCATCTTATTACATTTATTTAAATTTAAAAATACAACTGATTTAATACTTTTACAATTTGAAATAAACCAAATTACAAAACTATGAAATTGATAATAAATACAATACAACTTTGGCTTCATGGCCTCTATAAATCAATAACCAACATGAGTTAAAAATTGTCATGACCAACAATCACAACATTCACACAAAACCAAAGCACATAGGTTGGGGTATTACGGGTTATGTATGCCATCACAAATTTAATAACTACATTATTAAAACCTACATATGGCTTGTCCAAGGTTACAATGCATGGGGAGAACCATGAAATAAAATAATCAACAATTAAAACAATATTCATGCTATAACCATTAAATTTACAATTTAAAATAGTGATATTCTTTCAATCATATTTATGCGTCATGAGGTTAAGCTTAAATCAACCAAGTTGACTTTAAAAACCAAAAAGATTTTAACTTTCAGCAATACACAACAAAGCTAAATCTAAAGAATAATCACACGACAATTAAAGCAATGTAAAAGTGGCTCTGATTACCACTGATGGAATATGATGTGTACTTTTAAAATTTATAAACGCAGCGGAACATCAAAATTAAACATATTTTTATTCATTAATAAACTTAATTTATTAACATTAAAATAAACATCATTTATTTTATTATAAACTTTCACACGATTAACGGTTCCCAACAAGATCCAATTACACCACAATAATTGTCAACTAATAAATTCACAAAGAGGAGTTTAGATGTACCTTTAGCGAGTAATGCAAGAACGGTAGAATTTATTGTCCACGTCTAGGTTGAAACATATATTCTAAGTGTATGAATATCTCTATGGTTGATCTACACAGCACATCAAGCAAACACCGGAGACTGCTAGATCTTTAATCACCACTACTAAACACACAATTGTGTTTATTTACGTTAAAACAAAAATTGAAAGAAAATAATTTTCTTTATTTTGTTTACAAAACCATAAAACAAATATGTTCTCTGTTTCACTAGCATCAAGATACAAAATAAACACATTTTGTTTTGTATCTTGAGCAAAGTCAATAAAACGAACAAAGATCACCACTTGGATTCGTGAGGCTGTACTACAGCAAATGAAAAGAACCTTTATTCCTTCAATTTGTTTTGTAGCCATAAGATGAGAAGACCAAAATATTATTTCTCTTTTCTATAACTTTTGCTCAGGAAGAACAATAAAAAGAATTGAGGCTGACTTTTGTTGGTGATTTTATTGTCATCCAACGTACATTTTAGTTAGTTTACGATTTACGTAAATGCAGGTGTTAGCTAGCCATACTTAACAACAGGTTCGAAGAGTGTGGAGTACACGCCCGTAAGAGTTGGCTACTAACTGTCGCGCAAAATAAGGGGGTCATGGGGGCTGCGCCCCCTTACGGAGTCCAAGGGGCAGCGCCCCTGGCTGGGGCCCCGAAACCTCAACCGAAATGACATCATATGTTACTATACATTTTATTGAAAGGGTGTCATTCAACAGTTTTTCCCGCCATAAGTGAAGGGATACACCCTTTCATTTCCTAATTGCTTTCCTATAACAGTTTATGGACGTTTTTTGTTCATTCATTCTGCATTCATCAATAATAAAAAAAAACACACATATTCCCTAACAATTTGATCAGTGATTTCATTGCCAAAAACACTGATTGCGTTCTTGTCTTATCCCTGTAAAGATTTCGTGCAACCAAGGCAATCGTAGGGTTAAAATACTTTATAGAGACAGTGATTACACGATTCAAGAATGAATCCGGCAGTCAATTTATACCCGATTTTTAACAAATCTATAAAGTATTTGGTTTGTAATCATGTCTGGAGAAACGGTGAAAGATATGAAAAGGCAGTTTGCAAAACTGGATAAATTTGAAGGAGTTAATTTTCAAAGATGGCAACAGAAGATGCGATTTATATTAACAACGTTGAAGGTTGTTCATGTTCTATCCACCCCCATGCCAGAACTTCCTGAGGATGCAACTCTGGATCAAATCAGGAGAAGAAACAAGTGGGATAATGATGATTTCATATGTCGTGGCCACATTCTAAATGGTATGTCTGATGCTCTTTTTGATGTTTACCAATCTGTAGAAACTGCTAAGGAACTATGGGATTCACTTGAATCCAAGTACATGGCCGAAGATGCTTCGAGTAAGAAGTTTCTTGTGAGTAATTTCAATAATTACAAAATGGTGGATTCAAGGCCTGTTATGGAACAGTTCCACGAAATTCTTCGAATTTTGGGACAGTTTACACAACACAATCTGAAAATGGATGAATCCATTTCAGTGTCTTCCATTATAGACAAACTGCCACCATCATGGCAGACATTCAAACACATGTTAAAACATAAGAAGGAAGAATTGTCCTTGACTGAATTGGGGGCACCCTACGTATTGAGGAATCAATACGGGTTCATGAGGGTGGTAAGACTAAAGAAAAGGACGTTGGATCATGAAGGATAAGAAACGTAAGTTTCAAGGGAACAATGATGGTTCAAACAAGAAGGATAAGAAATCTTGTTGGATTTGTGGCAAACCTGGTCACTTTAAGAAAGAATGTCGTGTTGGAAAGAGCAAGGATGGAGTAAGCGATTTTGGTTCGGAAAACGGGTCTAAGGATCAAGTTCCTAACCAAGGTTAGAATTTTGATTATATTATAAATTCTGTTCAGATTTATGTATCACATATTTCTGAAGCGTTTTATGTGCAGGATGATAACATAGCGTGGTGGATTGATTCCGGGGCCACATGTCATGCATGTAAAGATCGATGTTGGTTTAAGAAATTTCAACCTGATGATGATGTGCTTCACATGGGGAACAAATCAGTCACTCCTGTCCTTGGTCGTGGAGATGTTGTTTTACAATTTAGTTCTGATAAGACAATTACTTTAAATAATGTAGTGTATGTTCCTGGGTTAAGAAATAATTTGATTTCCAATCCTATATTAACTAAGTGTAGTTATAAACAAGTATTTGAATCCGACAAGTATATCTTGTCGAAGGGTGGCATGTTTATTGGATTTGGATACTATAATAATGGTATGTTTATGTTGAATCTTAAGAATGTTCCTGTTGTTGATAATTTTGCTTGCATGATTAGTTCTAGTTCAAATGAGTCAAGTTTATGGCATGCGCATCTAAGACATGTACATTATAAAAGAATGTATGAAATGTCTAAAGTTGATTTAATTCCTACCTTTGAAAAGTGTTCAAAAAAATGTAATACTTGTATGTTGAATAACATCACGAGACAACCTTTCAAGACCATAAACAAGACGTCTTTGAATTTAGAACTAATTCATAGTGACCTTTGTGATTTTCATGCTACACCTTCTTTAGGAAATAAGAAGTATGTAATCACATTTATAGATGATGCGTCTAGGTTTTGCTATGTTTATCTTTTGCATGTTAAAGATGAGGCCTTAGACAAATTTAAAATCTATAAGACTGAAGTGAAATTACAACAAAATGGTTTAATTAAAATGTTGCGCACCGATAGAGGTGGTGAGTATTATGATCCAATGTATATCCAATCTGTAAGGATCATTCATCAAACTGCAGCTCCGTATACACCACAACAAAATTGTGTAGCGGAGAGGAAAAATAGGTCTCTCAAGGAAATGGTTAATTCCATGATGACATAATCGGGTTTGAGTGACAGATTTTAGGGAGAAGCCATGTTAACGGCTTGTCACATTTTGCATAGAGTTCCTAATAAAAGAGGAACTATGACTCCTTATGAACTTTGGTACAAGAAATAACCAAACTTGCATTATTTGTGAGTTTGGGGTTGTCGGGCAATTGTAAGATTAACTGAACCCAAAAGGAAAACATTGGGTAAAAGAGTTATTGATTGCATCTTTATCAGATATGCTGAGCATTCCAAAGCTTATAGGTTTTATGTGATAGAACCAAATGACTCTATTTCGATTAACACCGTTATAGAATCAAGAGATGCAATATTTGATGAATCCCGTTTTACCTCAATACCTAGACCAAGGGACATGATTTCTCATTCAAATGAGACTACACAAGGAGTTAACTTGGAAGAAATTCCAAGTGATTCACTAGAACCTTGGAGGGGTACTAGAACTAGGACACCCAAGTCGTATGGTTCTGATTTTCAACTTTACTTAGTTGAAGGATCGAGAGATTGTGTTAAATCACAATTTTCTTACTGTTATAGTATAGATGATGATCCTAGAACCTTTGAGGAGGCTATGAAATCTCATGACGTTGCCTTTTGGAAAGAAGCAATTGACGACGAGATGAGTTCTATTTTAGAGAATAATACTTGGGTATTAATAGATTTACCACCAGGATGCAAACCTTTAGGAAATAAGTGGATCTTCAAGAAGAAGATGAAATTCGATGGCACAATTGATAAGTTAAAAGCTAGATTGGTTATCCAAGGCTTTAAACAAAAGGAAGGTATTGATTATTTCGATACATATGCTCCTGTTGCTCGTATCACTACTATTAGATTGTTAATAGCACTTGCTACGTATGATCTAGTGATCCAACAAATGGATGTCAAAACAGCATTCTTGAATGGTGATTTGGAAGAGGAAGTGTATATGAGACAACCAGAAGGGTTTGTTATGCCAGGTCAAGAGCATAAGGTGTGCAAGTTGGTTAAATCATTGTACGGGCTGAAATAAGCTCCCAAGCAGTGGCATCAAAAGTTTGATGATGTGGTGTTGTCTAATGGTTTTGAACTAAATCAATCTGAGAAATGTGTATATAGCAAATTCGATCAATCCGGAAAAGATGTGATCATTTGCTTATACGTGGATGACATGTTGATCTTTGGTACTGACCAAGATCAAGTTGATAGAACAAAGGAGTTTTTATCTTCGAAGTTCTCCAGGAAGGACATCGGAGTGGCGGATGTAATCCTAGGCATAAGGATTAAAAGGGATGATAGAGGTATCATGATCACACAATCTCACTATATTGAGAAGATTCTAAAACGGTTTAAGTGTGATCAATGTTATCCCTTGAACACTCTCGTTGATACAACTGTGAAGCTTATGCCCCATTCGGGTAAAGCTGTATTACAGATTGAATACTCTCGAGTAATTGGATGTTTGGTGTATGCTATGACAAGCACATGCCTCGTGGGAAAACTGAGTAGGTTTACTAGTAATCCAAATGCTACTGATTAACGTGTTGTGTTTAGAGTATTCAAGTTTTTAAAGGGTACTATGGATTATGGTATCACTTATACTGGGTTCCCTTCAGTTTTAGAAGGATATTCGAATGCAAGTTGGATAACCAACGTCCAAGATCATTCATCTACGACTGGTTGGATATTCCTACTTGGAGGAGGTGCTATATCATGGGCTTCTAAGAAGCAAACATGCATTACAAATTCAACCATGGAGTCTGAATTTGTAGCTTTAGCTGCAGCTGGTAAGGAAGCTGATTGGTTGAGGAATCTGATTCATGAAATTCCTTTGTGGCCAAAGCCAATATCTCCTATTTCCATCCGTTCTGACAGTGAAGCTACTTTGGCTAAGGCTTATAGCCAAATATATAATGGAAAGTCTAGATACTTAGGTGTTAGACATAGTATGGTTAGCGAGCTAATTTCACATGGAGTGATATCCGTAAGTTTCGTTAGATCACAACAAAATTTAGCGGATCACTTGACTAAAGTATTAGCCCGAGTCTTAGTGCACAAGTCCGCTATTGGAGTGGGATTGAAGTCCACATAAATCTTCTAAAGTGAGATGCCCAATTCCCTTCTAGTACAATGCTAGAAGCTGAATTCAATGTGGTAAGCTTACTTTCTGAAGATTGAAACACATAAAATTCTGATCCCAAAGTATGTGTTTTGACCTGCAAGTTGAGTTAGGTTGAAGTTATTCTTCTTAATAGTTCTTTTGAAAACTTGCATATGCAGGTGCAAGATGTAAAAGGACTACCTATGTGAGCATGAAGTTTTGCAGCTTCAATGGAGCTTTGGACTTAGCTACCACTATGTTCACTGAAGGATTGGGACACATGACTTATAATAGTGTCAAGATTGTCTTAGGGATATGTAAGAAACCGATGTGTATAATATTTTATAGTTTTCATATGAGTGGAAGGGTTCAATTTCTGAAACACCCCGATACTCGAATTCTCGTAAATATTATACTAAGTGAAAATTCAATTTCTGAAACATTTTCATTTATGCATTAGTTTATTTTGTTTGTTTAGTTATTTTAGTAAATCAAGGATTACACTTAGGGGGGGGGGGGGATTTGTTGGTGATTTTAGTGTCATCCAACGTACAGTTTAGTTAGTTGCGATTTACTTGAATGCAGGTATTAGCTAGCCATACTTAACTACAGGTTCGAAGAGTGTGGAGTACAAGCCCGTAAGAGTTGGCTACTAACTGTCACGCAAAATGCGGGGGTCAAGGGGGTTGCGCCCCCTTGCGGGGTCCAAGGGGCAGCGCCCCTGGCTGGAGCCCTGAAACCTCAACCGAAATGACACCATATGTTACTATACGTTTTATTGAAAGGGTGTCATTCAACAGTTTTTCCCGCCATAAGTGAAGGGTTACACCCTTTCATTTTCTAACTGTTTTCCTATAACAGTTTGTGGACATTTTTTGTTCATTCATTCTGCATTCATCAACAACCAGAAAAAAAACACATATTCCCTAACAATTTGATCAGTGATTTCATCGCCAAAAACACTGATTGCGTTCTTGTCTTATCCCTGTAAAGATTTCGTGCAACCAAGGCAATCGTAGGGTCAAAATACTTTATAGAGATCGTGATTACACGATTCAAGAACGAATCTGGCACTCAATTTATACCCAATTTCTAACAACTCATTTTTGTGCTAAAAGCTCATAAACCAGCCATTGCATGGAAAATTCATGATATTAAAGGAATAAGTCCTTCGTATTGCACACATAAAATCCTTATGGAAGAAGGTCATAAAACATATGTGCAACGCCAACGAAGACTAAATCCTAATATGCAAGATGTTGTTAAGAAAGAAATTATTAAACTGATAGATGCAGGTTTAATTTATCCAATTTCTGATAGTCCATGGGTAAGCCCAGTTCAATGCGTACCTAAGAAGGGTGGCATGACTGTCATCACAAATGAGAAAAATGAGCTTATTCCTACTAGGACTGTAACAGGATGGCGTGTTTGTATATATTATAGAAAATTAAATGACGCCACCAGAAAAGATCACTTTCCCTTACCTTTCATTGATCAAATGTTGGAAAGATTAGCTGGAAATAGTACTATTGTTTTCTTGACGATTTTTCCGGATACTTTCAAATTCCAATAGCACTCGAGGACCAAGAGAAAACCACATTCACGTGCCCTTATGGTACTTTTGCTTCCAAACGCATGCCATTTGGACTTTGCAACGCCCCTGCAACCTTTCAAAGGTGCATGATGGCGATTTTTCTGCGAAAGCCAAAAAACCTTTTTGTTGTTGTTTGTCGTGACCAGCTCCAAGGGTGTAACCCTTTTAAACTAATATGTAAACCCATTTAATATTTGGTTCAATGACCCATTTTGTCTTTCATATTAAATTAAATCATATTTAATTAAACTATGTTTTTTTGAACTATACGTTATAATTATATATCAACAATATATAATAATAGGTGATTATAGATATGTATATACGGTATATACATATAACCGGATATTTAAGTGTTAAAGTGTGTGACCTCATACGCCTGTATATAAGCGGTAGTAGAGATTTTTGTTATGACGTGCACACTAAGTCAACAATTAGTACTTAATCCAACGATCTATTATTCGATTCATGCTACTTGTTTTGATCTTGTCAATCAAACTTTTTAAATTGGATTGCATGCAACTAAGTTAAACAACATTAGTAGTGATAAACCTGTTAAATTTGAGTTACGCTTATATAATAGAATTTAATATTGTTAGGCTTAGTCGAAGATCCTCCGTTTGGATGTGTTCGATTAATGATTGCATGAGAACCAAGTAATAATTAACTTTCAGCTAGTAACTTGAGTTAATCTACTTGATGTTTAATAGCTTTTATAATTTGTCAGTCTATTTGCATGTTAATCCGCATCAAAAGATTGATATGTATCATGTAGTTGAATGGAACACTAAGAATTGAGATGTTAGTCATGCACATCACGTGTCTAGCATATGCTTTAAGTGCTGCTTATTGAATAATATGCAACACTTGTCTTAACCTGTTTAAGGATAATTATTGGTCTATGATTATTATTTTACTTGTGTTAATATAAGTCATGAAACTTGCCTAATATGATTCCCGTCGTTCAGGTAACTGCTTTTATTTGTAATTGTTTATTTTAAATCTTTAGTTCATGCTTATTATTTTGTTATTTTAATTATTAATAAAGTACTTCCAATTGTCTCTTTCCTAAGAGATAATATTCAAAATCTAAACAAATAACCGAAAACCTAAAAAGCCTACTTTTAGTTCTTTAATAAGAGCTAGACTACATAATAAACCAATTTTCAAATACATCTACGCTCTCTTGGGACGATAACCTAAAACACTATATCTGATCGGGTTTTGTTGCTCGTTAGGGTGTTACAAGTAAAATAAAGGTTTTATAAATTTAAAAGTTAAAAGATAAGTTAAGCACTACTGCACCAACTTTTGAAACATCAGTGTACCAGAAACACATCTGAGACATCTGAACAGAACAATCAAGTTTGTTGAGGCTACACAACCATCAGCTGCTAATCCTCAAGGAGAACCTGCTCGGTTTGAGTTTGAGCTAAAGGGTGTAAATGGTTTAAGGAGGATAACTAAGGCTGAATTCAGGAGGATATTCTAGCTTCCTATTGTGAACAATGCTCCAACACTTCCTTCTACCACTAACATGATGAACTCGATCTTCCAACTGGGATACAATGGAGATACTTATGTCACACCTGCCAAATTTCAAAAGAAGTATTTACATTTTAGGTGGTATGTGATCTTCTCGATCATCAATAGGTGTCTTATGATGACACCTAAGGTATCTGACAGCTTAACTATCTCGATGTTAAGGCTATTCTACTCCTTCACCAAAGTAAAATCCAGATTATGCTGAACTCTTATGGGATCTGGTGCAGGCACAAGTGGATAAGACAAGGAATACATATGTTCCTTGCGAAAGGTTTTTCTGCATTTTTATTAATGATGTACTAACTTCTTACAGGAATATCAATGTCCCTTTTCAGATACTTAAGGTATGCGAATGGTGAGGTTTGTGGAGGTGAAGATGAACACTCTGGTGCTTTCTGATAATCAAATCACTGCACCAATAACAAATTGGTTGGTGAGATTAGCAAATTCCTTAGACGCTAAAATGCGTATATACTTTAAAGCAGTAGGTATACCTCTTCTGAACCCGGTTTAACAAGAACAAGTTGAACCAGCCATGGTTCCAGCCCCAGATGTCATAAAGGAACCTAGAGTCCAACCTGGACCAGCTGACACCTCACTTTGGGTACACCTAAAATGCCCTAGGTTTATCCGACCAACTCAACCCGTGAGGATCAGAGAGCCTAGTCCAGTTAGGGATGCACCTACCTTATCAACTACACATGAAGAGAGAGAAACCGATTCATCAACAACGAAATGATCTCCCAAACAAATGAAGAAGAGGACACGATATATACCTGATGAGATGATTCAGACTCCGCCTACACAACACGTAACTATATCTAGGACTTTGACTCCTATCTTTTGCCCAACAGTTACTTAACCTATTGGTGATATGGACCAAGACTTAGAGCCAACTAGGTCACCTTCACCCATATCTGTATCACATCCAATAATAACAGTAAGCCCTACACTAAATGAAGCACAAGCTTCGGTAGGCAAGAGAGCTGAATGCAAGGATGGTAAAAAGACCACTAAGCTCATCCACTCTAAACAGGATTTAAGAATAAATCCCACTGTAAAAGTTGTTTCGGCATCTCAAAAGCAACTAAAGTCTTCCGCGATAGTAAAGTCTGCGTTAACTCAATCAATTGAGGAAACTCAATTATTGAAGACCAGAACAACCGAAGGGGAGCCAAAAAAACCTTGAACAGGCACCCTGCGTATCGGGCATAAATCCTCTTAATATACTTCATCCTAGTAATGTTGTATTGCCTCAACGCCCAACTGGACCTGGAGGTCACGCTTATCTTGATGAGGTAGATCTGCCGCGTCCTATGGAAATGAATCAACCTGACATTCCTTCAGGAAATTTATCAGACTTCCAATAGACGGTTTCTTTGGTTCAAGAAATTGATTCTTTGGTTCAAACCACTTCTCATCCGAATCGTGAAACTCAAGGTCTGGGTGATAAGTCTTTAACTGAAAGAGATGTGCTACCTCATGGTACATTGATGACTTCGGGAGTCAGGGATATCAATATCTCTGCGAGAACTAAAACAACGGGTATTTCTTCTACTCCATCATAGTCCCATGAGACATATATCATGGAGGTGAGTGACCCGAAAGAGTCTTCGCCGGTTACAACTCCGGTTGTTAACCAACCTCCATCAGAAGGAGATAATCTGACTAATAGTACGTATCAACCTACATATAAGAATAATACCACACTTTTATCCTCACCTGCCCTCACAATAAATCAAACACTTCCATCGACATCACCGACATCATCTGCGATGACTCCACTTGGTTACACTATTTTTTCACCAATTAGGTCACCTTCTCGTACATCCAACACATATGGGTTTCAATATCTCTCTGATAATGAGCTTGAGGTACTATATCTTGCTGAATTTTCTAAACGAACAGATCTTGACGAAGTTCGTGAGACGATCATGATTTATCTTGAACAAGCAAGGGTAGTGCTTCCTCTATCACTGTGAAAGTCACCTGGACCAATTTACATGCCTGACCATGACGATTTAGATCCCGATAATCTTCATCAGGGGAGAATAGATATGGTTTTAGGTCCGGTGCTTTTCAACGCTCAACATATGAAGTTGGTTCGTCTAGTCAACACTGGGAAACTGCTGATGTAGTTGAGATTTCCGATTCTGAAAGTGATAAGGTTGAGGAGATTCAACGTGATAGTTTTCTAGATGAATCAGTTACTCGGAGAGAAGGTGACTCAGGGATGTGAATGATCATGGATACGATAGAACAGACAGGGGAGGATATGTCAGCACATGTGGATAATCGTAATTTTGATGACATCGAGGACATTCTGAAGGGTAAGAGTGTTGTAAATGAATTCAATGAACATCAATTTATCAACATCACAGCTCCAATCGAGGAATTTGATATACATTTTGAGAGGGAGATATTCTCGAATGTGGATGTATATACCACGACACCTCCTAATCCTGATGTTCCTTTTCAAATATCAGAAATTGTTCTTGACTTTGGTGCTAAATATCAACTAAGTGATGAAGAAGAGAAATTGATTCTTCGTTCACTGTTAGTGGAACAACAAGCTTACAAGATTTATGGTGAATCTGATCTCATTCTTGCACCCTCAATGTGTGTCCTTGGTGCTTGGAAATATCATAAGAAACTAGAATACCTTAAAGCTTATCTAAATGTTCGAAACAAGTTTAAGCTGAAAATGAAGAGAATCTTCAAAATCAATGAAAATCATAGATCAGAAGTATTAATAAGATCTTGATGATCAACAAGGATGGGGTGAAGATGCCACTTTTTTATGTGACTAGAATGGATGATGAGGACTATCAGTTCTCAGAGGCAGAATCTGAAAAGCTAAAGATGAACGACATTAACTTTATCTATAACTACTTGACAGACCTGAATGATCTACAACAATTTATCATGCTACTGTATTAAAGGCAGTTTATAGGTTTATTATTGATTCAATGAGATGGATGTCCGTTCACGATTTTCAGATGGGGTTAGAATCAGGACATATGAAGATTGGATTCAAATCATCGAATCAAGTGATTAATGGATTACAATACATGTCCTTACTCGAAGTGAGTAATTGTCCATATGGATTCGTGTTTGTCAACTCTCACTACACAAAGATCTTCATCAAACTCTCAGATTTCAGTAGATACTCGGACGGAACATTGGTGTATGCTCTTAAATATTTAAGATGGAGACTGAATAGTAAGTGCCATTCAACGGAAGATGGTGAGATAGTCAAATTTCTTATCAAAAGTTTGAAGAGTTGTCTCAACACAAGAATGAATGCAAGAAGATATGAGAGGCTTAGGGGATTCAAAACAAAGATTCATTTCAGAGGAACAAAGTTCCTTTAGATGTATCAAATAGGATTACATTGTATTATTCACAATTAACACTAAGGTTGAGATTTTTATGACCCCAGAAAGTGTATAGTGTTAATATGAAATAAGCTAAATAGATAGTTCCTTAGAAGAGGGCTATATAAGGAACCTAAGTAGTCCTAATTAGATAGCCATTGCATTTTAACTGAGTTTAAGAAGATGTGGAATGTAAATTTACGTAAACTCTCTAATACCGATTCTGTTCTCTT
This sequence comes from Rutidosis leptorrhynchoides, assembly GCF_046630445.1. NCBI lineage: Eukaryota > Viridiplantae > Streptophyta > Magnoliopsida > Asterales > Asteraceae > Rutidosis > Rutidosis leptorrhynchoides. The sequence continues at coordinate 458,568,076 of NC_092333.1, read as the reverse complement.
TTCACGCGAATCTCATTCTATCTCTTATATCTTCAATTATCACTATGATCTTACCTATCACAAAGTTTTATATTCAATCTAACACAGTTCTTGTTTGTTAATCAAGTTACTTATTTCTGGGTTGAGATTATTTGCAGGTTGTTAAAGCTTCATGGATTGTAGTTAAGCATAAAGATTATGTTCTTGAGCTCGTAGAAGAAGGAGGACTGTTAATGAACAAAAGGAAGTTTTAAGGATTATTTGTGGAAATCTACTAATTTATTCATCTGAGCCTACTTAAGAGTGCAATGGACTTAAAGAAGTGATAATATGCGTCTATTGAAGTCTATAGTCTATGAAGCCCAATCCATTACAATTGATTATACAAGTTAGTATTATGTAGTAATTTATTTCATTCTTTTTAGTTTTTCATCTAAGATCATTCTTATCTCTCTCGTTTTTCATATCATATTCTAAGGTTTCATCTTTGTAATTGTAACACCCTGATTTTTTTTTATCACAACGGAAGTACATGTAATTACCAAAATACCATAGTTAATGTTTACATAACATAGTTTACAATCCAACTTTCATTACAACTTCATACAATAACGGTGTTACATGAAAATAGTACTAGATAAGAAAACATCAGAGTAAGCTCATAGTCAAACAAGTCTTCTAACCCGTCCGCAACACCAGTCCTAAGCACCAGTACCTAAAACTTCAATGGGTGGAAATGTAGGGGAATTAGCACAACTGCTAAGTGAATGGATACTATCTAACAGACCAAGCATAAGCAACTGAACATGCAAGGGTCACAAATATGTTAACGTCCTGAACTAGGATATAACAACAACTGACAATATGAGGATCGACGGCTTGTACGAGCATACGACTTAGCTGATCAGGCTATAGTCTACCGAGAGTCAGCTTTATTGAAGCCACTGCATAACCGTCCAGAGCAACACATGCGTTCTTCTATGGTATACTGAACAATCAGTAACATCATGATCCGACCAGGCTACCACAGTCGACCTAACACAAACCCTACCTTGTCACCTCGGTTGGTGTCCAACTAATAGTGCGCACATAAGATCACAGATAATCAGTCATGCAATCAATATAACTAGCATGGCAATATCTAACTACACATGGTATTTATAATGGACATAAACATATAATATATAGAGTCTGAACAAGTAGCGTGTCAGCTACTTAATACTCTATCCGGATATAGACCCACTCACCGAATACCAGATACTAGCTCAGATAATCTATCACTGAGCTGCTTCCTTATCCTTATCACCTGAACATAAGACAAATCAAGTTAGTTTCTGTCCATTAGCACAAGAGAACATAATGCAGCTGATAAGACTAAAAAGGAACATATATTTCATAGCAATATCCCTCCTAAATAATAGGTTTTCATATGTAATTGTATTATATTTTCATTGTAATTGTTTAAATAAATAAGTGCGAAGACAAAAGGCGAAAAAGAAAATTTGAAGACAAAAACGTCCAAAAAGCTCAAATGTACAAGATACAATCCAAGTGGTTCAATTTATTGATGAGAAACGTCTCAAAATGACAAGAGTACAAGTTACAAAATGCAAAGTACCTGATATTAAATTGTACGCAAGGACGTTCGAAAATCCGAAACCGGGACATGAGTCAACTATCAACGCCCGACGCAACGGACTAAAAATTACAAGTCTACTATGCACAAGAATATAATATAATATATAAATAATTATATTAATTATTTATATTTTATATTTATATATAAATTATGTCGACAAGCAAGGTTCCAAAATTGTGTGAGCTGGATTTTCAAACTCCACGACTCGCGGAGTTTGCAGGCTTAAAACTCCACGACTCGCGGAGTTTGAAAAATCAGAATTTCCCTATAAAATGAGCGAGCTTCTGCCGAGTTCAACCATCCCCAATATCAATCTCTCTCTGATATATATAATATATAATATATATATATATATATATATATATATATAATATAAATTAGTTTAGTTTTATATTAGATTAGTTTGGGTTATGCAAAGGTTATTTTACGGGTTTTAAAGTCGGAGCTCTGTCCGTGTAACACTACGCGATAAATAATCAATGTAAGCTATGTTCTCCTTTTTAAATTAATGTCTCGTACTTAAGTTATTATTATGTTTATTTAAGACGAAGTAATCATGATGTTGGGCTAAAAATATTAAAATTGGGTAATTCGGCTTTGTACCATAATTGGGGTTTGGACAAAAGAAAGACACTTGTGGAAATTAGACTATGGGCTATTAATGGGCTTTATATTTGTTTAACTAAATGATAGTTTGTTAATTTTAATATAAATATTTACAATTGGATGTACCTATAAATAACCATATACACTCGATCAGACACGATGGGCGGGGTATTTATATGTACGAATAATCGTTCATTTAACCGGACACGGGAATGGATTAATAGTCTATGGAATTATTAAAACAGGGGTGAAATTATGTACAAGGACACTTGGCATAATTGATAACAAAGTATTAAAACCTTGGGTTACACGCAGTCGATTTCCTAGTGTAATTATTAAACAAAGTATTAAAACCTTGTTACAGTTTAAGTCCCCAATTAGTTGGAATATTTGACTTCGGATATAAGGATAATTTGACGAGGACACTCGCACTTTATATTTATGACTGATGGACTGTTATGGACAAAAACCAGACGGGCATATTAAATAATCCAGGACAAAGAACAATTAACCCATAGGAATAAACTAAAAATCAACACGTCAAACATCATGATTACGGAAGTTTAAATAAGCATAATATATTTTATTTCATATTTCCTCGTACTTTTATTTATTGTCATTTTAATTATTGTTATTTATTTTATATTGTTAGTTAAATATCGTCATTTACTTTACGCTTCGCTTAAAATATAAAATCGACTAACCGGTCATTAAACGGTAAAACCCCCTTTTATATATTATTAATATAATATATTTTGTACGAATATAATTGTTTAAAATATAGTGTGAAATAAGCCAGCTCCCTGTGGAATGAACCGAACTTACTAAAAACTACACTACTCTACGATTAGGTACACTGCCTATAGTGTTATAGCAAGGTTTAGGTATATCCCATCTGTAAATAAATAAATAACTTGTGTAAAAATGTATCGTATTTAATAGTTTTTCCTAGTAAAATATACACTATTTCGTACCCCCATGCTACGACATCAAGTTTTTGGCGCCGCTGCCGGGGACTCGGCGAAACGCTATATTTTTAATTTATTTTTGTATAAATATATTTATATATCATTTTATAAAAACAATATAAAAAAACGTTTTTTAACCTCTGCGACTCGCGGAGATTTGATGGTACGTGGAACCGCGACTCGCGGAGCCGCCCTGGCGCGCCTAGTAAACCCTAATCGCATTAATTAGGGATTATATTAATTATTATTATTTTTAAAACCCTAAATTAGTTTAATTAATTTATTATTTAGTTTTAATTAATTAGTTTTAATTAATTATAATTAGTTTTATTATATATGAAAATTAATACTTTTATAAAATAAATATAAAAATAATATTTTTATAAAAATAAGTAATTTTATCACTTTTTATTTTTATATTTTGTATCCTTTTATTTAGTGTAATCGTAATATTTTTATTTTTATCATTCGTAGTTAATTTTAAATTTAGTTTTGCCGTAGCTTATTTTTATTTTCTAGATTTTTAGGCTTTGTCGTAAAATCCCTTAAGTGCTTTTTCTTTAGATTAAGATTTAGGCGCTTTAGAATTTTACGACGCCGTTTTAAATGTTAGTGCCTTTTAAGTTATTGCCGTTTTGGATATAGAATTCCTGTAAGCTTTAATACCTTTAGGCGTAACTTTTAGATTTAATTTTTAGACTTTTAAGTTTCGACGTTTTTCTTTCTTATTTTTATTTTTCGATGTTTTTCGACGCGCACTCTTTTTCTTTCTTATTTCTCGCCACGCTAGTTTTAGGACTTAGAAATTTTCTCTACTTCTTCTCTAATAATTCAAAACGAAAAATTACTTTAAGCGGTTAAATTGATAGACATTCAAATTTTCTGCTTCGTAGTAATAGTTGGATTTGTTAGTGGCTGAGTTGTGAGCTTCCGATTTCAAGGGTTCTGGCTCCCTGCTACATCTTTTGACTATTCGAAACGTGGGCAAAAGCAGAAAAGTCTATTAATTTGATAACTTTAAATAATTTTTATCTTTTTATAACTAATAGGATAATTAGTGAATGCACCACATTGTAGCTAAAATTTGGCCATCGCAATAAAATGGAAAATTTTGAAAACAAGGCCTTGGAAACTCTTTATGACATCCGAAATCAATTTAATCAATACTCTCAAACGGGTGTTGATGACAATTCGTTCGGTCAATCTTGGATCACGAATGACGAAACAATAACTGGTTGTGAAATCTGTGGAGATTATCACTCAACATGGGAATGTTATTATTACGTTCCTATGGAAAATTATGCACCCATGGAACCTGAATGGAACGATTATGAGGAATACAATTCTAATTGGGATTATTTCCAAGAATATATCCAAACTCAACAACCAGAAGACGAGGAAAATTATGTGCCTGAAAATTCTTTAGATTATATGAAAATCAAACTCGAAGAACTTGATGCTCAAAATGAACAAATGAGAGAGTTTGTAAATCGGCAAGCTGAAACTCTATCAGATTACACACCTGTTGATCTGAGGAGTCGTGTGCAAGAAAATCTCATATCATCGAATTTTGATGAATTCGAGAGCTCCAAAATCACCAATTATCTCGATGATACTTTTTATTCAGTTTTACCAATTTCACAACATATCGACACATTAGCCTCTATGGATGAAGAAGAATTAAGGGTGACAAATTGGTACTATTTGGAAAACGATAACGTTGAAAATTTTACCCCCGAGACCAAAGTGGTGGGACCGATAAGTACCGTTAATGAAGAAGAATCTACTCCAATCCCGAAATTCACCATTCCACAACCTTCCAACACAATATTCTCAATAGATGAGTCATCTACCGAAGATGAACTACGAGCTGTAATAGATAATGACACCTCGGATTTCACCCAATTGGGTAATAGAGGTGAAAACTTTGATCTCGAGAATAAAAGGAAGGAAACGTTAGAAATTGTCTACCCTATAATATGTATGTTGGTGTATATCGATCCATTTGACCAAGAACCAGAAAAGAGACATATCCATTTACTAAAAGCTACACTTAAAAAAGAATTAAGTAGTGATATTCAGGTGGGTCTAAACTTTAAACCCATTGATATATTTTATACCACCCGAGATGTAAATAAGTGGCTCACTATTTTAATTCGTGGAACTTATTCTACCGACTTCACATGTCGTAAGCTAAGTGTGGGGAAGTCTAACCCCACTTAATATTAAATTAGGGGTTCGGGTTAGTGCATAACTCGTTAATAAAAATGCATGATGAGTTAGGGTAAAAGACATATTTTCAAAACTTAGATAACAGTTCAGAAAAGCAACCGTTTTTGAAGAAAAACATGTGTGATAAAACAAGAAGGAATGAACGATGAGGCGAACCATCTATCATTCGACGAGCTTTGTAATTACAAACTGGGTATTTTTAATCACTTTTCTACACTTATCACCCTCGGGAATTTATAATTATAGTCTGATTTCATGCAAATGAGGGCATTGCATGATCTCAAGTATGGGGAAAAGGTTATAAATTCTCTCGGGTTTGCACTTAGTTTATTTGCCAAATTTTGTGAAAATTTTAAAAATTTTCAAATAAATTAATTCAAAATCATGTTTATACATATTTATGAACGATGAAAATTAGGTGTTAATACCGAAATTATCGTTACCTCGAAAAGGACATAAATTGAGAAACACCCTAAAACGCTTGAATTCATTTAAAATGGAATAAAGGAGAATAAAAAGGCAAAGAAAGAAACTAAGTGTGGGGAGAATGTACCTAGTTATTCAATTAAAAACTATCTAGCACATGTTTCTGTAAAGTTTATTGTAGGTGCTTTTGTTTTGGACTAAATTAACTATTTTACCCGATGAAAGAAAAGAAAAGATGGATCTACAGGATGAATCAATTCCATCATTAAAAGGAAGTAAAGTCTTCCGAAAAAGACACGCGCTTCTTGATTTAGGTCAAGAAGTTGTCGTCCAGACCAGCTGTAGGTTGACGAAAAATCTAGAAAAGTCATCACTAAAATCAGCAGGAAATCCACGGACCTCAGCATCAAACAGGGTCGCCAAGTGGTCAGACTTATCCTAACCATGAGAGGATCTGTCTCGTACAATGGGGAGGGCACCGTGCAAATTAGCTTGATAAGACTAATGAATCAGACCTCCAGAAAGGATAATCTCCTTAAAGATTAAAAATCAGCTTCTAAGACTGATATTACTCAATCCTTGAGATTGACCTTAAAGATTCAGAATTCAAACTCATGGAATTCAATGATATCTAAACTCGAGCTTGAACGAGAAAATATTTTGATCAAATTATAAACCGATTTGTTTTCTGAAAACCCATTTTCAATGCGTTCATTACCATTGAATGTAAAATCCTAGGAATTCACCTAGAATTCATTAGGTCACCTGAACCAAATCGGGTGTCAACCGTAAGAACGGTGGTTGCATAGCATGGTCGGAGACAGGACCTTGTGCCAGACCGAAAAATCATAGGATGATCTTTACTATTGCTCCTACAAAGGATAGTACTAGCATCCAACACGTTTATAAACCATAATCAAAAGCAAGTCACGGGACATTGCCTTAACAGTTGTTTGTTCATCGCTTTCCTTTACAACCGGACGGTAGTTTACCGAAAGGTAATATACGGGACAAGTAAACTGGACGTGTTGCTTTCCTAATACAAGGTTAATAAGTGGGTAACACAAAACCATAAGTTTTGAGCTAAAATTTTCAAATCTGAAACCCACAAAACCCACAAAAAATCATTTTTCAAACACCTGTGAAGGGTTATTCCGGAAAACTTGTCTAGGGTAAAAGCTAGATTGAATTTTTAAAAGATCAAATGTTTTCATAAAGATCCAATTTCCTAACGGATCTAAATTTTCATAGTCATGTGGGACTGTAAACCGCCTTTTAAATGTGCACTTTGCTTTGGAAACCGAAAGTAAATCGGCTATTTGATTGCAAGTGTCGTTGACCTAAACCCGAGGCAACTGTGGATGACACACCCACCTTTAACCATGGTTCTATCGTAACTATCATTGTTTATACCACCATATCAAAATCACTAATGTACAAAGTGTGATGAATAAAAAAGCGATTCATGTATGTTTTTATTTCAAGTTCTGTATTGCTTGAGGACAAGCAAAGCTCAAGTGTGGGGATATTTGATAAGACTAAAAAGGAACATATATTTCATAGCAATATCCCTCCTAAATAATAGGTTTTCATAAGTAATTGTATTATATTTTCATTGTAATTGTTTAAATAAATAAGTGCGAAGATAAAAGGCGAAAACGAAGATTTGAAGACAAAAACGTCCAAAAAGGTCAAATGTACAAGATACAATCCAAGTGGTTCAATTTATTGATGAGAAACGTCTCAAAATGATAAGAGTACAAGTTACAAAACGCAAAGTACATGATATTAAATTGTACGCAAGGACGTTCGAAAATCCGGAACCGGGACATGAGTCAACTATCAACGCCCGACGCAACAGACTAAAAATTACAAGTCTACTATGCACAAGAATATAATATAAAATATAAATAATTATATTAATTATTTATATTTTATATTTATATATAAATTATGTCGACAAGCAAGGTTCCAAAATTGTGTGAGCTGGATTTTCAAACTCCACGACTCGCGGAGTTTGTAGGCTTAAAACTCCACGACTCGCGGAGTTTGAATAATCAGAATTTCCCTATAAAATGAACGAGCTTCTGCCGATTTCAACCATCCCCAATATCAATCTCCTGATATATATTATATATAATATATATATATATATATATATATATATATATATATATATATATATATATATATATATATATATATATATATATATATATATATATATATATATATATATATATATATATATATATATATAATATAAATTAGTTTAGTTTTATATTAGATTAGTTTGGGTTATGCAAAAGTTATTTTACGGGTTTTAAAGTCGGAGCTCTGTCCGTGTAGCACTACGCGATAAATAATCAATGTAAGCTATGTTCTCCTTTTTAAATTAATGTCTCGTACTCAAGTTATTATTATGTTTATTTAAGACAAAGTAATCATGATGTTGGGCTAAAAATATTAAAATTAGGTAATTGGGCTTTGTACCATAATTGGGGTTTGGACAAAAGAAAGACACTTGTGGAAATTAGACTATGGGCTATTAATGGGCTTTATATTTGTTTAACTAAATGATAGTTTGTTAATTTTAATATAAAGATTTACAATTGGATGTACCTATAAATAACCATATACACTCGATCGGACACGATGGGCGGGGTATTTATATGTACGAATAATCGTTCATTTAACCTGACACGGAAATGGATTAATAGTCTATGGAATTATTAAAACAGGGGTAAAATTATGTACAAGGACACTTGGCATAATTGATAACAAAGTATTAAAACCTTGGGTTACACGCAGTCGATATCCTGGTGTAATTATTAAACAAAGTATTAAAACCTTGTTACAATTTAAGTCCCCAATTAGTTGGAATATTTGACTTCGGATATAAGGATAATTTGACGAGGACACTCGCACTTTATATTTATGACTGATGGACTGTTATGAACAAAAACCAGACGGGCATATTAAATAATCCAGGACAAAGAACAATTAACCCATGGGAATAAACTAAAAATCAACACGTCAAACATCATGATTACGGAAGTTTAAATAAGCAAAATATATTTTATTTCATATTTCCTCGTACTTTTATTTATTGTCATTTTAATTATTGTTATTTATTTTATATTGTTAGTTAAATATCGTCATTTACTTTACGCTTCGCTTAAAATATAAAATCGACAAACCGGTCATTAAACGGTAAAACCCCCTTTTATATATTATTAATATAATATATTTTGTACGAATATAATTGTTTAAAATATAGTGTGAAATAAGCCAGCTCCCTGTGGAACGAACCGGACTTACTAAAAACTACACTACTCTACAATTAGGTACACTGCCTATAGTGTTGTAGCAAGGTTTAGGTATATCTCATCTGTAAATAAATAAATAACTTGTTTAAAAATGTATCGTATTTAATAGTTTTTCCTAGTAAAATATACACTATTTCGTACCCCCACGCTACGACATCAGCAGCAAATCAGTATCAAAAGTGCCACTAAAAGTCTACTTAACACTTATGAACTTTCAGAATTTACGTTCTGATTATCATAAGACACGCGGGCAGCATAACGGCTAGAAAACAGCCAAATTAAACAAAAAATATTGTTCTGATCTACATCCGTACGGTTGCACATGCACTCGTACGGTTACAAGTCCATTCGTACGGTGACATCATGTACCCGTACGGTTGCACGCTCACTGCCCGATTGCAGCAACACCACTGCATCTGTACGGTTGCACATACACCCGTACGGTTGCACATACACCCGTACGGTTGCATGTTGTACCCGTGCAGTTGCAGGCTGCAACCGTACGGTTGTGTTCTTCGAGCAGCAGTAGCAGAAACTGACGGGTTTCAATCAAAATCACTCAATGCTTGCTCTAGAGCTCGGTTCTTTCCTCAAAACCGACCAAATCTAGTACACTAAACATCAATAAACATAAACCCACAAGGTTTTGACACAAACAACTTCAAAATCAACCGTTTTGATCCAACATTGCACATTTAACAACTTAACACAAAAATCTCATTTTCTTAAAGAGTAAAGCTTAAAACACTTTGATTCTTACCTCAATAGACTCAGTAAATCGTAAAGAACAAGATGATACAAAAGATTTGAACTCTAGAACACCAATTAAGAATCTAGGTTTTGAGATGGTGAGAAAGAAGATAGTACGGGGTGTTTGGAATATTCAAGAAACCTCAAGAAATAGCTGATACTTTGCTTATATACTAGTGTTAAACACAATACCCTATCACACACGGGTATTTACCAGTTATCAGATATCTTTTTTATACTTAATTTGACAACCCTAACGGAGTCCAAAACGAACCTGTTATGTGACCCTTGTCACAAACTGGTCTTAACCACATAATAAAATAACACTAAGCATTTAATTAAAATAAAGGCTTCACACAATTATGCCTAAGGGAAAAAAGGTCATCTCAAATCTAAGCTCGATCAGAGGATGTTACAAATCCACCCTCTTAAGAAGATTCCATCCTCGGAATCTGGTCATGGTCAAACAGACGTGGATAATGAGCCTTCATCAACTCTTCGGACTCCCACGTAATGTTTGATCCTAAATTATGCTTACAATCAACAAGAACCATTTGGATCTCATTCTTTCTTAACTTTTTCACTTTTCTGTCGACAATTCTCACCAGTTCTTCAACTAACTTCTTATTTAAGTCTACCCTCAAATTACTAAACGGAACCATTTGTGTCTCATCATCAACCTTACACTTCCTAAGGTAACACACGTTGAAAGTGTTGTGTATTCCTATCAACACTATCAGAAGCTCTAACACAACCGTCTGATCATTAACTTTCTTAATAATCTTGAACGGCCCAATATACCTTGGTGCTAACTTACCCTGTTTACCAAATCTAATAACCCCTTTTCACGGTGAAATTTTCAAGTAAACACGATCTCCCACCTCAAAGTTTACCAGACGTTTACGTGGATCGGCATACATTTCTATCTATCACGTGCCGCTTTTAACTTTTCACGAGCTATTGTAACCTTGTCGGCTATTATCTGAACTAATTCTAGACCTGCAAACTGTTTCTCACCCGCTCCAACCAACAAGTCACCGTTCTACATTTGCAACCATACAGCATCTCATAAGGCGGCATACCAATACTCAATTGATAAGTATTATTATAGGCAAACTTGATCAAAGGTAAATGTATATCCCACGGACCACCGTACTCTAACACACATGACCTAAGCATATCCACTAGTGTCTTGTATTGTACATCCACTCTGACCATCGGTCTGTGGATGATATGTTGTACTCAGATTTACCCTTGTTCCCAAACATTTATGTAATCTGCTCCAGAAATTTGACATAAATGTAGGATCCCACTCGGATACGATAGACAACAGAACCCCATGTCGAATAACTATCTCTTTCAAGTACAATTCTGCCAGAACACTCAATGAGGTTGTCTCTTTTGTTGCTATAAAGTGTGCACTCTTTGTCAGTCGATCAACAATTACCTATATTATAACACCCCAGATTTTTTTTTTTTACAGCGGAAGACCAATTTAACTAATACATAAGTTAAAAATGTATATATATATATATATATATATATATATATATATATATATATATATATATATATATATATATATATATATATATATAATCCACTTAATGATAGCACGTTAATAAATAAACGACCGGGTGTTATATTAAAACGTAAATACAACTTTAATAGAAAAGACGCGACATCAGAGTTTCCGGCTTTGTCAAACATATCTTCCAACATCCCATCTTCGCCCTGATAACTAGCATACAACAAATCCATAACCTGCAGGGAAGATGTGGGGGATTAGCACGAAGCTAAGTGAGTGCAACTAACTACAGGCAATAGTATACAGGAACCGTCATACTAATCATGTCACATAGTCTAACACATAAACATCACCCAAGTGCCGTCTACAGAGACTCTGGTAGCTCGGCCAAACCATTAACCACCAGCTGATCGGACTGGGGCTTACCAGAAGTTCATCCACCACCGTGTGTATATATATAATCCACACGCGATGAACGCGTCATTCACATATATATACACCTCGATTGTCTAGGCTACCACATGAGGAACCCAACCCGCAGGTTGATCTCTCCTACCGAGGCTACCACACAATAGGGACGCACTTGGCTCTAGCAGACAAGCATCAACTAATATGCAGTCATCACAACGTACTAACTAACCACAATAATAAGTATATCTAACAAGCATGGCAATCATAATATAACATGCTACTATATACTATGTTCTCCAGTTAGTCCCACTCACTGATACTGATATCACTCGGTAGTCTAATGTCACCGAGTCTTCTCCTCGTCTGTATCACCTGAAAACAATACTCACAAGTTAGTTAGTTATAATATTATTATCATCAAAATATAAACGGGCAGCATAACGGCTAAAAATCAACACTTAGTAAAATTTTACACTGCCAAAGACACTCGGTCGACTGTCAGAGACAGTCGGCCGACTGTCTACACTCACTCTGCCGAGTGTCTAGACACTCGGTTGATGGTCTCTCACAGACACACTCGGCTGATGGTCGAGTCAGTCGGTCGATTGTCAAGAGACAGTCGGCCGACTGTGTTTATCTGCAGAAGCTCAAGAACAAAGTGACGGGTTTCACCCAAAATCGACCAATTCTTGCTCTAGAGCTCGATTACGACCTCAAAACTGATCAAATCGAAGATACTAAACATGTAGAAACATAAACCCACAAGATTTGGACTCAAACAACATCAAATCTAACAATTTTGACCCAAATTACACACTTTGTAAATACTAACACAAAACTCCATTTTTCTCAAAGATTAAAGCATGAAGGCTTGTGATTCTTACCTTGTTAGAATCAGTAGACAACAAAGAACACGATTCTAAGATCAATTTGAGCCCAAGAACAAGTTTTGATGATTAAGGTTTCAAAGGAGAAAGAATTAGGTACGGGGTATTATTTTGGAAGCTTCAAGAAAATGAGAGAATAAGTAGTTTCTTGCTTTTATACATAGGTTAAACACAATACCCCATAACACACGGGTATTTATCAGTTATCTGATATCTTTCGTACCTAATTTGAATGCCCTAACGGATTCTAAATTAAATAAACAAACCTGTTATGTGACCCTTGTCACAAACTGGTCCTATCCACATCATTAAATAATACAAAATATAAAATTAGAATAAAAGCATATAATAACACCACACAACCTGAGGGCAAAATAGTAATCTAACAGCTAGGCCCGCTTCGAGGGTGTTACAAATCTACCCCCTTAAAGAGATTCCGTCCTCGGAATCTACTAAGTCATAGCCAACACGGGTCACAGGTAACAAATACCAACACAATTGGTCACACCGGTAGCTACACCAAAACACATCCTAAGATAACAAGCATTGCTAAGGTTCATTAGTATTCTCATCTGTCAATCCATAAGCCAAAAATCATCAATTTAAAAACCCACCGTCACTAAGTCAATGCCAACCCGTTCTGTTACGACCAACTCCAATCACGCAACACAACATTCGGATAATTTATCCCACAATTGTCTATAACATCATAATTATCGCTTGAAGGGGTAACCAAGTACCAACAATCTACTGTTTAACAAGGTCCGTGCACATCATCATTTATCCTAACGCTAAGCTATGAGGATAACGATCAAAAAATTCAACACTAGATGCAATCAACATTCATTCAAATACAAGACAACCCAAAAGTATTATATAGACCCATCATCAACTTAAATGACTTCCACAAAATGATTTACAACAAGTTTCTGCTTACATATCGTATCCTCGAATCATATGTAACTATCCATCATTTAGTCCTCTAATTGACATCAATCAGTCTGCATTCCTTGGTTTTCCACAAAAAGTTTCACGTCAAACTGTCACTACACACCACTTTCTGAAGATACCAACGGTTATACACTGTCAATTTCATTGAATCAGACTGATCCATCAAATTTCCCATTCAGTTTATTCTAAGTCATCTGTCTGTTGCCCACGTGTCACATGAAGATACAACTCAGTTAAGCCTACAATTCTACATCATCAAATCAACAAAGGTAATGGGTATTATAAACCACCACAACGGGCCACAACATAATCTAAGTCAAAAAATTTCCTACGGTCATACACCTTACAAAGCTCCGTCCATTCTCGTAGGTCAAAAGCTAACTTATCGGTCTAAGGCCAAACACATCATTTGCTAGTCTACTATCCAAGGGTCAAAGACCCGCCATACACCGATCTGCAAACTTACTTACTTACACTATACGATATCCGAATCGTTCTTCACATTCTGGTCTAGAAAACAGTCTTTACCACTAGCTAAAGAAATTCAATACTGACCATCTGCCGCTATCAAATAACTGAACAAGTATAATTTCGTCTGAATTCCAAACTTGATCTATCAATAATCTTACGAAATACCACAAAAATTCCATCTCATGTCTAGTTTTTACACACTAACTCTCGAGTCACTACTAATGACCCACTACATTATATCTGTCAATCATGATTTGAGGTTATTCTCGAGTCACTTTAATCGAATTTCCTAGATCAACTCACTCTAAAACACTGAATAATGGTTATCATTTACCTTAGAATACACAAACTTAGCTAGTTTCATCACTACAACATAGCCAAATCAACTCGGATTACACTAAATTTCCCAAACTCCGTAATTTAATACTTGTTTCAATCCCGATATTCAAGAATTTTATTGAAATTTGCTTATCTGGTTCAATATTTACCCTATTATTCAACGACTAAATCATGATTTTGGCCTACTCAATCATAGTAGAAATGATTACCAACTCAATTTCAAATCAATTCAATCATTACATCACAAATCTTGAGTAAAGAATAATCGTCCACACATTCTGAAAGTAATTATCCAATTATTAATTTCCTTAAGTAACATCAATACACATGCCCAACATCGATACAGTTACATCAGATAGATCGTTACTTGGTTAAAGTGCTACCAGAACCCACAATTAAATACCTAGTTCAAAATCGATTTCTAAGGGTTTCGTCATAAATCACTTATCTAGGTTGATACTTACCTGAAATTCATCACTTAAAGCATGGCTTTATTCATTTCATCATTAGAAGAAACACTTACAAATGCAATATTAAACCAACATTAATCATTCGAACATGGATTTCAAGTCAACGATATCCACTACCACAAACAATAAACATCCATCTAGCAATTAAGTCCATCAAATGACATCAATACACACGTTTGACACCACTAAAACGATCTCTGTATTGACTTAATTTTGCTTCGAACTTCATCAGAACTCAAAACTAAAGCTTATTCGATCATCAATAGCCTAGGTCCAAATATTGTTCAACTAACATTACTATGTCAGAAAAGTCTACTCTCGGTCAATAGTTCATCGAAAATCACATTCATCGTCAAACAACACCCAATCTAACACTCGTTACATCTCTTCCGACTCTCGAAACTACTGTCTGATTTAATACAATGTATTTCGTTGGCCAGACGAAATACATCATTCTAAATCACACTTTCATTTCGAGTATTTCGAAACAAGACCTTAATAGAGTTCATCGATACAACACAATCTATTTTCTCAAGTCACTGGTAGTTATAAATTCTCCACTATACCCCAATCAAATAGATTTTACAATCTAAGACTATCAAAATCGCAAGAAGTCTTGTAAGTAAACACCTAACTCGGTTCTAGCTCGATCTTAATTCTACTAAGTCCTCTTTAGCAACCACATTTGAAAATCCAATCCAACATTCAATAAACTATACTTACTTAATTCGTCTTATTTGAAATACTGTTATTGTCCGTCCTCAACCTTGCATTCAAATCTTCAAAAGATAAGATATTCACATTAGTCACTATCGAACTATCAAATCAATGATTCTACCTTAACAATAATATGATCACTTGTCCTAATCACTCCTGACCTAGTCAAGATTCATCACAATTCAGCTGGAACTGAATTCCTATTCCGATTAAAGTCTTCTCCACTTCCAAAAATGTCACTAAACGAACGTCTCCTATACTGACATCTAATGAGTCACATCAATTCACAAAAGTCAACAACTTCTCAGGACAACTCTACAGGTCCTACTTAGCTAGTCAAATCCTGCAATAGTACATCCAGGCTAATAATACTCCTCACATAACGACAAAACACAGTTTTCCTATTTTTCAGTCAAGACTACATGGAAAACTCCATTCAAACTTACTTCCAAAAGGTCACCACTAACTCACATTAGTTTATGGTAGCAAAACGATGCTTTAAAGTCTTACTACGGCCACAATCATCTAAACCAAAAGTCAACATCATACGTGACACGCAAACCACCTACATATGACAATAACAAACAGGGTCCGGATCCTCTTATGAGAAGACAAGGAAACTACTACTCTATTTCAATCCATAAGGGCCACTACGTGTGTCCCGTCGATCCATGGGAAAGAATTACATTTCACCTAAGTCCAACACAACAAGTCCCGTCATACTATA
This sequence comes from Rutidosis leptorrhynchoides, assembly GCF_046630445.1. Lineage (NCBI taxonomy): Eukaryota > Viridiplantae > Streptophyta > Magnoliopsida > Asterales > Asteraceae > Rutidosis > Rutidosis leptorrhynchoides. Next base: position 458,551,646 of record NC_092333.1, on the reverse strand, counting down.
ATATCATAGGGTCCGTCATCTACTGGTTCAGTCACGATCGCCAAGCATGAAGACTACACTTCACATAGTTACACAATAGGGTTCGAGACTTTCACTACTCATCAAGGGGTTACTACCCTAATCAGTCTTTATGGGTCACTACGTGTGTCCCATCAGTCAACGGTCAGGAAATGACTTCATATTCGTCTTGGTTAATACTACACATTATTCACCTCAATTCTTCCAATCTAGGCCAACAGTAGTCTCACGTATATTATAACAGGCCATATAACAACAATTCACAAAAGCATGACACAATATTCCAAAGGTCATGTCTATAAAGTCTTACAGAACATAGCCGTCAGTCTAATGGAATAAAATCCCTATAGTGGCTAGGGTAGCTCTAGACACAGTCACCGTAACTGTGTCCGTCAACTGTCATCTACTTCTATCTTACAAGTACAATTAATCAATCGTAACTTGAAACACTAATTGTCACAGATTATCATTACAACAAACATACAATTGACAAAAGCATGAACACAATCTACAGGTTCATTAATAATAACAGTTACAGTAATGTAATGGAATGTACCTTTATGAATAAGAAGACACCTTCTATTTCTATCAACACCTCGATCGCACCCGCACCCTTAACCCTCATCAACTCCGCAACTGAATCCTCATCATTGGAGCCACGTCAACTAATACTCATCAAATCCTTCATTCAAATCGGCATAAAAATGCATCCAACGAAGTTCTGTCAGCACTGAGGTTCAACGGGGCTCCAGCAGGGTGGAATCGATCTTCATACCTGTCCTATCACAACATCTCACACACAAAAGCTTAGTAGATAATCTGTTAGCTTCTATCAACTAACACATAGACACCTACTTCATTCACTTAACCCATCCCCGAGATATGTTTGACTCAACACACGGTTTGGGAACATGTCACTTCCGTGCACATGCTGCCAAACCTGGCTCTGATACCAACTTATAACACCCCAGATTTTTTTTTTACAGCGGAAGACCAATTTAACTAATACATAAGTTAAAAATGTATATATATATATATATATATATATATATATATATATATATATATATATATATATATATATATATATATATATATATATATATATATATATATATATATAATCCACTTAATGATAGCACGTTAATAAATAAACGACCGGGTGTTATATTAAAACGTAAATACAACTTTAATAGAAAAGACGCGACATCAGAGTTTCCGGCTTTGTCAAACATATCTTCCAACATCCCATCTTCGTCCTGATAACTAGCATACAACAAATCCATAACCTACAGGGAAGATGTGGGGGATTAGCACGAAGCTAAGTGAGTGCAACAAACTACAGGCAATAGTATACAGGAACCGTCATACTAATCATGTCACATAGTCTAACACATAAACATCACCCAAGTGCCGTCTACAGAGACTCTGGCGGCTCGGCCAAACCATTAACCACCAGCTGATCGGACTGGGGCTTACCAGAAGTTCCTCCACCACCGTGTGTATATATATAATCCACATGCGACGAACGCATCATTCACATATATATACACCTCGATTGTCTAGGCTACCACATGAGGAACCCAACCCGCAGGTTGATCTCTCCTACCGAGGCTACCACACAATAGGGACGCACTGGGCTCCAGCAGACAAGCATCAACTAACATATGTCATCACAACGTACTAACTAACTACAACAATAAGTATATCTAACAAGCATGGCAATCATAATATAACATGCTACTATATACTATGTTCTCCAGTTAGTCCCACTTACTGATACTGACATCACTCGGTAGTCTAATGTCACCGAGTCTTCTCCTCGTCTGTATCACCTGAAAACAATACTCACAAGTTAGTTAGTTATCATATTATTATCATCAAAATACAAACGGGCAGCATAACGGCTAAAAATCAACACTTAGTAAAATTTTACACGGCCAAAGACACTCGGTCGACTGTCAGAGACAGTCGGCCGACTGTCTACACTCACTCGGCCGAGTGTCTAGACACTCGGTCGATGGTCTCTCATAGACACACTCGGCCGATGGTCGAGTCAGTCGGTCGATTGTCAAGAGACAGTCGGCCGACTGTGTTTATCTGCAGAAGCTGAAGAACAAAGTGACGGATTTCACCCAAAATCGACCAATTCTTGCTCTAGAGCTAGATTACGACCTCAAAACTGACCAAATCGAAGATACTAAACATGTAGAAACATAAACCCACAAGAGTGTTGGTAACTGATGCATGAGTTAGTATAATATAATGACACTTGATCAACGTGATTATATTACAGTATGTCATGCTGAGTTTCTAATGAAACATGATGATTTACAGAACATACCGTCATCATGTACCATGTAACACGACTCTTACATTTCATTTAATCTCCAAACGTATCAAGAACATATATTCTTAATAAGTTCTATTTTTCCCTTGAATTCTGGTAATTTGACAAGTTAGATTGTACTATTACCATTTTCTTCTTAAGAACATTAACAATGTCCATTCCGAAATTCATGTCTGCGAATTCTGGACCATTACAAGAGATGCCCAATCGCAAGAAGAAGAAATGAAGGGACAAAGCTCCAAAATAGAAATTAGAGTATAAATCGCAGCAAATAGGGGGAGTATTAACTAGGGATGACAATGATTATAGAAAAACAGAAGCAAGGACTTCGAAGTATAAGAGAAAATATAAAACCCAATGACAACACTGAAATTACAAACTGTGGATATCAGTGCGTATAAGAATATAAAGACACGAGAGGATTATAAATACAATAATCCCTAGAGCATAATAGAAATAAACAGACTCTTCCGGTGAGAGTTGGAAAAGAAGAACGAACATTGCGATATTCAGAATAAGAACAAGGATTAGAACCGAATTAAGCATTATTATAATCTTTTGGATATATGAACTGAGAAAGAAGGTATAGAAGTGGTGGAAACTAATGGAACGGAAAAGTTAAATTTATAATGGAAATATCAGACAGAGTAATCGAGGCAGATCACCGTATTTAATTATAGAGATCTTAATTTCCTTATTCGCCGAAGAATCAAATCTTTTAGATTCCGAAGATTTTCTTTAATCCCTTGAATTTCGGAATTCAACCAAGATGACGTCAAAAGTTAAGACGCACCTTATTTTCTAAATTCAACCATGACTAGTCAAAAGTTATGATGAAACATGTCTTTCTCATTTCACTATTTAGTGATAGCTTCATTCGTACTATTCGAGTAATCGAATTATTTTACCCATGTTACTCAATGATGATAAAACCCTATTTATCAACTCATATTTGTCATGAAAACATTCTTATTGTTAGCCATGACGACCTCACTCAAATTTCAGGATGAAATTTCTTTAACGGGTAGGTACTATGATGACCCGGGAATTTTCGACCAAATTTAAACTTAATCTTTATATGTTTCTGACACGATAAGCAATGACTGTAATATTAAGACTCGAAAAAGTTTTGAACAGTGTCATATAATCATTTGACCTTTGACTATGCCCGACGATTCACGAACAATTGTATGTAAATAAATATGTAAATATATATATATATATATATATATATATATATATAAATAAATAAAAGTATATGTATATAAACATCTTGAATTAATAAGGTATATATTAATCATTTGAATTAAAAATGAAAAGTAATATACAAAATAATTAAACTATTATGAATATATATATATATATATATATATATATATATATATATATATATATATATATATATATATATATTTGACTTCTATAATATTATATATATATTAAATATTCTGCATATGTTAATATATATATTTACATTTTATAAATACTACATAGATAATAATAGGGATATTAATATATTAAATTTAATTACAAATTAAAATATAGTTGTTGTTATAGTATTACAAGTACTTTCAATATTACTATTAATATTAATAATAGTATTATTATCATTGTTGTAACTGTAAAGTTATCAAAGTAAAATGTTTATGTAAAGATTAATTAAAAGTATAGTTTATTGGTAATTTAAATATCACTAGTTATTATTATTAAAAATTTCATTATTAACATGGTTATAAATAGTATCATTATTAAAATAAGTAAAAACTATCATTTATATTGTTATATTACCCTTATTATATATTATATATATGACTTTTGTATTAATATGATTGTTATTATTTTTATTTATAACATTAAGAGTATTATTATTATAATTATATTTGTTTATTAATAATATTAATTATAATCTATAAAAATAAATATATAAATATAATAGATATACATTTATTGAGATAGATATATACAAATACGTATAAGATATATACACGCAGTTGGATATAGTTATACATTTAGGAAAATATGTATTTATATTATTTAGATGATTATTATTAATATAATTATAATTATTAATTATTAATATTATAAAATCATATATTTACGAATTCTCAGAATCAATTTGTTTTACGTTCCTATCTTACTTTATTCAATCCTTGTTTTTGTCCCCAGTTTGTTACATGTATGTTTCAACCACGGTACCAGACGAAATTTATACATTATATATGACCTCTGCAATTGAGAATGGATTAAGAAAAACAGAAAAATATAAAAAAATTGTGTCGACTGCTCTGTCTTGCTTCATTTTTTTATATTTCAATTTCGAATAAAATTTCAAAATCCATTAATGTAGGTTTGTTAGGATTCTCTTACTCAAACTATCTGCAAAAACTCAGGTTCAATTCGTTATATCGAGTACGAAATTTCGAGTCAAAGTTCAGTTTCAAAAAGTCAAAGAAATTGTTCATCGCTAAATTCGAATTCAGTTCAATGTTTTAAGATCAATTACTGATTCAGTTAGTTTCTAGGAGTGTTTTGCAACACATTTCGTGTTGTAATCTTTGTCTAAAACTGATCTGAATTCGAAAGTGGAAATTGAGTTTGTTTATTTTTTTTCGAAGATACAGCAGGCCTGTATTTTTTTTTATCTTTCTGTTAATTCAAAATAATCACAATAGGTTGTATCTGTATCTATTAAAACCACTAAATCCAACAGATTACTTCATGGTTATAACTATCGAGGTGTCTGATCGATTGGTATTATAGAGAAGAAGAAGAGAAAATAGGAAACAGATTAAATGCAAGTTATAAATAACTCTTTTGGGTATAAATCAGAAAAACTGAATCAGCCGAATGGTTAATGGGTGTTGTGGTGAGCGAGAGGTCTCGGGTTCGAATTCTGGCAGGGTCATTATATTCTTTTTAGCCGAATTTTTATGAGGTAGTTTTCTTAAAATTATTATTATGATTATTCTTATCATTATTATTAAATTAGTTATTATTAATAGAATGAATATTGTTATTATGATTAAAATTATTATTACTATATATTTAATTATATTGTTATGATTATCAAAATGAATAAAAGTATTTTTATTAAAATTTTAGAATTATTAGTATTATTAATATAGGGATTACTATTATCACTATGATTAAGATTAACATAATTATTATGAAAATAATACAAATTATATTCATTAATATTAGTACTTGTATTATTTTATAATTATTAGTATTATTATTATCATTAACATAGGTATTATTATTAGTATTATCATTATTATTATTAATATTACAAAATATCATATAGACTTATCAGTTAAACATTAATATTAGTAATACTGTATAATTACTGACATTTCTATTAAAACTATTAAAAATTACCATTATTATTAAAAGTATTATTTTTACAAAACTATTATTACTATCGTATTCAGTACTATCTATGTTATTATTATTAAAATAATTAAAATTATGAAAATAGAAGTTATAATGACGTTATTAAAATTATAAGCATAAAAATAAAGATTATATATATATATATATATATATATATATATATATATATATATATATATATATATATATATATATATATATATATATATATATATATATATATATATATATATATATATATATATATATTTAATATATATAACTTAACTATATTAATATATTTATATATAAAATGAAAATATACATAATGAAACTATTTAATCTACTGTATATATAAATCGCATCATTAATAATAATATATTTGTTCAATTACAATTATGTGTATTAATATATATACAAATAATATAGGTTCGTGAATCCGAGGCCAACCATACACTTGTTCAATGATGATATATGTATTTTTACTACGAAATACAGTATGGTGAGTTTCATTTGCTTTTTTTACCCTTTATATTTTTGGGCTGAGAATACATGCAGGTTTTATAAATGATTTACAAAATAGACACAAGTAAGTGAAACTACATTCTATGGTTGAATTATCGAAATCGAATATGCCCCTTTTTATTAAGTCTGGTAATCTAAGAATTAGGGAACAGACACCCTAATTGACGCGAATCCTAAAGATAGATCTATTAGGCCTAACAAACCCCATCCAAAGTACCGGATGCTTTAGTACTTCGAAATTTATATCATATCCGAAGGGTGTCCCGGAATGATGGGGATATTCTTATATATGCATCTTGTTAATGTCAGTTACCAGGTGTTCAATCCATATGAATGATATTTTTGTCTCTATGCATGGGACGTATATTTATTAAAACTGGAAATGAAATGCTTGTAGTCTATTAAAATGATGGAAATGATTATTTATGTTAAACTAATGAACTCACCAACCTTTTGGTTGACACTTTAAAACATGTTTATTCTCAGGTGTTAAAGAAATCTTCCGCTGTGCAATTGCTCATTTTAAAGATATTACTTGGAGTCATTCATAACATATTTCAAAAGACGTTGCATTAGAGTCGTTGAGTTCATCAAGATTATTATTAAGTCAATTATAGTTAGATATATTATAAAATGGTATGCATGCCGTCAACTTTCGATGTAATGAAAGATTGTCTTTTCAAAAACGAATGCAATGTTTGTAAAATGTATCATATAGAGGTCAAATACCTCGCGATGTAATCAACTATTGTGAATCGTTTATAATCGATATGGACTTAGTCCGGATGGATTAGGACGGGGTATGAAAGTTGGTATCAGAGCGGTGGTCTTAGCGAACTAGGTCTGCATTAGTGTGTCTAACTGATAGTCGTTAGGATGCATTAGTGAGTCTGGACTTTGACCGTGTCTGCATGTCAAAAGTTTTGCTTACCATTTCGTGTCGAAAATCATCCGCTTATCATCCTTAGGAAATTACTTGCTTAGCATTCTTAATCTAGACATATCTTACTGCCTGGATTGCATGATTAATGTATAGACAAAAATTCATATCTTAGCGTATCTGTTACTGTAAACTTTGCCTTACATATTCCGTAGATTCCTCCGTAACTTATGAGATTTTAGTATTATATATGCATATGTAAATTATGTATTGAAGGGTACTAATATGCACCCTATAACCTATTTCTTATCAAAAATCCTTCATCTGATCGTACGAGATGAGTCCCTCAACCAGTTCGAGTCTCTTAGATTCCGATAACTATTCCGATAGTTATTTCGACAGCTATTCCGACATGGATATTCACCTAAGCTCCGAACACAGTGTAAACGAAATGGGTCAACCAACTAGACATCTTAAATTCATTTGATGGGTTCGTAGTCTACTTAATCATTGGAGACAAGAAGAAGTGATCCCTTCCATCCACCATATTGTTCGCCGGGCGAAGAACCTGAAGCATTCACCGGCGAACCAATCCGAAACACCATTTTCACTCTCATTTCCCGAATATCTCGCCACGATTATATTCCATTTAAAATTCTAAATCTTATTCATCCGCTCATTCCAACCGACAATCATCCCGGGATAATAGAAGAAGTCAACGAATTTCGCGCTCGAGTAATCAATTTGGAGAATATGGTGCAAAACTTACCAGCCTCAGCAACGTCACCGGCACCAACAGTATCACCAACATCAATACCAGTACCACCAACAACCCAAGTTTCAACATCACACGCCTCAATATCACCATCTGTACTTCAAGTATGATCTTCGTTCTACGTATCATTCTACATCATTTATCTTCGTACGACATGACAATTATGTAATCTCTAATGTTCTAGAGATTATATATTCTTGTTTTAACAGTAAATCAAATGAGTTTAATATCATATTGACTCATTAAATTCCATGATTACATCTGAAGAAAATATATATGTATATATATTTTCATAAAGATTGTAATTAAAAATTCTTTCATACAAACTGTTAATGATGAAAATATTTTAACGGGTAGGTAATACCTGAGGAATATTTAGATTTCACATTAATAAGTTACACTGTACATTCTTCGAATCTGATTCACCACAGAATAACCATTTTCATTCAATTTCATATTTGGATTTTGACATATCAGAATCCAACAAGTGGCATAATGAAGAAATAATGGACACAATAAAAATTGATTAGAAACAGACTAATTAACAATATGAAATTTTGTTAAGAATCCACACTAACAAGATCCTAGCTAACTGTTCCTAGCTAACTGTTTATTCCGTATTAAATTTTATTTTATCGCAATTTATTTATCGCAATTTATATTCTCGCAATTTTATTTATCGTCATTTAATTTCTGTTATTTATTTTACGCACTTTAAATATCGGGACACGTATACAAGGTTTTGACATATCATATCGACGCATCTATATATATTATTTGGAATCACCATAGACACTCTATATGCAGTAATGATCGAGTTCTCTATACAGGGATGAGGTTGATTCTATAATAATATATATACTTTGAGTTGTGATCGAGTCTGAGAAGAATACGGGTCACGATACGTATTAATTAATTCGAATATTATATATTAAACAATATATGAATTATTGGACTATTAATTGTGGACTATCGACTGTGGACTAATAAGATTGGACAATTAAAAATGAATTAAAATATTGATTATAACATATGAAACTAAACAATTCTTCAAGTTTGCCACTTGATTTCATCTTAAACTTCATTTGTATCTTGATGATTACAATCCGCATTCAAACCTTTCATGATCCTTGAAAACATCTCAATCGAGAGGATGAACCAACCGCACTTCAACTACGGAAGAAAAGATTTGGTGCATATAATTATACACCTGAAAATACTCGGAACCTGAGTAAATGTTTAACACGCATCTGTGCTAGCTCCTTCGGCATTGCTATTACAAAAAATAACCATGCAATTCCTTTTCAAAGTAGCCAATTATGTCACAGCTTCAGCAAACCAATTTCAATTTTTCATTTGAATAAACCTTATTATAACTTTGATATATAAGTTTACCTTTCGTCATCATTACCGGGGAACTGTTTATATTCCACCACATTTGAAATTAACTTGCCAGCATCTCCATTGATCTTTGATTTTCTGAAAAATCATTATAATCATTGAAACTCTATCATATACTTATTCACATCTTATATCGAGAATTTCCATTCTAATTATCGAGAATTTGCAATCTGTATTTTGAAATCTCGCAGCATGTCTACATCAACAGTTATATGTATCCATATAACATTTATATCTTAGAATTATGATCTTTTATTCTAAAATTCTGAAAAGCACCCAGTCTACGAATTAATACTCCAAATTTTGAGGAAGCTGAATGAAGCAGCAGAAACCGTAGACAACCGTAAACTACCTTAACTGTCAAAAGTTTGATGATAAAGAATGGAGTATTGGAAACACTCAATAGAAAATTTAGTACCAAAAAGCGGATTATGCGAAACTATGAAGAAAGCCATGTACAAATCACGAAGAATAAGTTTGACTTCAAAGAATCCAAATGATTCAATGACTGCTTAAGTCTTTAGTGAATATCTTGTTCATTACTCTAAACCCTTGCGGACAATAGTTTCCATCATCCTCTGATCTTAGATATTCAAAGATATTATCGTATCTTTCATTACAAATATCCTCCATATTTCTGAAGATATTTTCATAACTATTCGTATCTGAAATCATTAATCTCTTCGTGCTATCAGTGTTACATCATATAGAAACTGTTAGTTTCTGTATTCTGTAAACTTTCGAATTTAAAATATGAATGTTTTTGAAGTAGTGTTGGTAACTGATGCATGAGTTAGTATAATATAATGACACTTGATCAATGTGATTATATTACAGTAGGTCATGCTGAGTTTCTAATGAAACATGATGATTCACAGAACATACTGTCATCATGTACCATGTTACACGACTCTTACATTCCATTTAATCTCTAAACGTATCAAGAACATATATTCTTAATAAGTTCTATATTTCCCTTGAATTCTTTTAATTTGACAAGTTAGATTGTACTATTACCATTTTCTTCTTAAGAACATTAACAATGTTCATTCCGAAATTCATGTCTGCGAATTCTGGACCATTACAAGAGATGCCCAATCGCAAGAAGAAGAAACGAAGGGACAAAGCTCCGAAATAGAAATTAGAGTATAAATCGCAGTAAATATGGGGAGTATTAACTGGGGATGACAATTATTATAGAAAAACAGAAGCAAGGACTTCGAAGTATAAGAGAAAATATAAAACCCAATGACAACACTGAAATTACAATCTGTGGATATCAATGCGTATAGCAATATAAAGACACGGGAGGATTATAAATACAATAATCCCTAGAGCATAGTAGAAATAAACAGACTCTTCCGGTGGGAGTTGGAAAAGAAGAACGAACATTGCGATATTCAGAATAAGAACAAGGATTAGAACCGAATTAAGCATTATTATAATTTTTTGGATATATGAACTGAGAAAGAAGGTATAGAAGTGGTGGAAACTAATGGAACGGAAAAGTTAAATTTATAATGGAAATATCAGACAGAGTAATCGAGGCAGATCACTGTATTTAATTATAGAGATCTTAATTTCCTTATTCGCCGAAGAATCAAATCTTTTAGATTCCGAAGATTTTCTTTAATCCCTTGAATTTCGGAATTCAACCAAGACGACGTCAAAAGTTAAGACGCACCTTATCTTCTAAGTTCAACCATGACTAGTCAAAAGTTATGATGAAACATGTCTTTCTCATTTCACTATTTAGTGATAGCTTCATTCGTACTATTCGAGTAATCGAATTATTTTACCCATATTATTCAATGATGATAAAACCCTATTTATCAACTCATATTTGTCATGAAAACATTCTTATTGTTAGCCATGACGACCTCACTCAAATTTCGGGACGAAATTTCTTTAACGGGTAGGTACTGTGATGACCCGGGAATTTTCGACCAAATTTAAACTTAATCTTTACATGTTTCTGACACGATAAGCAATGACTGTAATGTTAAGACTCGAAAAAGTTTTGAACTATGTCATATAATCATTTGACCTTTGACTATGCCCGACGATTCACGAACAATTGTGTGTAAATAAATATGTAAATATATATATATATATATATATATAAATAAATAAAAGTATATGTATATAAACATCTTGAATTAATAAGGTATATATTAATCATTTGAATTAAAAATGAAAAGTAATATACAAAATAATTAAACTATTATGAATCTATATATATATATATATATATATATATATATATATATATATATATATATATATATATATATATATATATATATATATATATATATATATTTGACTTCTATAATATTATATATATATATTAAATATTCTGCATATGTTAATATATATATATTTACATTATATAAATACTACATAGATAATAATAGGGATATTAATATATTAAATTTAATTACAAATTAAAATATAGTTGTTGTTATAGTATTACAAGTACTTTCAATATTACTATTAATATTAATAATAGTATAATTATCATTGTTGTAACTGTAAAGTTATCAAAGTAAAATGTTTATATAAAGATTAATTAAAAGTATAGTTTATTGGTAATTTAAATATCATTAGTTATTATTATTAAAAATTTCATTATTAACATGGTTATAAATAGTATCATTATTAAAATAAGTAAAAACTATCATTTATATTGTTATATTATCCTTATTATATATTATATATATGACTTTTGTATTAATATGATTGTTATTATTTTTATTTATAACATTAAGAGTATTATTATTATATTTATATTTATTTATTAATAATATTAATTATAATCTATAAAAATAAATATATAAATATAATAGATATACATTTATTGAGATAGATATATACAAATATGTATAAGATATATACACGCAGTTGGATATAGTTATACATTTAGGAAAATCTGTATTTATATTATTTAGATGATTATTATTAATATAATTATAATTATTAATTATTAATATTATAAAATCATATATTTACGGATTCTCAGAATCAATTTGTTTTACGTTCCTATCTTACTTTATTCAATCCTTGTTTTTGTCCCCAGTTTGTTACATGTCTGTTTCAACCACGGTACCAGACGAAATTTATACATTATATATGACCTCTGCAATTGAGAATGGATTAAGAAAAATATAAAAAAATGTGTCGACTGCTCTGTCTTGCTTCATTTTTTTTATATTTCAATTTCGAATAAAATTTCAAAATCCATTAATGTAGTTTTGTTAGGATTCTCTTACTCAAACTATCTGCAAAAACTCAGGTTTCAATTCGTTATATCAAGTACGAATTTTGGAGTCAAAGTTCAGTTTCAAAAAGTCAAAGAAATTGTTCATCGCTAAATTCGAATTCATTTCAATGTTTTAAGATCAATTACTGATTCAGATAGTTTCTAGGAGTGTTTTGCAACACATTTCATGTTGTAATCTTTGTCTAAAACGGATCTGAATTCGAAAGTGGAAATTGAGTTTGTTTAATTTTTTCGAAGATACAGCAGGCCTGTATTTTTTTTTATCTTTCTGTTAATTCAAAATAATCACAAATAGGTTGTATCTATATCTATTAAAACCACTAAATCCAACAGATTACTTCATGGTTATAACTATCGAGGTGTCTGATCGATTGGTATTATAGAGAAGAAGAAGAGAAAATAGGAAACAGATTAAATGCAAGTTATAAATAATTCGTTTGGGTATAAATTAGAAAAACTGAATCAGCCGAATGGTTAATGGGTGTTGTGGTGAGCGAGAGGTCTCAGGTTCGAATCCTGGCAGGGTCATTATATTCTTTTTAGCCGAATTTTTATGAGGTAGTTTTCTTAAAATTATTATTATGAATATTCTTATCATTATTATTAAATTAGTTATTATTAATAGAATGAATATTGTTATTATGATTAAAATTATTATTACTATATATTTAATTATATTGTTATGATTATCAAAATCAATAAAAGTATTTTTATTAAAATTTTAGAATTATTAGTATTATTAATATAGGGATTACTATTATCACTATGATTAAGATTAACATAATTATTATGAAAATAATACAAATTATATTCATTAATATTAATATTAGTACTTGTATTATTTTATAATTATTAGTATTATTATTATCATTAACATATGTATTATTATTAGTATTATCATTATTATTAATAATATTACAAAATATCATATAGACTTATCAGTTAAACATTAATATTAGTAATACTGTATAATTACTGACATTTCTATTAAAACTATTAAAAATTACCATTATTATTAAAAGTATTATTTATACAAAACTATTATTACTATCGTATTCAGTACTATCTATGTTATTATTATTAAAATAATTACAATTATGAAAATAGAAGTTATAATGACGTTATTAAAGTTATAAGCATAAAAATAAAGAATATATATATATATATATATATATATATATATATATATATATATATATATATATATATATATATATATATATATATATATATATGTATAGATATATACATATAAATATATTTAATATATATAACTTAACTATATTAATATATTTATATATAAAATGAAAATATACATAATGAAACTATTTAATCTACTGTATATATAAATCGCATCATTAATAATAATATATTTGTTCAATTACAATTATGTGTATTAACATATATACAAATAATATAGGTTCGTGAATCCGAGGCCAACCTTACACTTGTTCAATAATGATATATGTATTTTTACTACGAAATACAGTATGGTGAGTTTCATTTTCTTTTCTTACCCTTTATATTTTTGGGCTGAGAATACATGCTGGTTTTATAAATGATTTACAAAATAGACACAAGTACGTGAAACTACATTCTATGGTTGAATTATCGAAATAGAATATGCCCCTTTTTATTAAGTCTGGTAATCTAAGAATTAGGGAACAGACACCCTAATTAACGCGAATCCTAAAGATAGATCTATTGGGCCTAACAAACCCCATCCAAAGTACCAGATGCTTTAGTACTTCGAAATTTATATCATATCTGAAGGGTGTCCTGAAATGATGAGGATATTCTTATATATGCATCTTGTTAACGTCGGTTACCAGGTGTTAAATCCATATGAATAATATTTTTGTCTCTATGCATGGGACGTATATTTATGAGAACTGGAAATGAAATGCTTGTGGTCTATTAAAATGATGGAAATGATTATTTATGTTAAACTAATGAACTCACCAACCTTTTGGTTGACACTTTAAAGCATGTTTATTCTCAGGTGTTAAAGAAATCTTCCGCTGTGCAATTGCTCATTTTAAAGATATTACTTGGAGTCATTCATAACATATTTCAAAAGATGTTGCATTCGAGTCGTTGAGTTCATCAAAATTATTGTTAAGTCAATTATAGTTAGATATATTATAAAATGGTATGCATGCCGTCAACTTTCGATGTAATGAAAGATTGTCTTTTCAAAAACGAATGCAATGTTTGTAAAATGTATCATATAGAGGTCAAGTACCTCGCGATGTAATCAACTGTTGTGAATCGTTTATAATCGATATGGACTTCGTCTTGATGGATTAGGACGAGGTATGACAATTAACCACCAGCTGATCGGACTGGGCTTACCAGAAGTTCCTCCACCACCATGTGTATATATATAATCCACACGTGACGAACGCGTCATTCACATATATATATACACCTCGATTGTCTAGGCTACCACATGAGGAACCCAACCCGCAGGTTGATCTCTCCTACCGAGGCTACCACACAATAGGGACGCACTAGGCTCCAGCAGACAAGCATCAACTAACATGCAGTAATCACAACGTACTAACTAACCACAACAATAAGTATATCTAACAAGCATGGCAATCATAATATAACATGCTACTATATACTATGTTCTACAGTTAGTCCCACTCACCGATACCGACATCACTCGGTAGTCTAATGTCACCGAGTCTTCTCCTCGTCTGTATCACCTGAAAACAATACTCACAAGTTAGTTAGTTATAATATTATTATCATCAAAATACAAACGGGCAGCATAACGGCTAAAAATCAACATTTAGTAAAATTTTACACTGCCAAAGACACTCGGTCGACTGTCAGAGACAGTCGGCCGACTGTCTACACTCACTCGGCCGAGTGTCTAGACACTCGGTCGATGGTCTCTCACAAACACACTCGGCCAATGGTCGAGTCAGTCGGTCGATTGTCAAGAGACAGTCGGCCGACTGTGTTTATCTGCAGAAGCTGAAGAACAAATTGACGGGTTTCACCCAAAATCGACCAATTCTTGCTCTAGAGCTCGATTACGACCTCAAAACTGACCAAATCGAAGATACTAAACATGTAGAAACATAAACCCACAAGATTTGGACTCAAATAACATCAAATCTAACCATTTTGACCCAAATTACACACTTTGTAAAAACTAACACAAAACTCCATTTTTCTCAAAGATTAAAGCATGAAGGCTTGTGATTCTTACCTTGTTAGAATCAGTAGACAACAAAGAACACAATTCTAAGATCAATTTGAGCCCAAGAACAAGTTTTGATGATTAGGGTTTCAAAGGAGAAAGAATTAGGTACGGGTATTGTAGTGACCCGAACTTTTCCATGTTTATATATATTAATTGAGATTGATATTAACATGATTAAATGTTTCCAACATGTTAAGCAATCAAACTTGTTAAGACTTGATTAATTGAAATATGTTTCATATAGACAATTGACCACCCAAGTTGACCGGTGATTCACGAACGTTAAAACTTGTAAAAACTATATGATGACATATATATTGATATATATATATAGTTAACATGATACTATGATAAGTAAACATATCATTAAGTATATTAACAATGAACTACATATGTAAAAACAAGACTACTAACTTAATGATTTTTAAACGAGACATATATGTAACGATTATCGTTGTAAAGACATTTAATGTATATATATCATATTAAGAGATATTCATACATGATAATATCATGATAATATAATAATTTAAAATCTCATTTGATATCATAAACATTGGGTTAACAACATTTAACAAGATCGTTAACCTAAAGGTTTCAAAACAACACTTACATGTAACGACTAACGATGACTTAACGACTCAGTTAAAATGTATATACATGTAGTGTTTTAATATGTATTTATACACTTTTGAAAGACTTCAATACACTTATCAAAATACTTCTACTTAACAAAAATGCTTACAATTACATCCTCGTTCAGTTTCATCAACAATTCTACTCGTATGCACCCGTATTCGTACTCGTACAATACACAGCTTTTAGATGTATGTACTATTGGTATATACACTCCAATGATCAGCTCTTAGCAGCCCATGTGAGTCACCTAACACATGTGGGAACCATCATTTGGCAACTAGCATGAAATATCTCATAAAATTACAAAAATATGAGTAATCATTCATGACTTATTTACATGAAAACAAAATTACATATCCTTTATATCTAATCCATACACCAACGACCAAAAACACCTACAAGCACTTTCATTCTTCAATTTTCTTCATCTAATTGATCTCTCTCAAGTTCTATCTTCAAGTTCTAAGTGTTCTTCATAAATTCCAAAAGTTCTAGTTTCATAAAATCAAGAATACTTTCAAGTTTGCTAGCTCACTTCCAATCTTGTAAGGTGATCATCCAACCTCAAGAAATCTTTGTTTCTTATAGTAGGTTATCATTCTAATACAAGGTAATAATCATATTCAAACTTTGGTTCAATTTCTATAACTATAACAATCTTATTTCAAGTGATGATCTTACTTGAACTTGTTTTCGTGTCATGATTCTGCTTCAAGAACTTCGAGCCATCCAAGGATCCGTTGAAGCTAGATCCATTTTTCACTTTTCCAGTAGGTTTATCCAAGGAACTTAAGGTAGTAATGATGTTCATAACATCATTCGATTCATACATATAAAGCTATCTTATTCGAAGGTTTAAACTCGTAATCACTAGAACATAGTTTAGTTAATTCTAAACTTGTTCGCAAACAAAAGTTAATCCTTCTAACTTGACTTTTAAAATCAACTAAACACATGTTCTATATCTATATGATATGCCAACTCAATGATTTAAAACCTGGAAACACGAAAAACACCGTAAAACCGGATTTACGCCGTCGTAGTAACACCGCGGGCTGTTTTGGGTTAGTTAATTAAAAACAATGATAAACTTTGATTTAAAAGTTGTTATTCTGAGAAAATGATTTTTATTATGAACATGAAACTATATCCAAAAATTATGGTTAAACTCAAAGTGGAAGTATGTTTTCTAAAATGGTCATCTAGACGTCGTTCTTTCGACTGAAATGACTACCTTTACAAAAATGACTTGTAACTTATTTTTCCGACTATAAACCTATACTTTTTCTGTTTAGATTCATAAAATAGAGTTCAATATGAAACCATAGCAATTTGATTCACTCAAAACGGATTTAAAATGAAGAAGTTATGGGTAAAACAAAATTGGATAATTTTTCTCATTTTAGCTACGTGAAAATTGGTAACAAATCTATTCCAACCATAACTTAATCAACTTGTATTGTATATTATGTAATCTTGAGATACCATAGACACGTATACAATGTTTCGACCTATCATGTCGACACATCTATATATATTTCGGAACAACCATAGACACTCTATATGTGAATGTTGGAGTTAGCTATACAGGGTTGAGGTTGATTCCAAAATATATATAGTTTGAGTTGTGATCAATACTGAGATACGTATACACTGGGTCGTGGATTGATTCAAGATAATATTTATCGATTTATTTCTGTACATCTAACTGTGGACAACTAGTTGTAGGTTACTAACGAGGACAGCTGACTTAATAAACGTAAAACATCAAAATATATTAAAAGTGTTGTAAATATATTTTGAACATACTTTGATATATATGTATATATTGTTATAGGTTCGTGAATCAACCAGTGGCCAAGTCTTACTTCCCGACGAAATAAAAAAATCTGTGAAAGTGAGTTATAGTCCCACTTTTAAAATCTAATATTTTTGGGATGAGAATACATGCAGGTTTTATAAATGATTTACAAAATAGACACAAGTACGTGAAACTACATTCTATGGTTGAATTATCGAAATCGAATATGCCCCTTTTTATTAAGTCTGGTAATCTAAGAATTAGGGAACAGACACCCTAATTGACGCGAATCCTAAAGATAGATCTATTGGGCTTAACAAACCCCATCCAAAGTACCGGATGCTTTAGTACTTCGAAATTTATATCATATCCGAAGGGTGTCCCGGAATGATGGGGATATTCTTATATATGCATCTTGTTAATGTCGGTTACCAGGTGTTCACCATATGAATGATTTTTATCTCTATGTATGGGATGTGTATTGAAATATGAAATCTTGTGGTCTATTATTATGATTTGATATATAGGTTAAACCTATAACTCACCAACATTTTTGTTGACGTTTTAAGCATGTTTATTCTCAGGTGATTATTAAGAGCTTCCGCTGTCGCATACTTAAATAAGGACGAGATTTGGAGTCCATGCTTGTATGATATTGTGTAAAAACTGCATTCAAGAAACTTATTTTGTTGTAACATATTTGTATTGTAAACCATTATGTAATGGTCGTGTGTAAACAGGATATTTTAGATTATCATTATTTGATAATCTACGTAAAGCTTTTTAAACCTTTATTGATGAAATAAAGGTTATGGTTTGTTTTAAAATGAATGCAGTCTTTGAAAAACGTCTCATATAGAGGTCAAAACCTCGCAACGAAATCAATTAATATGGAACGTTTTTAATCAATAAGAACGGGACATTTCAGTTGGTATCAGAGCGTTGGTCTTAGAGAACCAGAATTTTGCATTAGTGTGTCTTATCGAGTTTGTTAGGATGCATTAGTGAGTTTGGACTTCGACCGTGTTTACTTGAAAAAAATGATTGCTTAACAAGTTTTGTTGGAAACTATATATTTTTAACATGTGAATATTATGTGATATATTAATCTCTTAACGCGTTTGATATTATGTGATAGATGTCTACCTCTAGAACAAGTCCCATTGACTCACCTAATAATAATGAAGAGTCAAATGTAAATTGGAATGATTCATGGACTGATTCACAAGTTCCCGAAGAGGAACCGGAAGAAGAGTCGGAACCAGAAGAAGAATCGGAACCGGAAGAAGAATCGGAACCGGATGAAGAAATAGAACCGGTGGGGGAAATAATAAAACGGTTAAGTAAAAGAAAATCCTCAACCAACCGACCAAGGCTAATTATGGTCAATGGTGTTTCCGCCAAGGAAGCAAAATATTGGGAGGATTATCAATTCTCCGATGAATCGGATTCCGACGAGAATTCCGATGATGTTATAGAAATTACCCCAACTGAATTTAAAAAGGCAAAAGAAAATAATAAGGGAAAGGGCATAAAAATAGAGAAATCTAATTCCAACCCCGACGAACTTTATATGTATCGTCAACCCCCGAGGTCTTTAAGTTGTAACAATGACCCGGGAACCTCTAAACCACCAGGTTTTTCTAAACCAATGTGGAAAATAACGGCTCGTATTAGGGGAACATCATATATCCCTAGAAACTTGGCAAAACGAACCAAAACCGAAGAAGAAGAAACAAGCGAGTTGGAATAAGATAGTTGTATTCGTGTGGTGTAATATAAGTAATATAGTGTGCTTATGCTTTATGATATATGTAAAAATTGCTTGTATTAATAAGTATTTTTTTTTATGAATCTAACTCTTGTCTATTTTACAGTATAAAAACACAAAATGGATAGACAACCCAATATTTTAAGAGACCTACCCGGAGACATGATTGATGAAATCTTGTCTAGAGTCGGTCAGAATTCTTCGGCACAACTATTTAAGGCGAGATCAGTTTGTAAGACATTCGAAGAACGTTCCAAGAATGCCTTGGTTTATAAAAGGCTTTCATTCGAAAGATGGGGGATATCACATTGGGAAATCCATAAGTTACGATCTGTTTACTTTGACGCATATATTGCGGGGAACCCAAATGC
Source organism: Rutidosis leptorrhynchoides (assembly GCF_046630445.1). Lineage (NCBI taxonomy): Eukaryota > Viridiplantae > Streptophyta > Magnoliopsida > Asterales > Asteraceae > Rutidosis > Rutidosis leptorrhynchoides. The sequence continues at coordinate 458,531,240 of NC_092333.1, read as the reverse complement.
TATTTTACGCAATGGGTTAAGAAATTATTTTGACTCAATATATCCGAATATTGGACTTCGTGATTTAGAAAAAGCGGCTAACATGCAACATAAAGAAGCATGTTATGCTTACGGATTAGTAATGTTCGCTTCTCACCAAAGTGAGAACAAGAACATCGGCCTACAACTATTAAACAAAACGTTCCCACAAGTGACGGAGTCGGTAATTGGGGTAAGAAATGAGGTTTTTAGATTGTTACGGGACTGTTGGACATTACGTAACCCTCGTCCCTTTGACGACGTTACAACACGCTGTCTTATCAACGGCCATAACGGTTATGTTCCACAAGACCAAGGATGGGAAGTAGTCCTAGTAAAACCAGAATGCATGACTTGTTTCTGGACGTATGAATTACGTGTCTTTATTTCCTTTGCTGAACGACTTGTGTACTAGCTAGAATTATCTTCACAACTATCTTGTATCAAAGTTATTGTGTGCTATATTTCATGCTTTATGTAAAATAAGCGGTATTGTAAGTTTGTAAAATATTGTATAAAAGTTTGAACGTGAAATATTATTATAATCAGTTTTTCATATAGAATTGTAGTAGTTGAATTGTATATTAGCTACTAAGTATGAACTTAACAGGTACGTACTACCCGAATTTAAACTTATAAAACGCTAATATGAAGAAAAAGCTTTTATAAATGAGTTCATATTATGCTACGAAATACTATTAACTACTCTTAATATTCTGTATGATTAACTTGTTCCATTTGACAATTTTGAAGGAAATGGCACCGACTACTCGACACACCGTGAATATGAATGAAGAGGAATTCCGTACTTTTCTAGCTTCAAACATAGCTGCAGTACAGGCTGCGCTACATACCAACAATAACCTTGGATCTAGCAGTACAGGAAATCGTGTAGGATGCACCTACAAAGAATTCACTGCCTGTAAACCTTTGAAATTTGATGGAACCGAAGGACCGATCGGATTGAAACGGTGGACCGAGAAGGTCGAATCGGTGTTTGCCATAAGTAAGTGTACTGAAGAGGACAAAGTAAAGTACGCTACGCATACCTTCACAGGTTCTGCGTTAACATGGTGGAATACCTATCTAGAGCAAGTGGGACAAGACGATGCGTACGCACTACCGTGGTTAGCATTCAAGCACTTGATGAACGAGAAATACCGTCCCAGAACCGAGGTCAATAAGCTCAAGACAGAACTTAGAGGGTTACGAACCCAAGGATTTGATATTACCACGTACGAAAGACGATTCACAGAATTGTGCCTATTGTGTCCGGGAGCATTCGAAGACGAGGAAGAGAAGATCGACGCGTTTGTGAAAGGATTACCGGAAAGAATCCAAGAAGATATAAGTTCACACGAGCCCGCCTCCATACAACAGGCATGTAGAATGGCTCACAAACTAGTGAACCAGATTGAAGAAAGAATTAAAGAACAGACTGCTGAAGAGGCCAATGTGAAGCAAGTCAAAAGAAAGTGGGAGGAAAACGGTGATAAGAATCACCAATACAACAACAACAGCAATTACAACAATAATCGCAACAATTATCCCAACAACAATAATAACCGCAACAACAACAACAATCAGAAGCAGCTATGCCAAAGGTGTGAAAAGTATCACTCGGGGTTCTGCACCAAATTTTGCAACAAGTGTAAAATAAATGGTCATAGCGCGGCGAAGTGTGAGGTCTACGGACCAGGGGTTAATAGAACGAAAGGAACAAATGGTGTCGGAACAAGTAATGGCGGAGCAAGTAGTGTCGGAGCAAGTTATGCCAATGTAGTTTGTTATAAATGTGGAAATCCGGGCCACATTATTAGAAATTGCCCGAACCAGGAGAAAACGGATGGACAAGGCCGCGGAAGAGTTTTCAATATTAATGATACAGAGGCACAGGAAGACCCGGAGCTTGTTACGGGTACGTTTCTTATTGACAATAAATCTGCTTACGTTTTATTTGATTCGGGTGCGGATAGAAGCTATATGAGTAGAGATTTTTGTGCTAAATTAAGTTGTCCATTGACGCCTTTGGATAGTAAATTTTTACTCGAATTAGCAAATGGTAAATTAATTTCAGCAGATAATATATGTCGGAATTGAGAAATTAAACTGGTTAGCGAAACATTTAAGATTGATTTGATACCAGTAGAGTTAGGGAGTTTTGATGTGATAATCGGTATGGACTGGTTGAAAGAAGTGAAAGCAGAGATCGTTTGTTACAAAAATGCAATTCGCATTATACGAGAAAAAGGAAAACCCTTAATGGTGTACGGAGAAAAGGGCAACACGAAGCTACATCTTATTAGTAATTTGAAGGCACAAAAACTAATAAGAAAAGGTTTCTATGCTGTTCTAGCACACGTCGAGAAAGTACAAACTGAAGAAAAGAGCATCAATGATGTTCCCGTCGCAAAAGAATTTCCCGATGTATTTCCGAAAGAATTACCGGGACTACCTCCACATCGATCCGTTGAATTTCAAATAGATCTTATACCAGGAGCTGCACCAATAGCTCGTGCTCCTTACAGACTCGCACCCGGCGAGATGAAAGAACTGCAAAGCCAATTACAAGAACTTTTAGAGCGTGGTTTCATTCGACCAAGCACATCACCGTGGGGAGCTCCTGTTTTGTTTGTCAAGAAGAAAGATGGTACATTCATGTTGTGTATCGACTACCGAGAGTTGAACAAACTTACCATCAAGAACCGCTACCCACTACCGAGAATCGACGACTTATTTGATCAACCACAAGGCTCGTCTATTTATTCAAAGATTGACTTACGTTCCGGGTATCATCAAATGCGGGTGAAAGAAGATGATATTCCAAAGACTGCTTTCAGAACACGTTACGGTCATTACGAGTTTATGGTCATGCCGTTTGGTTTAACTAATGCACCAGCAGTGTTCATGGACCTTATGAACCGAGTGTATGGACCATACCTTGACAAGTTTGTCATTGTTTTCATTGATGACATACTTATTTACTCAAAGAATGACCAAGAACACGGTGAACATTTGAGAAAGGTGTTAGAAGTATTGAGGAAGGAAGAATTGTACGCTAAGTTTTCAAAGTGTGCATTTTGGTTGGAAGAAGTTCAATTCCTCGGTCACATAGTGAACAAAGAAAGTATTAAGGTGGATCCGGCAAAGATAGAAACTGTTGAAAAGTGGGAAACCCCGAAAACTCCGAAACACATACGCCAATTTTTAGGACTAGCTGGTTACTACAGAAGGTTCATCCAAGACTTTTCCAGAATAGCAAAACCCTTGACTGCATTAACGCATAAAGGGAAGAAATTTGAATGGAATGATGAACAAGAGAAAGCGTTTCAGTTATTGAAGAAAAAGCTAACTACGGCACCTATATTGTCATTACCTGAAGGGAATGATGATTTTGTGATTTATTGTGACGCATCAAAGCAAGGTCTCGATTGTGTATTAATGCAACGAACGAAGGTGATTGCTTATGCGTCTAGACAATTGAAGATTCACGAACAAAATTATACGACGCATGATTTGGAATTAGGATCGGTTGTTTTTGCATTAAAGACTTGGAGGCACTACTTATATGGGGTCAAAAGTATTATATATACCGACCACAAAAGTCTTCAACACTTATTTAATCAGAAACAACTGAATATGAGGCAGCGTAGGTGGATTGAATTATTGAATGATTACAACTTTGAGATTCGTTACCACCCGGGGAAGGCAAATGTGGTAGCCGATGCCTTGAGTAGGAAGGACAGAGAACCCATTCGAGTAAAATCTATGAATATAATGATTCATAATAACCTTACTACTCAAATAAAGGAGGCGCAACAAGGAGTTTTAAAAGAGGGAAATTTAAAGGATGAAATACCCAAGGGATCGGAGAAGCATCTTAATATTCGGGAAGACGGAACCCGGTATAGGGCTGAAAGGATTTGGGTACCAAAATTTCGAGATATGAGAGAAATGGTACTTAGAGAAGCTCATAAAACCAGATACTCAATACATCCTGGAACGGGGAAGATGTACAAGGATCTCAAGAAACATTTTTGGTGGCCAGGTATGAAAACCGATATTGCTAAATATGTAGGAGAATGTTTGACGTGTTCTAAGGTCAAAGCTGAGCATCAGAAACCATCAGGTCTACTTCAACAACCCGAAATCCCAGAATGGAAATGGGAAAACATTACCATGGATTTCATCACTAAATTGCCAAGGACTGCAAGTGGTTTTGATACTATTTGGGTAATAGTTGATCGTCTCACCAAATCAGCACACTTCCTGCCAATAAGAGAAGATGACAAGATGGAGAAGTTAGCACGACTGTATTTGAAGGAAGTCGTCTCCAGACATGGAATACCAATCTCTATTATCTCTGATAGGGATGGCAGATTTATTTCAAGATTCTGGCAGACATTACAGCAAGCATTAGGAACTCGTCTAGACATGAGTATTGCCTATCATCCACAAACTGATGGGCAGAGCGAAAGGACGATACAAACGCTTGAAGACATGCTACGAGCATGTGTTATTGATTTCAGAAACAGTTGGGATCGACATCTACCGTTAGCAGAATTTTCCTACAACAACAGCTACCATTCAAGCATTGAGATGGCGCCGTTTGAAGCACTTTATGGTAGAAAGTGCAGGTCTCCGATTTGTTGGAGTGAAGTGGGGGATAGACAGATTACGGGTCCGGAGATTATACAAGAAACTACCGAGAAGATCATCCAAATTCAACAACGGTTGAAAACCGCACAAAGTCGACAAAAGAGCTACGCTGACATTAAAAGAAAAGATATAGAATTTGAAATTGGAGAGATGGTCATGCTTAAAGTTGCACCTTGGAAAGGCGTTGTTCGATTTGGTAAACGAGGGAAATTAAATCCAAGGTATATTGGACCATTCAAGATTATTGATCGTGTCGGACCAGTAGCTTACCGACTTGAGTTACCTCAACAACTCGCGGCTGTACATAACACTTTCCACATCTCGAATTTGAAGAAATGTTTTGATAAAGAAGATCTCACTATTCCATTAGATGAAATCCAAATCAACGAAAAACTTCAATTCATCGAAGAACCCGTCGAAATAATGGATCGTGAGGTTAAAAGACTTAAGCAAAACAAGATACCAATTGTTAAGGTTCGATGGAATGCTCGTAGAGGACCCAAGTTCACCTGGGAGCGTGAAGATCAGATGAAGAAGAAATACCCTCATCTATTTCCAGAAGATTCGTCAACACCTTCAACAGCTTAAAATTTCGGGACGAAATTTATTTAACAGGTAGGTACTGTAGTGACCCGAACTTTTCCATGTTTATATATATTAATTGAGATTGATATTAACATGATTAAATGTTTCCAACATGTTAAGCAATCAAACTTGTTAAGACTTGATTAATTGAAATATGTTTCATATAGACAATTGACCACCCAAGTTGACCGGTGATTCACGAACGTTAAAACTTGTAAAAACTATATGATGACATATATATTGATATATATATATAGTTAACATGATACTATGATAAGTAAACATATCATTAAGTATATTAACAATGAACTACATATGTAAAAACAAGACTACTAACTTAATGATTTTTAAACGAGACATATATGTAACGATTATCGTTGTAAAGACATTTAATGTATATATATCATATTAAGAGATATTCATACATGATAATATCATGATAATATAATAATTTAAAATCTCATTTGATATTATAAACATTGGGTTAACAACATTTAACAAGATCGTTAACCTAAAGGTTTCAAAACAACACTTACATGTAACGACTAACGATGACTTAACGACTCAGTTAAAATGTATATACATGTAGTGTTTTAATATGTATTTATACACTTTTGAAAGACTTCAATACACTTATCAAAATACTTCTACTTAACAAAAATGCTTACAATTACATCCTCGTTCAGTTTCATCAACAATTCTACTCGTATGCACCCGTATTCGTACTCGTACAATACACAGCTTTTAGATGTATGTACTATTGGTATATACACTCCAATGATAAGCTCTTAGCAGCCCATGTGAGTCACCTAACACATGTGGGAACCATCATTTGGCAACTAGCATGAAATATCTCATAAAATTACAAAAATGTGAGTAATCATTCATGACTTATTTACATGAAAACAAAATTACATATCCTTTATATCTAATCCATACACCAACGACCAAAAACACCTACAAACACTTTCATTCTTCAATTTTCTTCATCTAATTGATCTCTCTCAAGTTCTATCTTCAAGTTCTAAGTGTTCTTCATAAATTCCAAAAGTTCTAGTTTCATAAAATCAAGAATACTTTCAAGTTTGCTAGCTCACTTCCAATCTTGTAAGGTGATCATCCAACCTCAAGAAATCTTTGTTTCTTACAGTAGGTTATCATTCTAATACAAGGTAATAATCATATTCAAACTTTGGTTCAATTTCTATAACTATAACAATCTTATTTCAAGTGATGATCTTACTTGAACTTGTTTTCGTGTCATGATTCTGCTTCAAGAACTTCGAGCCATCCAAGGATCCGTTGAAGCTAGATCCATTTTTCACTTTTCCAGTAGGTTTATCCAAGGAACTTAAGGTAGTAATGATGTTCATAACATCATTCGATTCATACATATAAAGCTATCTTATTCGAAGGTTTAAACTCGTAATCACTAGAACATAGTTTAGTTAATTCTAAACTTGTTCGCAAACAAAAGTTAATCCTTCTAACTTGACTTTTAAAATCAACTAAACACATGTTCTATATCTATATGATATGCCAACTCAATGATTTAAAACCTGGAAACACGAAAAACACCGTAAAACCGGATTTACGCCGTCGTAGTAACACCGCGGGCTGTTTTGGGTTAGTTAATTAAAAACTATGATAAACTTTGATTTAAAAGTTGTTATTCTGAGAAAATGATTTTTATTATGAACATGAAACTATATCCAAAACTTATGGTTAAACTCAAAGTGGAAGTATGTTTTCTAAAATGGTCATCTAGACGTCGTTCTTTCGACTGAAATGACTACCTTTACAAAAATGACTTGTAACTTATTTTTCCGACTATAAACCTATACTTTTTCTGTTTAGATTCATAAAATAGAGTTCAATATGAAACCATAGCAATTTGATTCACTCAAAACGGATTTAAAATGAAGAAGTTATGGGTAAAACAAAATTGGATAATTTTTCTCATTTTAGCTACGTGAAAATTGGTAACAAATCTATTCCAACCATAACTTAATCAACTTGTATTGTATATTATGTAATCTTGAGATACCATAGACACGTATACAATGTTTCGACCTATCATGTCGACACATCTATATATATTTCGGAACAACCATAGACACTCTATATGTGAATGTTGGAGTTAGCTATACAGGGTTGAGGTTGATTCCAAAATATATATAGTTTGAGTTGTGATCAATACTGAGATACGTATACACTGGGTCGTGGATTGATTCAAGATAATATTTATCGATTTATTTCTGTACATCTAACTGTGGACAACTAGTTGTAGGTTACTAACGAGGACAGCTGACTTAATAAACGTAAAACATCAAAATATATTAAAAGTGTTGTAAATATATTTTGAACATACTTTGATATATATGTATATATTGTTATAGGTTCGTGAATCAACCAGTGGCCAAGTCTTACTTCCCGACGAAGTAAAAAAATCTGTGAAAGTGAGTTATAGTCCCACTTTTAAAATCTAATATTTTTGGGATGAGAATACATGCAGATTTTATAAATGATTTACAAAATAGACACAAGTACGTGAAACTACATTCTATGGTTGAATTATCGAAATCGAATATGCCCCTTTTTATTAAGTCTGATAATCTAAGAATTAGGGAACAGACACCCTAATTGACGCGAATCCTAAAGATAGATCTATTGGGCTTAAAAAACCCCATCCAAAGTACCGGATGCTTTAGTACTTCGAAATTTATATCATATCCGAAGGGTGTCCCGGAATGATGGGGATATTCTTATATATGCATCTTGTTAATGTCGGTTACCAGGTGTTCACCATATGAATGATTTTTATCTCTATGTATGGGATGTGTATTGAAATATGAAATCTTGTGGTCTATTATTATGATTTGATATATAGGTTAAACCTATAACTCACCAACATTTTTGTTGACGTTTTAAGCATGTTTATTCTCAGGTGATTATTAAGAGCTTCCGCTGTCGCATACTTAAATAAGGACGAGATTTGGAGTCCATGCTTGTATGATATTGTGTAAAAACTGCATTCAAGAAACTTATTTTGTTGTAACATATTTGTATTGTAAACCATTATGTAATGGTCGTGTGTAAACAGGATATTTTAGATTATCATTATTTGATAATCTACGTAAAGCTTTTTAAACCTTTATTGATGAAATAAAGGTTATGGTTTGTTTTAAAATGAATGCAGTCTTTGAAAAACGTCTCATATAGAGGTCAAAACCTCGCAACGAAATCAATTAATATGGAACGTTTTTAATCAATAAGAACGGGACATTTCAGGTATTATTTTAGAAGCTTCAAGAAAATGAGATAAGAAGTAGTTTCTTGCTTTTATACATAGGTTAAACACAATACCCCATAACACACGGGTATTTATCAGTTATCTGATATCTTTCGTACCTAATTTGACTGCCCTAACAGAGTCCAAATTAAATAAACAAACTTGTTCTGTGACCCTTGTCACAAACTGGTCCTATCCACATCATTAAATAATACAAAATATAAAATTAGAATAAAAGCATATAATAACACCACACAACCTGAGGGAAAAATAGTAATCTAACAGCTAGGCCCGCTTCGAGGGTGTTACACATATCATATCATTACCTTTCTGAGTTCGAGGTAATTTTGTCACAAAATCTATCGTAATATGATCCCAATTCCACTCTGGAATTTTCAACTGCTGTAACGAACCATAGGGTTTCTGATGTTCAGCTTTAACCTGAGCGCAAAAGTGACATCTTTCTAACAATTGAGCAACATATTTCTTCATCGTTGGCCACCAATACATTGATTTTAAGTCGTTATACATTGATATCAGCTAAAAAGTCACGTTTTCACCTCGATATTAAGGCCCAAAAACAATAACGTTCCAAACTTTATCGCCAAAATACCCGTTTCGTCGGTTATAATTGAAGAACAAGTGATTACGAAGACGGTTCAAGAAGAATCAAGTAAATCGGAGCTAAAATGGTGAAAGACAAGAAATCAAGTTATGATCCAGCAAATCAGCAAGCCAAACGGCTTGCCAAATGGGCTGCCAAACGGTCTGCCTGGCTTGCAAACGGCCCGTCACATGCCCATATCAAACGGCCCCTGTAAACGGGCTGGTCTAGCAAACGGCCCCTGCAAACGGCCTGCCAAACGGCTTACCAGTCGTTTGCAGGCAAATTTCAAGTCTATTTAAAGGGTCTTTGTCATTCATTTCAACACACACTTCAATTAATTTCTTTCTCTCTCTTGTACAATATTAGTCATAATCTCAAGGTCTTCGACTCCGTGCAGGAAACCTAGTACCCGGAGAAGAACGCCGAAGATTGTATTAGGAGCGGTCTGGAGTTTGAAGTTGTTACTTTTGTATTCAGAACTCGTTTAATCTACTGGTACTTCTATCCTTTGTCTTTATATAATGTCTTGCATTATTATGCTTTGTGATACTCTTGCCATGATTAGCGAGTAGTTATCTTTAGTGTATGTTATGATGTAGTCAGTTATAATGCCGAAATTATATTATGGCTTGTGTATGTTGTCAAAATGCTTTCCGATTATGCTTTGAACTCAATCGCTTTTCTAACTAATATAACGTAGTTATTGGCTCTGTTATTGGGAAGTCGCGAACCCCGATCCAGAGTACACTATCCGTGTCACTCCTTGGTAAGAGAAGTCTATCGGATACACCGTGAGTTTGACTGAGGCACACCGATTGTAGTAAATCCACTGAGCCTTGGACTCCGACTGAGGACTCTTTCGTAGTGAAACATCTAACTAGACACCTAGTACATTGTCGGTCCTAGACCATGCTAGTGTAGTCACCAAGCATATAAACTTCGTACGTGCACGCTGAAGCACAACGGTTGTTGTAAGCTGTACCCCTGCTAAATAAGACCATGGAACACGGTTAGTGCTGACTAGTACACTTCACCATAATGCGGTCTCAAGCATTGCACCCAGCTTGAGGGATTCTTGGTTAATTAAGGAACTGTTTGTTCGAACACATAAAGGATTGGACCGTTAGGATAACTGAACGTGTTCATAGAAGTCACTAGACTTGGCCATGGTGTTCTTTATGGTTGAACTCTTTTTAAGGGCCAAACTATCTTTTAAAACCAATCATTAACGAAAGCATCGAGGCTCATCACCTCTTTCGGATATGGAAAAGCATGTATCCCATTATGCTTAAAAAAGTTTAGAATATTGTGGAATGTTAATACGTCACAAAACCGAGTCGCTCATTTGGATGAGCCGTTTGAATGTGTATGCCTGTAGTCAGACTGCACGGGCGTCGGGGGTAAGGGACGCTGCTGTCTATTCAGAATCTTCAAGCCTATCACATTACCCAGTGACATGTCTTATGACAGGGGCGTTTAGGACTAGTGTAATGAATACAAGGTCACTGCCTATCCGTGAGCCAGCATTCCATAATCTCGGCAAAGTAACTGACAAAGTCATAACACGCTCTTGTTTTAGCCTTATCTGAATTACAAATTTTATCGTAGTTACTTTACTTTATCTTATAAACTAGAAAACCCAAAATTAAGTAATAACCCACTACTTATGCACCTTAGAATTATCTTAAGTTTAGATATAGGTTCGATTCTACTAATATCTCAAAAATACAACTCTAGGTTACACTTCCCTTACTCATAATATGGAGAAGTAAGATTTAGGCCCCGCTAAATATAAATTTAAAACTATTGCCTCCTCTCTTGGTAGTTGATTCTGACGCCTTGCGGCCTAACGACACCGCATAAACAAAACCGTCCGTTTCGGCCATATCAAGGAAGAGACGAGTTTTTGGCGCCGCTGCCGGGGAACTGGTATCAGTATTACTGCTTCTATCAAACTCATTCACAGGCATTTAGTGGTGTCTAAGAAAGACAATTATACACGGACTTGGTTGTTGGATTTTCCGAACAGTCTCCAATTATATTGGAACCAAAAGGATCCTGCCTCTCCGTAGTCGGCCTGGCCACTTGGTTTGTTGAATAGTTCGTGCAAAGCTATGTTATCAAAATACCAAGTAATCAGTAGCAAGAACAAAAACATATTGAACCTTAGGATAATTAATTAGAGTAAGATTACCTTGGATTAAGATTACCTTGGATTACCTTAGATTACTTTAGATTAAGATTACTTTAGGTTAATTTAGGAACTTCGCTTATCTGCTTAAAAATTAAAAACAAAAAAGGCATACCCAGTGTATGACCCAAATCCGATCTAGACCAGGGCCGTTGTTTTTCATACCTGATCCAGACGCAATAATCTCTAAAGCACGCAAGGAAGCACGAATCAGAAAACAAATGGCGTTACGTGTTAATTTATCAGAAAACACTAAACCCTCGATTGAAGGTCGAGGAGGACCGATGAGATTCCTAGAGATTCAAGGACACTCGCTCGAGTTAAAGCATCACATCATACAGCTCATCCAAAATAGCTGTCAATTTCATAGATTACCGAATGACGATCCTAATTCTCACCTTGATAAATTCATATCTCTTTTGAACTCCTACAAATAGCCAGGGATAGGACAAGATATAGTCCGTCTATACTTGTTCCCCTATTCTCTCACTCATCATGCACAAACATGGTTTGAAGGATTGAAAAAAGATTCCATCACATCCTGGACGGAGATGGTTACTAAATTCCTAACCAAATATTTCTCTACTTCTAAACAAACTCAACTCAAGAATGACATCATTAACTTTAAACAAAGTTATGATGAATCTCTTTACACTTCATGGGAGCGATTCAAAACCCTGCTGAAGAAATGCCCTAATCACCAGTTAGAACGGTCAGCCCAAAACTGTACCTTCTACAATGGTCTTACGGTAAATCATAGGACGATGATGTGACTACTGAAACAACACAACCCGTATTCCATACGATAATTTTTTTTATAATACATATTTACGCGCCAATTAAATATGTAAACCATTCCACAAGTTCCATTTAAATGTACATCAACTTAAATGTTTACAAAAGGCACGAAGGCCATTAATTAAGTTTTATACAAGTTTGACCCACTACAATGATAGTTTATAATCCAAACGACACTCAAGCACAGTTTGGGGCTAAACTACCCAAAACGTTAGGCCAAACTTCAAAAGCTATGCCAAAAGCACCCCCGACAACATAAGCGGGAGACCACTAGTCCAAACGTATGCCCTTACCCTTGTCCAAGCCGGAACCTATAAAATGATAAACAACGAGAGGGTAAGCAATGCTTAGTGAGTGCAACAATTATACATACATATATATAACCTATCCATTTGCAATCACAATACCAAATACCTCATACGAACTTGTAACTCAAATAGCATGTCAACATACCCGTAACGCTAACAAGTCGTACATTATCACACCACTTCATTAGCATATACTCAACTCAGTATATATATAATATACTAAACAAAAACAACAATCTCAATATGGTTAACCAATAACGCTATGGTGCTACCGGCTCGTGGTTCACACCATACGCTTGAGTCATACTCTTTTATAGTGCTACCGGCTCGTGGTTCACACTGAATGCTACCGGCTCGTGGTTCACATCTTAGTTTATAGTGCTACCAGCTCGTGGTTCACACTCGATGCTACCGGCTCGTGGTTCACATCTTAGTTTATAGTGCTACCGGCTCGTGGTTCACACTCCATCCCACACATGTTATGGCACTACCGGCACGTGGTTCATACCATAACATTCACAAATAAACACGCCATATACATGAACGCATAATTATTCCACTCACCTTGTCACAAGGATGATGATTTAGCACTTCCGAGCTTCAACGCAATGTACCTAAATCATTAAGTGCACATTCAATTTCACAACTAGTGGGATTAACCACAATACTCTCACTTGAGCATTTAATAACCCAATTTGCATTAAATGACTCAACTACTCACAACCGCCCATAAATGGCCAAGACTCGACTTTAATCACTAAGACTAGTGAATTAAAGTCTATTAACTTCAATTAACACAAAACTTAAGGTAATACATACCCATTTCATCTAATTAGGTCAACTATTACATTTTGACCCATTTTATTTTACTTAAACTCACAATCAAGTCAAACCTACCCATTAACACTTCTTTCATAAATTTTAAAGTGCATTAGTGACCAACAACACCAATTGACACTTACAACCTCAAATCATAAGGCCAAGACCCTAGATTGTGGCTATTAGGGTTTCATAACAACAACATAACCCAACTTCACCCATTTTACCCTCAAATGGGTCATACAATCTCTAGTAACCAAAACCCTAGCCATTACCCAATTAAAACTTAAAACATGGAGTTAAGACTTACCAATACAATCACAACGTAGCTAGAGACGTAGGGAACAACTTTAAAACTTGGGTTCGGGTGAGATTTGGTCTCCTTCTTTTCCAAGTGAGCTTTCTCTCACTAAACCCTAACTCTCTCTCTCTCTAAAATTGAATGTGGTGTAGGTGAAGATGTGTTAAATGAGTTAGGATAACTCATTTATCAGTTTTCTAGATCTAAAACCGTCCATAAGTGAAAAGACTTAAACTTCCCCAAAGATGCCATTTAAATTGGGTCAAATTTGTCAAACAGAGACATCTGTCGCGTTTCGCGACAACCTGTCGCGTAACGCAATGCCCAACCATGATAAACCACAACAGAACGCGATAACCTCATCAGAACTGGGGTTCTGGAGCTGTCGCGTTCCAGCCCACTTTGTCGCGTATCGCGATGCACCAGGACGCGATGAAACTCACTCAGACGCGACAGAAGGCCTAATCAAACCATTTTCCAATATTTTCACACATTAAACTAAAATAAACGATCATAGATACAATAATAAACGTACACGAGGTTAATTACGCACCTTAAGTCATATTCGAGGAAAACGGGATGTTACAACTCTCCCCCACTTGAATCGGAGCGCGTCCTCGCGATCCAAGCCACATGACAAGAGGGTAGGTAAACCAACACGAATTCTTCGGGCTCCCAAGTAAATTCGGAACCTTTACTACGACGCCATTGAACTTTAAAAGTTCTCACTTCTTTATTTCTCAACCTTTTGACCTTCTCATCAAGTATAGCAATCGGCTCCTCAATATACTCTAACTTATTGTTCAGCTCAATTTCGTCTAAAGGCATCCAAGAAGAATCATCCGCAAGACACTTACGGAGATGGGAAACATGGAATGTATCATGGATCCCCGCAAGCTCTTCGGGTAATTCCAAACGATACGCAACTTCACCAACACGAGCTAAAACCTTAAATGGCCCAATAAACCGAGGAGCTAACTTTCCCCGTTTTCGAAAACGAATAATACCTTTCCATGGCGAAACCTTAAGCATCACCATATCACCTTCTTGAAATTTGATCGTTCGTCTACGCTTTTCGGCATACGACTTTTGCCTATCTTGAGCCTTTTTCAAATGCTCTCGAATCACATCAATCTTACTATTCGTCTCTAACACCAAATCGGTACTCCCGATTTCCTTTGGTCCCACTTCACCCCAACAAATTGGGGTTCGACATCTACGCCCATAAAGCATCTCATAAGGTGGCATCCCAATAATAGTATGATAACTATTATTGTACGAGAATTCCACCAAAGGCAAATGCTCGTCCCAACTACCACCAAAATCGATAATACAAGCCCGTAACATATCCTCCAAAGTTTGATTCGTACGTTCGGTTTGACCGTCCGTTTGAGGATGATACGCTGTGCTCAACTTCAATTGCGTACCCATATCTTCAGGAAACCTTTCCCAAAACCGAGATGTAAAACGAGTATCTCGATCTGAAATAATAGATATAGGAACACCGTGTCGAGAGATGACTTCCTTGATAAACAACTTAGCCAAGGTCTCTGACGATATCGCTTCCTTAATGGGAAAAAATAAAGCACTCTTTGTCAGTCGATCAACTATAACCCAAATCGAATCAAATTGGGTTCTCGCCGTTTTAGGTAACTTTGTGATGAAATCCATGGTAATGTGCTCCCATTTCCATTTCGGGATTTCCAACGGTTGTAACTTAACATACGGCTTTTGGTGCTCGGCCTTAACTTGCAAACACGTGACACATTGTTCAACATGCTTCACAACATCACGTTTCATGCCCGGCCACCAATAATCTTTTCTTAAATCTAGATACATTTTCGTCGCGCCCGAATGAATGGAATACTTCGACTTATGTGCTTCATCAAGTAGCACTTGTAGATAATCACCCATCTTAGGCACCCACACTCTTCCTTGAAAAGACAACAAACCATGCGAGCCCATAGTAATGAACTCCGATTACCACATGATTCGTTCCGCAAGCTTGTTGTGACCGTAAGCCTCTATTTGAATCACACCAAGTTTTTCAAGAAAATCGTTAGTAATAATCATACGTAACAATCCCAATCGTAACGCCGGGTGAGGACTCTTTCGACTTAACGCATCCGCCACCACATTTGCCTTGCCCGGATGATAAAGTATTTCACAATCATAATCTTTCACCACATCCATCCACCTACGTTGGTGATAATTCAAATCTCGTTGATTGAAGAGGTGTTTCAAACTCTTATGATCCGAATAAATCGTACTCTTGACACCATACAAGTAGTGGCGCCAAATTTTCAATGCATGCACAACCGCCGCCAACTCAAGATCATGAGTCGAATATCTCGTCTCGTGTTCCTTTAATTGTCGAGAGGCATAAGTGATGACTTTACCCCTTTGCATAAGAACACACCCGAGTCCATTTAACGAAGCATCACAATAAACCATCATGTCTTCCACTCCTTCTGGTAACACTAACACCGGAGCTTGACACAACTTCTCTTTTAACAATTGAAAAGCAATTTCTTGCTCGTTCTCCCAATTAAACCTAGCATTATTTCTCATCAACTTCGTCAATGGAGAAGCAATCTTAGAAAAGTCTTGGATAAACCGACGATAATAACCGGCCAATCCGAGAAAACTTCGGATTTCCGTAGGCGTAGTCGGTCGTCCCCAACTCTTCACCGTCTCGATCTTCCCCGGATCTACTTGAATACCGTTTTCGTTCACAATATGACCAAGGAATTGAACTTCCCTTAGCCAAAATTCACATTTGGAGAACTTTGCATACAACTTCTCCTTTCGTAGCATCTTCAATACTTCACGCAAATGGCGTTCATGTTCGTTCATACTTTTTGAGTAAACAAGTATATCGTCGATGAACACAATTACCGACTTGTCCAACATAGGTTGGCACACTCGGTTCATAAGGTCTATGAATGCCGCCGGTGCATTCATAAGACCAAAAGGCATAACTATGAATTCAAAATGCCCATAACGCGTTCGAAAAGCCGTTTTCTCGATGTCTTCCTCGCGGACCTGCATTTGGTGATAGCCGGACCGTACGTCGATTTTAGTGAAATACGTTGCACCTTGGAGTTGGTCAAAAAAATCGTCAATCCGAGGTAATGGATAACGATTCTTGATCGTCACTTTATTTAACTCCCGATAATCAATGCACATCCGCATACTACCATCCTTCTTCTTTACGAATAAAACCGGAGCGCCCCATGGCGAAGCACTCGGTCGAATAAAACCCCTCTCGAGCAACTCTTGGGTTTGATTTAACAACTCTTGCATTTCCGTCGGTGCTAAATGATAAGGAGTTTTAGCAATGGGAGTAGCTCCCGGAACCAACTCAATGCGAAATTCAACTTGTCTTTCCGCCGAAACACCCGGTAACTCGTCCGAAAAAACGTCTTCGAATTCACTAACAACCGGAATTTCACGAATAGGTGGTGGCTAATCATGAGTATCAATAACATGGGCAAGAAAAGCCATGCCACCACTAACAAGAAAATGACGTGCCCGTGCAAAAGAACATATTGGCACAAGTCTTCTTCGTTTATCACCGTGAATAATTAACTCTCCCCCACTAGGGGTCTTCACACGAATAAACTTCTTATGGCATTCAATATCGGCTCTATTATGATCGAACCAATCCATGCCCACAACAATATCAAAGTCGCCCAAAGTCATCGGGATGAGATCAATTTTAAAGTTTTCGGCACCAAAAACGACATCACAATTCTTACACACATCAACCACTAGCACCGTCTTGTCATCCGCTATTTCAACTTCTACCGGAAGACTTAAGTTAGCTAACGGTCTATCAAGTTTAGGCACAAATTTTGGAGACACAAACGACAAATTTGCACCGCTATCAAAAAGAATCCTTGCCGGATTGGAATTAACCAAGAAAGTACCTGAGACAACTTCGTTGGATTGCTTGGCTTCGTCATTAGTCATCAAATAGTTTCACCCTCGAGCAGTACCCGCCACCTTCTCTAGCCTTTTAACATTATCGTTGTTCAAATCGGGACACTCTGACTTTCGGTGTCCTTCTTTGTTGCAATTAAAACAAGTGATTTTGGTCGACGCCTTGGTGCAATCACGGACCATGTGTCCTCTTTGATTACAATTATAACATGTGGGCCCGAAACCCCCGTAAGCACCCTTCTTCACACTATTAATGCTTTCGGAGCCTTTCTTGTTCTTTTTATTGGAAAAGTTCGAATGACTCGAACCTTCAAACTTTCTTTTAGAAAAAGTGAAATCGCTTTTCCTTGGAACCTCTGGCTCAAAACCTCGAGCCAACTCAAAAAACTCCTCAAAAGACTTAGCCATACCCCGACTAATCTTACCCTTCAACTCATCATTTAAAGTACGGTAGAAATCTTTCATTAATTTGTGATCGTCACCAACATATTCTGGGCAAAAGCGAGTCTTTGCCAAAAAGGTAGACTTGAGAGTAACCAAGTCCATCGAACCTTGTTACAAATGATACAACTCGTCCCGGATTCTATCAAGGTCGGAAGAAGTTCGGTATTCTTGGAAGAATTCCTTCTTAAACTCCTCCCATGTCAAGCTCATGCATTGCTCTTCACTGTATAAATTGATTTTGTCGTCCCACCACAACTTGCCTTCTTCACGTAGCATGCTAGACCCATATCTCGTCTTCTTCTCGGGAGGACATTCTGCGGTACGGAAAGCTCCCTCGATATTGGAAATCCAACAAGTGCTTTTCAATGGATCCATCACCTCATTAAACATCGGAGGTTGAGTATCCTTGAAATTTTTGCAGTGGAAGTCCCGCCTTCCACCCCCACCATTACCTTCACCCCCTTCACCTCGAGGATAAATGTTTCTAGCCTCTAAAGCCTCCTCTATTGCGGCTTTCATTCGATCGTTGATCATTTTGGTCACTTGTCCATCGACCGACTCTTGGAAGACCTTTCGGACATCGTCAAAAAAATCCTTCTTTAACTTTTTAAAGATGGCCTCAACCTTGGCCGTGAGTTCAACATCCTCACTCGTACCACCGTTATCATTATCGTGTTCGTTTCTTGTCTTCATTCTATAAAACGGAAAAGATTAAACAAAGAACGAAAAGACATAACATGTAAGTATATACATGTACACCACACTACTCCATCTTGCTCGACAATCGTCGTACATTACTTGTTTGACACAATTTGCACCCGTAACAATGGTAGCTAATCATTGTTACGTGAGCACGTCACATTAACTTGCTAGTACAACGTCCATCTCGCTCGATGCTTGCTAAACACAACATAAATCAATTAGCACAAGGTTAGTTCACATAAACCAAAGCACTAACAATTCCCAATTAGACTCAAAGTCCTACAAGTCCCGCATAAAGTGCTCACACAATAAAGTCCAAGTCTTGGCACCTATCTCAAGTCGCCTAAATCCCTTAGACCATGCTCTGATACCACTTGAAACAACCCAACCCGTATTCCATACGATAATTTTTTTTTATAATACATATTTATGCGACAATTAAATATGTAAACCATTCCACAAGTTCCATTTAAACGTACATCAACTTAAATGTTTACAAAAGGCATGAAGGCCATTAATTAAGATATATACAAGTTTGATCCACTACAATGATAGTTTATAATCCAAACGACACTCGAGCACGGTTTGGGGCTAAATACCCAAAACGTTAGGCCAAACTTCAAAAGCTATGCCAAAAGCACCCCCGACAACATAAGCGGGAGACCACTAGTCCAAACGTATGCCCTTACCCTTGTCCAAGCCGGAACCTATAAAATGATAAACAATGAGAGGGTAAGCAATGCTTAGTGAGTGCAACAATTATACATACATATATATAACCTATCCATTTGCAATCACAATACCAAATACCTCATACGAACTTGTAACTCAAATAGCATGTCAACATACCCTTAACGCTAACAAGTCGTACATTATCACACCACTTCATTAGCATATACTCAACTCAGTATCAGTATATATATAATATGCTAAATAAAAACAACAATCTCAATATGGTTAACCAATAATGCTATGGTGCTACCGGCTCGTGGTTCACACCATACGCTTGAGTCATACTCTTTTATAGTGCTACTGGCTCGTGGTTCACACTCGATGCTACCGGCTCGTGGTTCACATCTTAGTTTATAGTGCTACCGGATCGTGGTTCACACTCGATGCTACCGGCTTGTGGTTCACATCTTAGTTTATAGTGCTACCGGCTCGTGGTTCACACTCTATCCCACACATGTTATGGCACTACCGGCACGTGGTTCATACCATGACATTCACAAATAAACACGCCATATACATGAACGCATAATTATTCCACTCACCTTGTCACAAGGATGATGATTTAGCACTTCCAAGCTTCAACGCATTGTACCTAAATCATTAAGTGCACATTTAATTTCACAACTAGTGGGATTAACCACAATACTCCCACTTGAGCATTTAATGACTCAATTTGCATTAAATAACTCAACTACTCACAACCGCCCATAAATGGCCAAGACTCAACTTTAATCACTAAGACTAGTGAATTAATGTCTATTAACTTCAATTAACACAAAACTTAGGGTAATCCATACCCATTTCATCTAATTAGGTCAACTAGTACATTTTGACCCATTTTATTTTACTTAAACTCACAATCAAGTCAAACCTACCCATTAACACTTCTTTCATAAATTTTAAAGTGCATTAGTGACCAACAACACCAATTGACACTTACAACCTCAAATCACAAGGCCAAGACCCTAGATTGTGGCTATTAGGGTTTCATAACAACAACATAACCCAACTTCACCCATTTTACCCTCAAATGGGTCATACAATCTCTAGTAACCAAAACCCTAGCCATTACCCAATTAAAACTTAAAACATAGAGTTAAGACTTACCAATACAATCACAACATAGCTAGAGACGTAGGTAACAACTTTAAAACTTGGGTTCGGGCGAGATTTGGTCTCCTTCTTTTCCAAGTGAGCTTTCTCTCACTAAACCCTAACTCTCTCTCTCTAAAATTGAATGTGGTGTAGGTGAAGATGTGTTAAATGAGTTAGGATAACTCATTTATCAGTTTTCTAGATCTAAAACCGTCTATAAGTGAAAAGACTTAAACATCACCAAAGATGTCATTTAAATTGGGTCAAATTTGTCAAACAACGACATCTGTCGCATTTCGCGACAACCTGTCACATAACGCGACGCCCAAACGCGATAAACCACAACAGAACACAATAACCTCATCAGAACTGGGGTTCTGGAGCTGTCGCATTCCAGCCCACTTTGACGCGTATCGCGACGCACCAGGACGCGATGAAACTCACTCAGACACGACAGAAGGCCTAATCAAACCATTTTCCAATATTTTCACACATTAAACTAAAATAAACGATCATAGATGCAATAATAAACGTACACGAGGTTAATTACGCACCTTAAGTCATATTCGAGGAAAACGGGATGTTACAACTACAAAGATACAGTTGAAACGGACGATTTTTGTTCGTGCGGTGTCGTTAGGCCATAGGACGTCAGATTCAGTTGATCAGGGTAGCTCACAGTGGTTTTGTTTATTTATATTATATGGGGACCTAAATTTACTTTTACTTTCTAAGGTGTAGAAGGTGTAAGTTAACCTAGTGTCGTGTTTTTAATAGATTAACAAATTGAAGATCAAGTGGATAATTGTCTTTTATATAAATTACCTAGATAAAGGATAGTAGTTGGTTTAAGTTAAAAGTCCTAAGTGCGAAAAAGTAAATAAGTGGAAGGATATCCGGAGTATGCAGATCAGGGGAATGTTGACCAAGATATCAGTGTTGGGTTAGGGAAAGGTAATTATGCTTATGTTAATACTATGCTTGGAATGATGTAGATCTGGTTGGATGAGCCAATTACACAGACCTACTTGTCTCTGAACTCTCAGAGTTCTCTTTGAGCAGTGAGAAGAATGTCACTTGGTTGTATAATTGAAAGGTAGCTATACCTCGGAGGTTATCCACAGTAAAGTACTAGGTTTATTAGTGAGTTGAGCTCTAATCCTAACCCTCGTTATGTTTAGTTAACTGAATAACAACGTGCTGTGTTGATTGAACACTGATCACAAATGAAAGGAGTCTGTCGATTTAAGTTGGCAAAACCTTAAAAGAAAACTAACAACCATTCCATCATACTAACGAGATCATATAAGTTCAAGCATTATACAGCATTACAGTTGATATACTAAAAGTAAAGTAGATAGAAACCTAATAAATACCTAAACAGTTGATATGACTAAGTCCTAAGGCAACAATCAAACAAGAACATGCGATAGGCTTGGGTGACACAGTGAAGGTACTAACTAGATCTTAACAGCTCCTAAGAAGTCTCTTCGGAACAGTCAATAGGCATACTAGGTCATTCATGTCTCAATTCCTAAGTTCCTTGTCCTAAAAGCGCATTAAATGCCTCTCGGGAACTCCGGCCATACCGAGTTCATAGAATCTTCAGATACAGTATAACCAGGGGTTTTAATCCTATGAAGTAGAAAATTTCATATAGGTAGACAAGTCCTGATCACAACCTAGATGGGTCAATCCTTAAGATGCTAGCATACAAATCTATCAGACTTCCTAGGTCAGTATTACGACAGTAATCGTACTAAATTAACATAATTACGCTAACCCAAACTTCTATCATGGCAACATACAGATTAATAAAGCTATCATGGTAATATCGGAACGCATTATTAAACATAAAAAGTAAGAACACATATTTAATACAAAAGACAAGTGTTTCGGATAAAAACCTGAAAAGGCCGAAGAAATCTGCCCGAGATCGCAGGGACTCGCCGGGATATCCTCTGGAAAATAAAAGCTAAGCTAACTACTACTAAAAACTAACTAAAAGCTTGAAAATATAAAATGAATTACAAATTGAGTGTGTATTGAAATGGATGGCGAAAACCCTTTAAATAGACTAAGATTTTACCTGCAAACGGCTGGCAGGCCGTTTGTAGGGGCCTTTTGGAAAGTCAAGCCGTTTGCAGGGACCGTTTATCCTGGCCATTTGGCAGGCCGTTTTTGAGCCAGGCAGGCCGTTTGGCAAGCCGTTTGGTCTGCCTGGTCAGCTGATTTTCACTGGATCGTAAGTTGATTTCTTGTCTTTCACCGTTTTCGCTCTAGAATCTTCGTTTTAGCTCCGTTTTGAAATGTCCCGTTCATATTGATTATAAACGTTCCATATTAATTGATTTCGTTGCGAGGTTTTGACCTCTATATGAGACATTTTTCAAAGACTGCATTCGATTTTAAAACAAACCATAACCTTTATTTTATCGATAAAGGTTTAAAAATATTACGACGATTATCAAATAATGATAATAAAAAATATAGCGTTTTCACATGACCATTACATAATAGTTTACAATAATATTACACAACAATATATGTCTTCGAATGCAGTTTTCAAAAAATATTATTCAAGCATGGACTCCAAATCTTGTCCTTAATTTAGTATGCAACAGCGGAAGCTCTTAACAATTACCTGAGAATAAACATGCTTAAAACGTCAACAAAAATGTTGGTGAGTTATAGGTTTAACCTATATATTTATCAATCGTAATAATAGACCACAATATTTCATATTTTCATTTTTCGTAAACATCATCCCATACATAGAGATAAAAATCATTCATATGGTGAACACCTGGTAACCGACATTAACAAGATGCATATAAGAATATCCCCATCATTCCGGGACATCCATCGGGCATGATATAAAAACTCGAAGTACTAAAGCATCCGCTACAATGGATGGGGTTTGTTGGGCCCAATAGATCTATCTTTAGGATTCGCGTCAATTAGTAGACTGGTTTACTAATTCTTAGGTTACCAAGCAAAAATGGGCATATTCGGCTTCGATCATTCAATGATAGAAAGTAGTTTCATGTACTTGTGTCTATTTTGTAAAACATTTATAAATTTGCATGTATTCTCATTCCAAAAATATTAGATTTTTAAAAATTGGGACTATAACTCACTTTCACAGATTTTTACTTCGTCGGGAAGTAAGACTTGGCCATTGGTAGATTATCAAAGTATGATCAAAATATAATTACAAAATTTTTATTACGTTTTAATGATTTGAGTTTGTTTAGTCAGCAGTCCTCGTTAGTAACCTATAACTAGTTGTCCACAGTTAGATGTACAGAAATAAAGCAATATATATTATCTCGAATCAATCCACGACCCCGTGTATACAAGTCTCAGGCTAGATCACAACTCAAAGTATATATATTATTTTGGAATTAACCTCAATCCTGTATAGCTAACTCAAACATTACTGCATATAGAGTGTCTATGGTTGTTCCGAAATATATATATAGATGGGTCGATATGATATGTCAAAACATTGTATTCGTGTCTATGGTATCCCAGGATTACATAATATATGTTAGAATACATGTATAATACAATATAAGTTAGTTAAGTTATGATTTGTATAGATTTGTTACAAATTTCACGTAGCTACAACAAGCAAAATTATCCAATCTTGTTTTACCCATAATTTCTTCGTTTTAAATCCGTTTTGAGTGATTCAAGTTGCTATGGTTTCATAATGAACTGAAACTTATGAAACTAAAAAGAAAAAGTATAAGTTTATAGTTGGAAATACAGGTTACAAGTCAATATTGTAAGAGGTAGTCATTTCAGTCGAAAGAACGACGTCTTGATGACCATTTTGAAAAACATACTTCCACTTTGAGTTTAACCATGATTTTTGGATATAGTTTCATGTTCATAAGAAAAATTATTTTCCCAGAAGAACAACTTTTAATTCAAAGTTTATTGTAGTTTTTAATTAACTAACCCAAAACAGCCCGCGGTGTTACTACAACTGCGTATGTCCGATTTTACGGTGTTTTTCGTGTTTCCAGGTTTTAAATCATTAAGTTAGCATATCATATAGATATAGAACATGTGTTTAGTTGATTTTAAAAGTTAAGTTAGAAGGATTAACTTTGTTTGCGAACAAGTTTAGAATTAACTAAACTATGTTCTAGTGATTACAAGTTTAAATCTTCGAATAAGATAGTTTTATATGTATGAATCGAATGATGTTATGAACAACATTACTACCTCAAGTTTTGTGGATAAACCTCCTAGAAGTGACAAAAATTGATCTAGCTTCAAAGGATTCTTGGATGGCTTGAAAGTTCTTGAAGTAGAATCATGACACGAAAACAAGTTCAAGTAAGATTTCCACTCGAAATAAGATTGTTATAGTTATAGAAATTGAATCAAAGTTTGATTATGAGTATTACCTTGAATTAGAGAGATATATTACTGTAAATAAGAAAGATTTATTGAGGTTGGATGATTACTTAAAATGAATTTGCAAGATTGAAAGTAAACTAGCAAACTTGGAAGTGTTTTGTTCTTGAGTAGTTGTTTTGTAAGTTGATCTAGGTTAGCTAGATTGAGTTATATTGAGCTAGATTTTGTTGAAGATGATGAAGAACACTTAGAATAAAGGAAGAACACTTGAGAGAGATGAGTTTGATGCATGAAAATTGAAAATGAAAGTGTGTTTGTGGTTGCTCTTTCACGTGAATGTATGGAGTCAATATAGGCTCTATTAGTTTGCTGCTTTGTTAGATATTTCATGCTAGTTGCCAAATGAGGGTTCTCACATGTGTTATGTGACTCACATGGGCTGCTAAGAGCTGATTATTGGAGTGTATATACCAATAGTAAGTACATTTAGAAGCTGTGTATTGTGCGAGTACGAATACGGTTGTATACGTGTAGAATTGTTGATGAAAATGAATGAGGATGTAATTGTAAGCATTTTTGTTAAGTAGGAGTACTTTGGTAAGTGTCTTGAAGTCTTTAAAAAGTGTATGAATACATATTAAAACACCACATGTATATACATTTTAACTGAGTCGTTAAGTCATCGTTAGTCGTTACATGTAAGTGTTGTTTTGAAACCTGTAAGTTAACGATCTTGTTAAATGTTGTTAACCCATTGTTTATTATATCTAATGAGATGTTAAATTATTACATTAGCATGATATTATGATGTATTAATATATCTTAATATGATATATATACATTTAAATGTCGTTACAACGATAATCGTTACATATATGTCTCGTTTCGAAATCCTTACGTTAGTAGTCTTGTTCTTACATATGTAGTTCATTATTAATACACTTAATGATATGTTTACTTATCATTTTTCATATTTAATCATAGTGTATCAATATCTTAATATGATTCATATGTGTTTAGTAAGACGTTGTTATAACGATAATCGTTATATATATCGTTTCGAGTTTCTTAATTCAATAAACTCATTTTTATGTATATCACACATTGTTAATATACCTAGTGATATACTTACTTATCATAATTTCATGTCAACCATATATATGTCTATATATATAACATCATGTAGTTTTTACGAATTTGTAACGTTCGTGAATCGCCGGTCAATTTGGGTGGTCAATTGTCTATATGAAACCTATTTCAATTCATCAAGTCTTAACAAGTTTGATTGCTTAACATGTTGGAAACATTCAATTATGCAAAAGAATAGTTTTCATTTAATATATATAATCATGGAAAAGTTCGGGTCACTACACGTTTTACTTGATTTGTTTTTGCATCACCTTCGTAATTACTTAATATACAAAATCAACCGAAAACGCGATAATTTTACCGACAAAGTTTGAATCTTTATTGTTCTAGGACTTAATATTGGGGATAAAAATGTGACTTTTTAACTGATATCAGACGACGATCGATGCCGTCACTCAAGGAAATCTGATGAACCAAACCGCAGATGAAGCATGGGAGTTGCTCGAGAACATGACTATGCATCATCATGACTTGAACATTGGTGAAACAACTTCATCATCTGCACCACTCTCCGCACTTAATAATCAAACGGAGGCCATCAAATCTCTCACGGGCAAGATGGAATCTCTTGCAAAACAAC
The DNA here is from genome assembly GCF_046630445.1 of Rutidosis leptorrhynchoides. Taxonomy (NCBI): domain Eukaryota; kingdom Viridiplantae; phylum Streptophyta; class Magnoliopsida; order Asterales; family Asteraceae; genus Rutidosis; species Rutidosis leptorrhynchoides. Next base: position 458,504,638 of record NC_092333.1, on the reverse strand, counting down.
TTGGAGAATTGAAGACGCAATCGCAGCAGGTTAACCAGGTCCAGGCCTGTGTTAATTGTACCAACCCACAACCCACTAAAGAATATCAAGTTGAGTACGAGAACCCTGACGGTTCATCTGTTACATTCAATACCCAGCTCATCAATCAAATCCCAAATTCAATCAACAACCTAGGGTTAACCAATTCCAAAGAAGCAACCAACCTTTTCGCTATCGTTACCCACCTTATCCACATCATCTATACTATCACCTGAAAAACTCAGAAAATGAGATTCCTTCCAAAAACCCGAGGTTATAAACTTCTCAAGTATCACGGCAAAGGTCTTGAAAAAGTTTACTAGCAAAAAATAAGTTTCTTGAGATCAAATCTCAAAAAAAAAAAATCAAGTTAAAAAAAAAGGAGCAGAACTTATAAAGAGAAATGCCGAAGAAACACTCGACCATGAATGCCTATCGCTTCAAAGGAAAGAATGCCTCAACAGTGCCTCTCGAAAATATTAACACTCCTATCTATCTTAAATTTTCTAAAATCCCAAATAAAATTCTCTTAAGAATATATTACCCTTTTTCTAACCCCTTAAAACAACTTCACCACCACTCCAAAATCCCTTTCCATCATTGACAAATAACCTAGAAGCAATGGTTACTACCGTTTTCACATTAGTGGCAAGGATTTGAGTCTTTATTAAGTCTATGACAATGGGTGCAACATGACTGGCTATGAGTGAATTCATTTCTTAGATCTGTAGGGAATCCTAAACACTTGAGTGATTTGAGTAACCCGTGAAAGCTAGCCTAAGTCATGTAACCTTCTCGCATGCTTACAGAGATAGTTTCAACCCTAACATAGATAACTCACCTTATCTTTCGCTCTTATAATAAAAAGCAAACCGCTTAGGCTATTAGAAAAGAAACTCTGAAAAGATTTCTTAAGGTAAAAATGAAGTTTGCTTAAGGACAATCAAAGTCTAAGTGTGGGATATTTGATATCGGCTAAAAAGTCACGTTTTCACCTCGGTATTAAGGCCCAAAACAATAAAGTTCCAAACTTTATCGCCAAAATACCAGCTTCGTCGGTTAAAATTGAAGAACAAGTGATTACGAAGATGGAGCAAGAAGAATCAAGTAAATCGGAGCTAAAAAGAAGATTCTAGAGCGAAAACGGTGAAAGACAAGAAATCAAGTTACGATTCAGTAAATCAGCAAACCAAACGGCCTGCCTGGCTTGCAAACGGCCTGCCACGCGCCTAGATCAAACGACCCCTGCAAATGGGCTGGTCGACAAATTTCAAGTCTATTTAAAGGCTCTTTGTCATTCATTTTAACACACACTTCAATTCACTTCTTTCTCTCTCTTGTACAATATTAGTCATACTCTCAAGGTCTTCGACTCCGTGCGAGAAACCTAGTACCCAGAGAAGAATGCCGAAGATTGTGTTAGGAGCGGTCTGGAGTTTGAAGTTGTCATTTTGTATTCAGAACTCGTTTAATCTACTGGTACTTCTATCATTTGTCTTTATATAATGTCTTGCATTATTATGCTTTGTGATAATGTTTCCATGATTAGCGAGTAGTTATCTTTAGTGTATGTTATGATGTAGTCAGTTATAATGCCAAAATTATATTATGGCTTGTGTATGTTGTCAAAATGCTTTCCGATTATGCTTTGAACTCAATCACTTTTCCAACTAATAGAACGTAGTTATTGGCTCTGTTATTGGGAAGTCACGAACCCCGATCAAGAGTACACTATCTGTGTCACCCCTTGGTAAGAGTAGTCTATCGGATACAATGTGAGTTTGACTGCGGCACACCGGTTGTAGTAAGTCCACCGAGCCTTGGACTCCGACCGAGGACTCTTTCGTAGTGAAAAATCTAACTAGACCCTAGTACATTGTTGGTCCTAGACCATGCTAGTGTAGTCACCAAGCATATAAACTTCGTACGTGCACGCTGAAGCACAACGGTTGTTGTAAGTTGTACCCCTGCTAAGTAAGACCATGGAACACGGTTAGTGCTGACTAGTACACTTCACCATAACACTGTCTCAAGAATTGCACCCCACTTGAGGGATTCTTGGTTAATTAAGGAACTGTTTGTTCGAACACATAAAGGATTGGATCGTTAGGATAACCGAACGTGTTCATGGAAGTCACTAGACTTGGCCATGGTGTTCTTTATGGTTGAACTCTTTTTAAGGGCCTAACTATCTTTTAAAACAAATCATTAACAAAAGCATCGAGGCACATCACCTCTCTCGGATATGGAAAACCATGTATCCCATTATGCTTAAGAAAGTTTAGACCATTGTGGAATGTTAATACGTCACCCAACCGAGTCGCTCATTTGGATGAGCCGTCTGAACGTGTATGCCTGTAGTCAGACTTCACGGGCGTTGGGGGTAAGGGACGTTGTTGTCTATTCAGAATCTTCAAGCCTATCGCATTATCCAGTGACATGTCTTATGATAGGGGCGTTTAGGACTAGTGTAATGAATACAAGGTCACTGCCTATCCATGAGCCAGCATTCCATAATCTCGGCAAAGTAACTAACAAAGTCATAACATGCACTTGTTTTAGCCTTATCTGAATTACAAATTTTATCGTAGTTAATTTACTTTATCTTATAAACTAGAAAACCCAAAATTAAGTAATAACCCACTACTCCTGCACCTTAGAATTATCTTAAGTTTAGATATACGTTCGATTCTACAGATATTTCAAAAATATGACTCTAGGTCATACTTCCCTTACTCATAATAAGGAGTAGTAAGATTTAGGCCCCGCTAAATATAAATTTAAAACTATTGCCTCCTCTCTTAGTAGTTGATTCTGACGCCTTGCGGCCTAACGACAACGCATAAACAAAACCGTCCGTTTCGGCCATATCATACATTTTGGTACTACCCGGATGGACAGTCAACCTTGATTTGTGCGCTTCATTTAAGATCAATTTCCTTAAATCTCTAAGCATAGGCACCCAAATTCGATTCTTAAACATCTTAAGTCCACGAAAATCGTCATTCAATTGGTATTTTATTTTGTTCATCAACCCAGTCTTTAAATTCTCCTCCAATAAAGTTTGGGCTTGAACTTGTCTTAACTGTTCAATAAGGTCTAAAACTATTTCGATTCTCATAAATTTTACAGTCTCTAAGGTCTTTTTACGACTTAAAGCATCGGCAACAACATTCGCTTGGCCCAGGTGATACTTTATTTCACAATCTTAATCTTTTATAAGCTCAATCCACTGTCTCTGTCGCATATTCAGTTCTTTCTGCGTGAAAATATACTGGAGACTCTTATAATCTGTACATATCACACACTTTGTACCATATAAGTAGTGTCTCCATTATTTCAATGCAAATGCCACAGCCGCCATCTCTAAATCATGAACAGGATAATTACGTTCATGTGTCTTTAACTATCGAGAAGTGTACGCAATAACTTTATCTCTCTGCATCAGCACACACTCCAACCTGGCAATTGACGCATCAGAATAAACCACGAAGTCGTCTGAACCTTCTGGTAACGCTAACACTGGAGCCTAACATAAAAACTCTTTGAGCGTCTGAAAAGCCCATTCCTGTTGGTCATTCCATCGAAAACTTACGTCTTTTCGGGTCAATTTGGTTAACGGACCGGCTATTTTAGAAAAATCTATTAACGCTTTTTACCCCTGAAAAAGTGGAAAGTTGGGGGGTCGTTGTGTAAATGAAGCAGAATTTGAGGGGCTGGTTGTAGTGTGAACGCAAACTCAAAACGACAATCGGATAAAACTGAAGCCGGCGATATAACCTGCAAGACCCAAGAAACTGTTAACTCCTGTCGGCGTCTTTGGCGAATTCCAACCCATTACCGCTTCTATTTTTGACGAATCCAATTTAATACCTGCCTCACAGATAACATGATCCAGAAACTGCACCAATCGAATCCAGAACTCACACTTCGAGAACTTAGCATATAACTGTTCTTTCTTTAACAACTCTAACACTAATCGAAGATGTGTCGCATGATCAGCCTCTGTCTTTGAATACACCAATATATCATCGATAAACACAATAACAAACTGATCTAGATACGGTTTACAAACCCTGTTCATTAAATCCTTGAAGACTGCCGGAGCATTTGTTAACCCAAATGGCATAACTAAGAACTCGTAATGCCCATATCTTATTCTGAACGATGTCTTCGGTATATCTGATTCTGCAACCCGAACCTGATGATACCCAGATCTAAGATCTGTTTTCAAAAAGTACGACGCACCCTGAAGCTGATCGAACAGATCATCGATTCTAGGCAACGAATACTTGTTCTTAACTGTCCTCATATTTAATTCTCGATAATCTATACACATTCACAGAGTACCGTCTTTCTTCTTTACAAATAACACCGACGCATCTTACGGCGAAGAACTCAGTCTTATAAACCCTCTATCTAGCAATTCTTGTATTCGAGACATCATTTCCCTTATTTCAGAAGGAGCTAAACTATAAGGAGCCTTAGCTACTGGAGTTGTTTCCGGAACCAACTCAATCTTATACTCTACTTCTCTTAGTGGCGGCAACCCCGGTAACTCATTAGGAAATACCTCAGGAAATTCCGAAACCACCGAAATATTGGTAACAGCCCTCTTCTCTATCTTAGCATCGATAACATAGGCCATGAAGGACTCACACCCCTTAGCCAGCAACTTCTTCGCCGTCACTATTGAAATCAACAGAAAACTGAACCCACTTCGTTCCCCTTGGGCCACAATACGGGTTCTATCGGTCAAACAGAAGGTCACAATCTTTTTATCACAATTGATATGGTTTTATCACAATTGATATGTGCCTTATGTAGGCTCAACCAATTCATCCCTAACACTACGTCAAAACTAGGGATAGGCAACACTAAACAGGATATAGCAAGCAGTCTACCATTAATTTCATACTAGTTCCAAACACATATGTTGTGACTGGAACCGTCTTACCATCAGCTACCTCTAGTCTAACAGGATCAGGCAGCACAGTAGTAGGTAACCCTAACTTAGTACAGAAATCTATAGATATAAACATCCTATTTGCACCTGAATCAAACAATACTCTAGCAGGTATTGAGTCGATCAAGAACATATCGATTACGATGTCATCTGTATTAGTAGTGGCCTCAACTGTCATCTGAAAGGCCCTTGCTTCTGCAATCAGCGGGTTCTTTCTCTTCTGTCCACCGGAGGCTGTGGAACCCCCGACAGATGTCGAATGCACCCCTGACCCTGCCCCGGAACTTGCGCCCTTTGACGCCGGACAACTAGCTGAACGGTGACCCAGCTGGTGACAACTCCAACACACATTCTCCCTGAAGGAACACCCCTGAGACTCGTGACCTACCATTCCACATCTCAAACACCTTCTCTTTGCCTCAGAACATGGCCCACTATGAGAAGATTTACAACCCTTACACCATTCTCTCTTTCTTGAACCAGACCCAGTGCTTTCTTGATTACCTTTACCCTTTTGTCTAAACCCAAACGATTTCTTAAACCTCGAGCTTGATTGACTGTTAGCTTGACAACCCTGCGGTACCGCATTCCCTATATTCATACCCATCGCTGCTCTAACATCACTTTCTACCATCTTTGCCATCACAAAAACCTGAGATAACGTTGGTGCTAACCTCATAAAGGTCCTATACTCAGGCAAAATTATGTTCACAAAATGCTGGATTCAGGATTGTTCATCCGGCACCCATTATTGCACACACCTTAACTTGTCCATGTATTTCTCAATCACCTCATCAATTGACATCTGAGGTGTCATTCGCATTTCAAAAGCTCCATCTTGATTCTGTTCATGTAAAATACATTGCAGTACTGCTCACATAACTTAGCGTAAAACTGCTCCCAAGTGATCATTCTAACCTATTCTGGAGGAACACTGGCTATCACAGAATCCCACCACACCATAGCCCTATCCTTTAACAACCTTCTAGCATAAGTCACCTTTAATTATGGCTTATACTAACATGCCTCAAATTCCTTTTCCACCTCCCTTAACCAGTTGAGATTCTTGGTTGGGTCAGCACTTTCTGAGTAGGGAGAAGGTTCACAATCTCAGAATTGTTTAAAGGTACTTCTTTTTTGTGGTTGGAATTATTGTTGGAATTGTTGTTGTGGGAATGGTTGTTGATATATCGGTGGCTGAACTTGGTTCATCATCATTGGATTTTGATACTGGTAGTGAATCTGTGGTGGCATGACGTGATGAGGGAATTGGTTCTGTAATGGGTATTGGTACTGGTTCTGGTGTATTTGTGGTATGGTGTGCGACTGAGCAGCTCATTACCCGACTGTCTAGCTAACTCAAGCTCAGTAACCTTATCTTGAGCTTCTTTGAGTTTACTTTCAAGTTCGTGCACATATTCAGCCTGGTAAACCTCCTCCTCATCTGGAGCACTGAACGTTCTAGGGTGGATCGGGTTTGTAGTGTTTGCATCCCTGTTATCTGCCATCTGTGCTACAAAACACACGCACAACAGCTCAGTGGATAACTGTTAGTTTACAAAAAACTAACATGCACAACATCCTACATTCACTTACCCCCATCCCACGGACATGTTTGACTTAACTCAAGGTTTAGGAACAATTACGCGCACGTACTTGCTGCTAAACCACGCTCTGATACCAAGTTGTAACACCCTGATTTTTTTATCACAGCGGAAGTACATGTAATTACCAAAATAACCATAGTTAATGTTTACATAATATAGTTTACAATCCATATTCATTACAGCTTCATACAACAACGTTGTCACATGAAAACAGTACTAGATAAGAAAACATCAGAGTAAGCTCATAGTCAAACATGTCTTCTAACCCGTCCGCAACACCAGTCCTAAGCAGCAGTACCTAAACCTGCAATGGGTAGAAATGGGGGGAAATTAGCAGAACTATTAAGTGAATGGATATTATCTAACAGACCAAGCATAAGCAACGGAACATGCAAGGGTCACAAATATGCTAACGTCTTGAACTAGCATATAACAACAACTGACAATATGAGGATCGGCGGCTTGTACGAGCATACGACTTAGCTGATTAGGCTACAGTCTACCGATAGTCTCCTTTACTGAATCCACTGCATAACCGTCCAGACGCAATACATGCGTCCTTCTATGATATACTGAACAATCAGTAACATCATGATTTGACCAGGCTACCACGGTCGACCTCACACAAACCCTACCTTGCCGCCTCGGTGGGTTCGATTTTATGGAGAATTTTCCAAAAAAAATTCAAATGCAGAATAGGCCCATTTTCGCGAGATAACTAGAAAACGGCGCTACGAGCAAGACTTCCTTAAGGCTTTCCCCCGTTCGAAGAAATTTTGATGTCGAAAACGACTTTTGATTATTTTTAAAGCTGAATTTGGCACTTTTAGATCTTACGATAAGTAATACCTTCACATGTGAACTGTTGTGCTTGTTTAAATACCACTAGGATACTTGTTATTATTTAATATTGTATTTAGGTACATCGAGAATCATGTTGGGGCTACTATCTCACCACCACCTTGGTTGGTGTCCAACTAACAGTGCGCACATAAGATCACAGATAATCAATTATGTGATCGTCCTAACTAGCATGGAAATATCTAACTACACATGGTATTCATAATGAAATGTCCCGTTCATATTGATTATAAACGTTCCATATTAATTGATTTCGTTGCGAGGTTTTGACCTCTATATGAGACGTTTTTCAAAGACTGCATTCATTTTTAAAACAACCATAACCTTTATTTTATCAATAAAGATTTCAAAAGCATTACGTAGATTATTAAATAATGATAATCTAAAATGTACTGTTTACACACGACTATTACATAATGGTTTACAATAGAAATATATTACATCGACATATGTTTCTTGAATGCAGTTTTTACATAATATCATACAAACATGGACTCCAAATCTTGTCCTTATTTTAGTATGCAACAGCGGAAGCTCTTAATATTCACCTGAGAATAAACATGCTTTAAACGTCAACAAAAATGTTGGTTAGTTATAGGTTTAACCTATATATATATCAAATCGTAACAATCGAACACAAGATTTCATATTTCAATATACATCCCATACATAGAGATAAAAATCATTCATATGGTGAACACCTGGTAACCGACATTAACAAGATGCATATATAAGAATATCCCCATCATTCCGGGACACCCTTCGGATATGATATAAATTTCGAAGTACTAAAGCATCCGGTACTTTGGATGGGGTTTGTTAGGCCCAATAGATCTATCTTTAGGATTCGCGTCAATTAGGGTGTCTGTTCCCTAATTCTTAGATTACCAGACTTAATAAAAAGGGGCATATTCAATTTCGATAATTCAACCATAGAATGTAGTTTCACGTACTTGTGTCTATTTTGTAAATCATTTATAAAACCTGCATGTATTCTCATCCCAAAAATATTAGATTTTAAAAGTGGGACTATAACTCACTTTCACAGATTTTTACTTCGTCGGGAAGTAGGACTTGGCCACTGGTCGATTCACGAACCTATAAAAAATATGTACATATATATCGAAGTATGTTCAAAATATATTTACAACACTTTTAATACATTTTGATGTTTTAAGTTCATTAAGTCAGTTGTCCTCGTTAGTAACCTACAACTAGTTGTCCAAAGTTAGATGTATAGAAAAAAAATTGATATATATTATCTTGAATCAATCCACGACCCAGTGTATACATGTCTCAGGCTAGATCACAACTCAAAGTATATATATTTTTGGAATCAACCTCAACCCTGTATAGCTAACTCTCACATTACTGCATATAGAGTGTCTATGGTTGTTTCAAATAATATATACACATGGGTCGATATGATATGTCAAAACATTTGCATACGTGTCTATAGTATCCCAAGAGTACATAATATATTAGAATACATGTATAATACAATATAAGTTAGCTAGGATATGATTAATATAGATTTGTTACCAATTTTCACGTTGCTACAACAAGAAAAATTATCCAATCTTGTTTTACCCATAACTTCTTCATTTTAAATCCGTTTTGAGTGAATCAAATTGCTATGGTTTCATATTGAACTCTATTTTATGAATCTAAACAGAAAAAGTATAGGTTTAAAGTCATAAATATAAGTTACAAGTCATTTTTGTAAAGGTAGTCATTTCAGTCGAAAGAACGACGTCTAGATGACCATTTTAGAAAACATACTTTCACTTTGAGTTTAATCGTGATTTTTGGATATAGTTTCATGTTCATAATAAAAATCATTTTCCCAGAAGAACAACTTTTAAATCAAAGTTTATCATAGTTTTTAATTAACTAACCCAAAACAGCCCGCGGTGTTACTACGACGGCGTATGTCCGGTTTTACAGTGTTCTTCGTGTTTCCAGGTTTTAAATCATTAAGTTAGCATATCATATAGATATAGAACATGTGTTTAGTTGATTTTAAAAGTCAAGTTAGAAGGATTAACTTTTGTTTGCGAACAAGTTTAAAATTAACTAAACTATGTTCTAGTGATTACAAGTTTAAACCTTCGAATAAGATAGCTTTATATGTATGAATCGAATGATGTTATGAACATCATTACTACCTCAAGTTTTCTGGATAAAGTTACTGGAAATGATAAAAATGGATCTAGCTTCAAAGGATCCTTGGATGGCTTGAAAGTTCTTGAAGCAGAATCATGACACGAAAAACAAGTTCAAGTAAGATTTCCACTCGAAATAAGATTGTTATAGTTATAGAAATTGAATCAAAGTTTGAATATGAGTATTACCTTGTATTAGAAAGATATCTTACTGTAAATAAGAAAGATTTCTTGAGGTTGGATGATCACTCTACAAGATTGGAAGTAAGCTAGCAAACTTGGAAGTATTCTTGATTTTATGAAACTAGAACTTGTAGAATATATGAAGAACACTTAGAACTTGAAGATAGAACTTGAGAGAGATCAATTAGATGAAGAAAATTGAAGAATGAAAGTGTTTGTAGGTGTTTTTGGTCGTTGGTGTATGGATTAGATATAAAGGATATGTAATTTTGTTTTCATGTAAATAAGTCATGAATGATTACTCATATTTTTGTAATTTTATGAGATATTTCATGCTAGTTACCAAATGATGGTTCCCACATGTGTTAGGTGACTCACATGGGCTGCTGAGAGCTGATCATTGGAGTGTATATACCAATAGTACATACATCTAAAAGCTGTGTATTGTACGAGTACGAATACGGGTGCATATGAGTAGAATTGTTGATGAAACTGAACGAGGATGTAATTGTCAGCATTTTTGTTAAGTAGAAGTATTTTGATAAGTGTCTTAAATTCTTTCAAAAGTTTATGAATACATATTAAAACACTACATGTATATACATTTTAACTAAGTCGTTAAGTCATCGTTAGTCGTTACATGTAAGTGTTGTTTTGAAACCTTTAGGTTAACGATCTTGTTAAATGTTGGTAGCCCAATATTTATAATATCAAATGAGATTTTAAATTATTATATTATCATGATAATATGATGTATGAATATCTCTTAATATGATATATATACATTAAATGTCGTTACAACGATAATCGTTACATATATGTCTCGTTTCAAAATCATTAAGTTAGTAGTCTTGCTTTTACATATGTAGTTCATTGTTAATATACTTAAATGTATGTTTACTTATCATAATATCATGTTAACTATATATATATATATATCCATATATATATGTCATCATATAGTTTTTACAAGTTTTAATGTTCGTGAATCACCGGTCAACTTGGGTGGTCAATTGTCTATATGAAACCTATTTCAATTAATCAAGTCTTAACAAGTTTGATTGCTTAACATGTTGAAAACACTTAATCATGTAAATAACAATTTCATTTAATATATATAAACATGGAAAAGTTCGGGTCACTACAGTACCTACCCGTTAAATAAATTTCGTCCCGAAATTTTAAGCAGTTGGAGGTGTTGACGTATCTTCTGGAAATAAGTGCGGGTATTTCTTCTTCATCTAATCTTCTCATTCCCAGGTGAACTTGGGTCCTCTACGAGCATTCCATCGAACCTTAACAATTGGTATCTTGTTTTATTTAAGTCTTTTAACCTCACTATCCATTATTTCGACAGGTTCTTCGATGAATTGAAGTTTTTCGTTGATTTCAATTTCGTCTAACGGAATAGTGAGATCTTCTTTAGCAAAACATTTCTTCAAATTCGAGACGTGGAAAGTGTTATGTACAGCCGCGAGTTGTTGAGGTAACTCAAGTCGGTAAGCTACTGGTCCGACACGATCAATAATCTTGAATGGTCCAATATATCTTGGATTTAATTTACCTCGTTTACCAAATAGAACAACGCCTATCCAAGGTGCAACCTTAAGCATGAACATCTCTCCAATTTCAAATTCTATCTTATTCCGACTCACTCGTTTCTTCTTTTTTCGAACTTGGTTCTTTTTGCTAAGTTTTTAGGGATATATGATGTTCCCCTAATACGAGCCGTCGTTTTCCACATTGGTCTAGAAAAACCTGGTGGTTTAGAGGTTCCCGGATTATTGTTACAACTTTTAACGATACATATAAAGTTTATCGGGGTTAGAATCAGATTTCTCTATTTTTATGCCCTTTCCCTTATTGTTCTCTTTTGCCTTTTTAAATTCAGTTGGGGTAATTTCTATAACATCATCGGAATCCTTGTCGAGATCAGATTCATCGGAGAATTGGTAATCCTCCCAATACTTTGCTTCCTTGGCGGAAACACCATTGACCATAATTAACTTTGGTCGGTTGGTTGAGGATTTTCTTCTACTTAACCGTTTTATTATTTCCCCCACTCATTCTATTTCTTCTTCCGGTTCCGATTCTTCTTCCGGTTCCGATTCTTCTTCCGGTTCCGACTCTTCTTCCGGTTCCTCTTCGGGAACTTGTGAATTAGTCCACGAATCATTCCAATTTACATTTGACTCTTCATTATTATTAGGTGAATCAATGGGACTTGTTCTAAAGGATCTATCACATAATATCAAACACGTTAAGAGATTAATATATCACATAATATTCACATGTTAAAAATATATAGTTTCCAACAAAATTTGTTAAGCAATCATTTTTCAAGTAAACACGGTCGAAGTCCAGACTCACTAATACATCCTAACAAACTCGATAAGACACACTAATTCAAAATTCTGGTTCTCTAAGACCAACGCTCGGATACCAACTGAAATGTCCCGTTCATATTGATTATAAACGTTCCATATTAATTGATTTCGTTGCGAGGTTTTGACCTCTATATGAGACGTTTTTCAAAGACTGCATTCATTTTTAAAACAACCATAACCTTTATTTTATCAATAAAGGTTTCAAAAGCATTACGTAGATTATCAAATAATGATAATCTAAAATATACTGTTTACACACGACCATTACATAATGGTTTACAATAGAAATATATTACATCGACATATGTTTCTTGAATGCAGTTTTTACATAATATCATACAAACATGGACTCCAAATCTTGTCCTTATTTTAGTATGCAACAGCGGAAGCTCTTAATATTCACCTGAGAATAAACATGCTTTAAACGTCAACAAAAATGTTGGTGAGTTATAGGTTTAACCTATATATATCAAATCGTAACAATAGACCACAAGATTTCATATTTCAATATACATCCCATACATAGAGATAAAAATCATTCATATGGTGAACACCTGGTAACCGACATTAACAAGATGCATATATAAGAATATCCCCATCATTCCGGGACATCCTTCGGATATGATATAAATTTCAAAGTACTAAAGCATCCGGTACTTTGGATGGGGTTTGTTAGGCCCAATAGATCTATCTTTAGGATTCGCGTCAACTAGGGTGTCTGTTCCCTAATTCTTAGATTACCAGACTTAAAAAAAGGGGCATATTCGATTTCGATAATTCAACCATAGAATGTAGTTTCACGTACTTGTGTCTATTTTGTAAATCATTTATAAAACCTGCATGTATTCTCATCCCAAAAATATTAGATTTTAAAAGTGGGACTATAACTCACTTTCACAGATTTTTACTTCGTCGGGAAGTAAGACTTGGCCACTGGTCGATTCACGAACCTATAACAAATATGTACATATATATCAAAGTATGTTCAAAATATATTTACAGAAAAAGTATACTTTTATAATCGGAAATATTGAACTCTATTTTATGAATCTAAACAGAAAAAGTATAGGTTTATAATCGGAAATATAAGTTACAAGTCACTTTTGTAAAGGTAGTCATTTCAGTCGAAAGAACGACGTCTACATGACCATTTTAGAAAACATACTTTCACTTTGAGTTTAATCATGCTTTTTGGATATAGTTTCATGTTCATAAGAAAAATCATTTTTCCAGAAGAACAACTTTTAAATCAAAGTTTATCATAGTTTTTAATTAACTAACCCAAAACAGCCCGCGGTGTTACTACGACGGCGTATGTCCGGTTTTACAGTGTTCTTCGTGTTTCCAGGTTTTAAATCATTAAGTTAGCATATCATATAGATATAGAATATGTGTTAAAAGTCATGTTAGAAGGATTAACTTTTGTTTGCGAACAAGCTTAGAATTAACTAAACTATGTTCTAGTGATTACAAGTTTAAACCTTCGAATAAGATAGCTTTATATGTATGAATCGAATGATGTTATGAACATCATTACTACCTCAAGTTTTTTGGATAAAGCTACTGGAAATGAGAAAAATGGATCTAGCTTTAAAGGATCCTTGGATGGCTTGAAAGTTCTTGAAGCAGAATCATGACACGAAAAACAAGTTCAAGTAAGATTTCCACTCGAAATAAGATTGTTATAGTTATAGAAATTGAATCAAAGTTTGAATATGAGTATTATCTTGTATTAGAAAGATATCTTACTGTAAATAAGAAAGATTTCTTGAGGTTGGATGATCACTCTACAAGATTGGAAGTAAGCTAGCAAACTTGGAAGTATTCTTGATTTTATGAAACTAGAACTTGTAGAATTTATGAAGAACACTTAGAACTTGAAGATAGAACTTGAGAGAGATCAATTAGATGAAGAAAATTGAAGAATGAAAGTGTTTGTAGGTGTTTTTGGTCATTGGTGTATGGATTAGATATAAAGGATATGTAATTTTGTTTTCATGTAAATAAGTCATGAATGATTACTCATATTTTTGAAATTTTATGAGATATTTCATGCTAGTTGCCAAATGATGGTTCCCACATATGTTAGGTGACTCACATGGGCTACTGAGAGCTGATCATTGGAGTGTATATAACAATAGTACATACATCTAAAAGCTGTGTATTGTACGAGTACGAATACGGGTGCATATGAGTAGAATTGTTGATGAAACTGAACGAGGATGTAATTGTCAGCATTTTTGTTAAGTAGAAGTATTTTGATAAGTGTCTTAAATTCTTTCAAAAGTTTATGAATACATATTAAAACACTACATGTATATACATTTTAACTGAGTCGTTAAGTCATCGTTAGTCGTTACATGTAAGTGTTGTTTTGAAACCTTTAGGTTAACGATCTTGTTAAATGTTGGTAGCCCAATATTTATAATATCAAATGAGATTTTAAATTATTATATTATCATGATAATATGATGTATGAATATCTCTTAATATGATATATATACATTAAATGTCGTTACAACGATAATCGTTACATATATGTCTCGTTTCAAAATCATTAAGTTAGTAGTCTTGCTTTTACATATGTAGTTCATTGTTAATATACTTAAATGTATTTTTAATTATCATAATATCATGTTAACTATATATATATATATCCATATATATATATATGTCATCATATAGTTTTTACAAGTTTTAACGTTCGTGAATCACCGGTCAACTTGGGTGGTCAATTGTCTATATGAAACCTATTTCAATTAATCAAGTCTTAACAAGTTTGATTGCTTAACATGTTGGAAACACTTAATCATGTAAATAACAATTTCATTTAATATATATAAACATGGAAAAGTTCGGGTCACTACAGTACCTACCCGTTAAATAAATTTCGTCCCGAAATTTTAAGCAGTTGGAGGTGTTGACGTATCTTCTGGAAATAAGTGCGGGTATTTCTTCTTCATCTAATCTTCTCATTCCCAGGTGAACTTGGGTCCTCTACGAGCATTCCATCGAACCTTAACAATTGGTATCTTGTTTTATTTAAGTCTTTTAACCTCACTATCCATTATTTCGACAGGTTCTTCGATGAATTGAAGTTTTTCGTTGATTTCAATTTCGTCTAACGGAATAGTGAGATCTTCTTTAGCAAAACATTTCTTCAAATTCGAGACGTGGAAAGTGTTATGTACAGCCGTGAGTTGTTGAGGTAACTCAAGTCGGTAAGCTACTGGTCCGACACGATCAATAATCTTGAATGGTCCAATATATCTTGGATTTAATTTACCTCGTTTACCAAATCGAACAACGCCTTTTCAAGGTGCAACCTTAAGCATGACCATCTCTCCAATTTCAAATTCTATCTTATTCCGACTCACTCGTTTCTTCTTTTTTCGAACTTGGTTCTTTTTGCTAAGTTTTTAGGGATATATGATGTTCCCCTAATACGAGCCATCGTTTTCCACATTGGTCTAGAAAAACCTGGTGGTTTAGAGGTTCCCGGATGTTACAACTTTTAACGATACATATAAAGTTTATCGGGGTTAGAATCAGATTTCTCTATTTTTATGCCCTTTCCCTTATTGTTCTCTTTTGCCTTTTTAAATTCAGTTGGGGTAATTTCTATAACATCATCGGAATCCTTGTCGAGATCAGATTCATCGGAGAATTGGTAATCCTCCCAATACTTTGCTTCCTTGGCGGAAACACCATTGACCATAATTAACTTTGGTCGGTTGGTTGAGGATTTTCTTCTACTTAACCGTTTTATTATTTCCCCCACTCATTCTATTTCTTCTTCCGGTTCCGATTCTTCTTCCAGTTCCGATTCTTCTTCCGGTTCTGACTCTTCTTCCGGTTCCTCTTCGGGAACTTGTGAATTAGTCCACGAATCATTCCAATTTACATTTGACTCTTCATTATTATTAGGTGAATCAATGGGACTTGTTCTAGAGGATCTATCACATAATATCAAACACGTTAAGAGATTAATATATCACATAATATTCACATGTTAAAAATATATAGTTTCCAACAAAATTTGTTAAGCAATCATTTTTCAAGTAAACACGGTCGAAGTCCAGACTCACTAATGCATCCTAACAAACTCGATAAGACACACTAATTCAAAATTCTGGTTCTCTAAGACCAACGCTCGGATACCAACTGAAATGTCCCGTTCATATTGATTATAAACGTTCCATATTAATTGATTTCGTTGCGAGGTTTTGACCTCTATATGAGACGTTTTTCAAAGACTGCATTCATTTTTAAAACAACCATAACCTTTATTTTATCAATAAAGGTTTCAAAAGCATTACGTAGATTATCAAATAATGATAATCTAAAATATACTGTTTACACACGACCATTACATAATGGTTTACAATAGAAATATATTACATCGACATATGTTTCTTGAATGCAGTTTTTACATAATATCATACAAACATGGACTCCAAATCTTGTCCTTATTTTAGTATGAAACAGCGGAAGCTCTTAATATTCACCTGAGAATAAACATGCTTTAAACGTCAACAAAAATGTTGGTGAGTTATAGGTTTAACCTATATATATCAAATCGTAACAATAGACCACAAGATTTCATATTTCAATATACATCCCATACATAGAGATAAAAATCATTCATATGGTGAACACCTGGTAACCGACATTAACAAGATGCATATATAAGAATATCCCCATCATTCCGGGACATCCTTCGGATATGATATAAATTTCGAAGTACTAAAGCATCCAGTACTTTGGATGGGGTTTGTTAGGCTCAATAGATCTATCTTTAGGATTCGCGTCAACTAGGGTGTCTGTTCCCTAATTCTTAGATTACCAGACTTAAAAAAAGGGGCATATTCGATTTCGATAATTCAACCATAGAATGTAGTTTCACGTACTTGTGTCTATTTTGTAAATCATTTATAAAACCTGCATGTATTCTCATCCCAAAAATATTAGATTTTAAAAGTGGGACTATAACTCACTTTCACAGATTTTTACTTCGTCGGGAAGTAAGACTTGGCCACTGGTCAATTCACGAACCTATAACAAATATGTACATATATATCAAAGTATGTTCAAAATATATTTACAGAAAAAGTATAATTTTATAATCGGAAATATTGAACTCTATTTTATGAATCTAAACAGAAAAAGTATAGGTTTATAATCGGAAATATAAGTTACAAGTCATTTTTGTAAAGGTAGTCATTTCAGTCGAAAGAACGACGTCTACATGACCATTTTAGAAAACATACTTTCACTTTGAGTTTAATCATGCTTTTTGGATATAGTTTCATGTTCATAAGAAAAATCATTTTTCCAGAAGAACAACTTTTAAATCAAAGTTTATCATAGTTTTTAATTAACTAACCCAAAACAGCCCGCGGTGTTACTACGACGGCGTATGTCCGGTTTTACAGTGTTCTTCGTGTTTCCAGGTTTTAAATCATTAAGTTAGCATATCATATAGATATAGAATATGTGTTAAAAGTCATGTTAGAATGATTAACTTTTGTTTGCGAACAAGTTTAGAATTAACTAAACTATGTTCTAGTGATTACAAGTTTAAACCTTCGAATAAGATAGCTTTATATGTATGAATCGAATGAGGTTATGAACATCATTACTACCTCAAGTTTTTTGGATAAAGCTACTGGAAATGAGAAAAATGGATCTAGCTTTAAAGGATCCTTGGATGGCTTGAAAGTTCTTGAAGCAGAATCATGACACGAAAAACAAGTTCAAGTAAGATTTCCACTCGAAATAAGATTGTTATAGTTATAGAAATTGAATCAAAGTTTGAATATGAGTATTACCTTGTATTAGAAAGATATCTTACTGTAAATAAGAAAGATTTCTTGAGGTTGGATGATCACTCTACAAGATTGGAAGTAAGCTAGCAAACTTGGAAGTATTCTTAATTTTATGAAACTAGAACTTGTAGAATTTATGAAGAACACTTAGAACTTGAAGATAGAACTTGAGAGAGATCAATTAGATGAAGAAAATTGAAGAATGAAAGTGTTTGTAGGTGTTTTTGGTCATTGGTGTATGGATTAGATATAAAGGATATGTAATTTTGTTTTCATGTACATAAGTCATGAATGATTACTCATATTTTTGTAATTTTATGAGATATTTCATGCTAGTTGCCAAATGATGGTTCCCACATATGTTAGGTGACTCACATGGGCTACTAAGAGCTGATCATTGGAGTGTATATACCAATAGTACATACATCTAAAAGCTATGTATTGTACGAGTACGAATACAGGTGCATACGAGTAGAATTGTTGATGAAACTAAACGAGGATGTAATTGTAAGCATTTTTGTTAAGTAGAAGTATTTTGATAAGTGTCTTGAAGTCTTTCAAAAGTGTATGAATACATATTAAAACACTACATGTATATACATTTTAACTGAGTCGTTAAGTCATCGTTAGTCGTTACATGTAAGTGTTGTTTTGAAACCTTTAGGTTATCGATCTTGTTAAATGTTGTTAGCCCAATGTTTATAATATCAAATGAGATTTTAAATTATTATATTATCATGATAATATGATGTATGAATATCTCTTAATATGATATATATATACATTAAATGTCGTTACAACGATAATCGTTACATATATGTCTCGTTTCAAAATCATTAAGTTAGTAGTCTTGCTTTTACATATGTAGTTCATTGTTAATATACTTAATGATATGTTTACTTACCATAATATGATGTTAAATATATATATATATATATATATATATATATATATATATATATATATATATATATATATATATATATATATATATATATATATATATATATGTCATCATATAGTTTTTACAAGTTTTAACATTCGTGAATCACCGGTCAACTTGGGTGGTCAATTGTCTATATGAAACCTATTTCAATTAATCAAGTCTTAACAAGTTTGATTGCTTAACATGTTGGAAACACTTAATCATGTAAATAACAATTTCATTTAATATATATAAACATGGAAAAGTTCGGGTCACTGCACATAATGGACATAAACATAATAATATAGAGTCTGAACAAGTAGCGTGTCAGCTAATTAATACTCTATCCGGAGATAGACCCACTGTGATGACCCGAGAACTTCCGACCAAATTTAAACTTAATTTTTAATGTTTCTGACATAATAAGAAATGTTTCTAATGTTGAGTCTTAAAATTTTTGAAACTATTTACATTGATTTATTTAACCTCATACGATTCCCGACGATTCACGAATAATTGTGTAAATAAATATGTATAAATATAAACATATGTGTATATATAATAATCTGAATTTAAAATGTACACTTCATCAATCGTAATTGAAAATGTAAAATAATAAATACAATAATTAAGCCGTTATATAATAAGATATACAAACATATGTGTATATATATATATATATGATCTTTATAAATAATTATTAATATAAATATTAAACATTCGATACATGTAAAAATATATATACATGTATTATATAATTATTAAATATTACAGGATTACCAGACTGTAATTTTAATGTATTTAATTACAAACTAAAATATAAATGTTATATTATTTACTTGCATTATTAATATTAATATTAGTATATTATTATTTTAAAAAATATATATATATATAAAATTGATACGTCCAAGTCATTATATCATTATAATTAGTATTATTTGTAGTATTATGAGAAATATTATTATTACCATTAGTATTATTAATATCATTATAGCTATTATTAGAAAATAACACAATCTGATAGTAATATCATTATTATTATTTAATATTATTATAATCAGTGTTGTTATTAATATTTATGAAAAAAAATAATACATTTTATTGTTATTAACATTAATAATATTATTATTATTATCATTTTTATAATTATTGTTATCATTGCTATTATTTACTATTATTAGTATTGATATAATTATTATTAATAGTATTATTATTATTATTAATATATTTATTAATTATTAATATTAATTAAATATAAAATATGAAAACAATATTTGTACGAAGAATATTAAATTCACTATCTGTTAAATTATTTTCCTCAATTTTCTTTCTTGTTGAATAGTTCTGTCCTTTTTGTCTGAGCATCGTTACCAGTCTACTTCAAAGCAATCGATTCATCTTTCTACTTCTATTAATCATCACATTTTATATAAGATTGCTACTGCAAATTCTTGAATTAAGAGAGAAAAAAAATTAAAAAAATAAAAAGAAAACACAGTCCTGTGTTCTGTTCATGAACCCGAATTACAACCGACCGAATTCGAATTCAAGTTCAAAAAGAAATAATGCAGTTTTGTTAACAATCTTTTACTCAGTCTTTCTGCAAAATCTCAAGTCTTAATTCCTAATATCGAGCACGAATTGTCGAGTCAAAGTTATTGAGTTAAAAAGTCAACTTTTATTCTTGAGCCAAATTTGAGTTTTCTTTTTCGATTTGAGTTAAATTGATGTTACCAATAGTTTCTAGGAGGGGATTAAAATCTATTTTATGTTATAAACTTAGTCCCAAACGTTCTCCAAATCGATTTCATTTTTTTTCTTTGCATCTCAGCGAAGCAGCAGCAGCCTGTTTATTTTTTTTTTATTTTTTTATTTTTCATTTGTTTTGCTTATAAATAATACCATTTTATGATATACGAATTTTTTATAAGTCTTTAGCAAAACTAAGAGATCGATATCGTAATCTTAAATGTCATTTTGATTATTGAATTTTGGTGAAGAAGATAATGAAATTCGAGTGAAAATGATACCCGTTATATATATTTTGGGGTTGAAATATAATCAGAAATACTTAACAGAGCAGATGGTTTGGAGATGGTTCGGGTTAGCGGGAGGTCATGGGTTCGAGTCCCGGCTTGGGCAGTTTATTAGCTTTTTATCCTTTAAAGGTAGTTTTCCTTTGTTATTATTATTATTATCATTATTATTATTGTTATATTTATTATGATTGTTATTGTTAAGTATTATTAGTTATTGTTATTAATTCAAGTATTATTGTTATTAGCAGTATTATTTAGAAATTATTATTATTATTATAACAAATATTATTATTATAAGTATTACTAGTGTTAGTATTATTATTATCATATAGGATTTCTAATGTTGTTGCCAATATAAATGCTATCATTTAAAAATGTAACTTTATTATATTAACTACTAGTATAAATATTATTATAATTAGGATTATCATTATTATCATTTCTATAAAAAAAACGCAAACTTGTTTATTTATCATTAATATTAGTATTAGTACCCTTTTATAATTATTAGTATTATTATGAATACGGCCACTAATAATTACTATTAAAACCATAATTATTATTAAAATTACTAATATCGTTACAAATATTATTTTTATCATTTTACCAACTGTATTAAAATTATCATTTTTATTATCATTACTAAATGTATTATTAGTATTATTATTTATATTATAAGTATTACTAAAATTATCATGATATTAAAACTATCCTTCTATTAAAAATTATTTTATTATCATTGTTAATTTTATAACAAGTGAATAAGATACATGTGAGAATATATTTATATTACATATATGTATGTATTAATAATATTATCAAATTTTATATAAATATTCATATATAATAAATTAGGTGTTCTTAACATAATATTAAGCAGATAAATATATACATAATATATAATTTAAGGATATAATATATATATTTGTTCGATTACGAATATTCATTTTAATATATATATACAAATGATATAGGTTCGTGAATCCGAGGCCAACCCTACATTGTTCAATATCGTTATATGTATTTTTACTACAAAATACATTGAGTGAGTTCATTTGCTCCCTTTTACTCTTTACATTTTTGGGGCTAAGAATACATGCAAATGCTTTATTAACTGTTTTACAATATTTATATGCGTGAGTTTCATTATTCCCTTTATATATATATATATATATATATATATATATATATATATATATATATATATATATATATATATATATATATATATATATATATATATATATATATATATATATATTTGGGCTGAGAATACATGCAATGTTTTAATAACTATTTTACAATATTTATATGCGTGAGTTTCATTACGCTTTTATAAATGTTTTACGGAATAGACACAAGTAATCGAAACTACATTATATGGTTGAATTATCGAAATCGAATATGCCCTTTTTATTAAGTCTGGTAATCTAAGAATTAGGGAACATACACCCTAATTGATGCGAATCCTAAAGATAGATCTATCGGGCCCAACAAGCCCCATCCAAAGTACCGGATGCTTTAGTACTTCGAAATTTATATCATGTCCGAAGGAGGATCCCGGAATGATGGGGATATTCTTATATGCATATTGTGAATGTCGGTTACCAGGTGTTCAATCCATATGAAAGATATTTTTGTCTCTATGCATGGGACGTATTTATGAGAACTGTAAATGAAATTCTTGTGGTCTATTAAAATGATGGAAATGATTATTTATGTTAAACTAATGAACTCACCAACCTTTTGGTTGACACTTTAAAGCATGTTTATTCTCAGGTACGAAAGAAATCTTTCGCTGTGCAATTGCTTATTTAAAAGATATTACTTGGAGTCATTCATGAAATATTTCAAAAGACGTTGCATTCGAGTCGTCGAGTTCATCAAGATTATTATTTAGTAAATTATAGTTGAATATATTATGAAATGATTTGCATGTCGTCAATTTTCGTTATAAAGCAAGTTTGTCTTTTAAAAATGAATGCAATGTTTGTAAAATGTATCATATATAGGTCAAGTACCTCGCGATGTAACCAACTATTGTGAATCATTTGTAATCGATATGGACTTTGTCCGGATGGATTAGGACGGGTCCTTTCAGTTGGTATCAGAGCGGTGGTCTTAGTGAACCAGGTCTTGCATTAGTGTGTCTACCTAATAGTCGTTAGGATGCATTAGTAAGTCTGGACTTCGACCGTGTCTGCATGTCAAAAGTTTTGCTTATCATTTTTGTCAGGAATCATCTGTTTATCATCCTTAGGAAATTACCTGCTTATCATTCTTAGTCTAGACACATCTTACTGCAATAATTGCATGAATAGTGTATAGACAAAAATTCGTATCTTAGCGTATCTGCTAATTCATATCTTAACATATCTATTACTGTAGACTTTGTCTGACAACTTCCGTAGATTCCTCTGTAACTTATGGGATTTTAGTATTATATATACATATGTAAATTATGTATTGCAGGGTACTAAACTACATCCTATAATCTAATTCTTATCGAAAATCCTTCATCTAATCGTACGAGATGAACCTCTCAACCAGTTCGAGTCCCTAAGATTTCGATAACTATTCCGATAGTTATTTCGACAGCTATTTCGATATGGATATCCACCTGAGCTCCGAATGCATGCGTCACTAGAATGAATCGACCAATCATTCATCCTTAATTTATCTGATGAGTTTGTAGTCGACTTAATCAATGGAGACGCGAAGAAGGTGACCCCTTCCATCCCGCACATTCCCCTCTTGGCGAAGAACCTGACACACTTACCAGCAAACTAGTCCGAAACATCATTTTCATTCTCATTTCTATAGTATCTCGTCAAGATTTTATACTATCTCAAATTCTAGGTCTTATTCATTCGCTCGTTCTTACCGACAATCATCCTGGAGTAATCGAAGAAGTCAACAAAATTCACGCTCGAGTAATCAATTTGGAAAACGTGGTGCAAAATTTACCAGCTTCAGCAACATCACCGGCACCAACAGTACCATCAGTAACAGCACCAGTACCATCAACAATCCATTCCTCAATATCTCATTTTGTACCTCGAGTATAATCATCGTTCTACGTATCGTTCTACATCGATTATCTTCGTTCTTCATGGCGATTAAGTAATCTCTGAATGTTTTAGAGATTATATATTCTAGTTCTAACGGTAAATCAAATGAGTTTAATATCATAATAACTCATTAAATCTATATTATATCTGAAGAAAATATATTTATGTAAGTATATTTTCATAAAGATTGTAACTAAAAAAAAAATTTCTTTTGTACAAACTGTTAATGGTGAAAATATTTTAACGGGTAGGCAATACCCTAGAAATATTTGGATTTCGCATTGATAAGTTACACTGTACATTCTTCGAATTTGATTCAACGATCATCTACTATCCTACTTACATTCACCGATATACGTATCCGTTCACCAAAGAATAACTATTTTTCATTCAAATTCAATTTCATATTTGGATTTTGACCTATCAGAATTCAACAAGTGGCATAATGAAGAAATAATGGACACAATAAAAAATTGATTAGAAACAGACTAATTAACAATATGAAATTTTGTTAAGAAACCACGCTAACAAGATCCTAGCTAACTGTTAATTCAGTATTACATTTTATTTTATCGCAATATATTTATCGCAATTTAATTATCGCAATTTATTTATTGCAGTTTATTTATCGCAATTTATATTCTCGCAATTTTATTTAACGTCATTTAATTTCTGTTATTTATTTTACGCACTTTAAATATCGGGACACGTATATAAGGTTTTGACATATCATATCGACCCATCTATATATATTATTTGGAATAACCATAGACACTCTATATGCAGTAATGCGGGAGTTAGCTATACAGGGTTAAGGTTGATTCTATAATAATATATATACTTTGAATTGTGATCGAGTCTGAGACATGTACACGGGTCACGATACGTATTAATTAATTCGAATATTATATATTAAACTATATATGAATTATTGGACTGTCAACTGTGGACTATCGACTGTGGACTAATAATATTGGACAATTAAAATGAATTAAAATATTGACTATAACATATGAAACTAAACAATTCTTCAAGTTTGCCACTTGATTTCATTTCAAACCTCATTGTATCTTGATGATTACAATCTGTGTTCAAACCTTTCGTGATTCTTGAAAACACCTCAATCGATAGGATGAATCAACCGCACTTCATCTACGGAAGGAAAGATTTATGCATATAGTTATGCACCTGAGAAACTCTCGGCAACTGAGTAAAAGTTTAACACGTAGCCACGTCAGATCCTTTGGCATTTATTAAAAAAATAAATAAATAAATAACTTTGCGATCCCTTTTCAAAGTAGCCAATTTTGTCACAGCTCCAGCAAGTCAACTTCGATTTTTCATTCGAAGTAGCCTTACTATAATCCTGATATATACGATTACCGTTTTGATAGCAGAGAATTCTTTTATATTTCACCATATTACCAGCAGACGTACCAGCAACCTCGTTGCTTCTTGGCTTATACCTCTCTGATAAATCATTATATTTTTCATTGAAACCCTATCATATACTCATCCGCATCTTGTAACGATAACTGCCATACCAATTACCGGAAATCAGCAATCAGTACTTTGAAAATGCACAGCATATCTACATCAACAGTTATATGTATAACATTTATCTTTTAGAATTATAGTATTTTATTCCAAAAATTCTGAACAGCACTCAGTCTACAAATCAATACTCTGAATATTGAAAAAGATGAATGAAGCAGCAGAAACTGTAGACAACCGTAAACGACCTTAATCGTCGAAAGTTTAATGATAAAAAAAAATATGTTGGAAAAGCTCAGAAAAGTTGGAACTGAAAAACGGATTGAGCTAACCATGAAGGAGACCAAGGACAAATACAAGGACCATACCCTATATTCAAAGAATCCAGATAATCCTGGATCTGTAGAAATCTTTTGAGAATATCTTGCTCCGAAGTCATGTTAAAATCTTGCGGAAAAATCTTTCTCCATCAACCATCGAACTTAGAAATTCCAAAATATCATCATCAATATCTTCGATATTTCTGAGGATATTTTCATAAATATTCTCGTCCGAAATTATATACCTCTTCGTGCTTTCTGTATTTCATTATATTGGAAACTTCTGTAAAATCTAAGTTTAATTTATGAATAAATTCTGGAGAAATGTAAAGAAATTGATGCATGAATTAGTATAATATAATGACACTTGATCAACGTGATTATATTACAGTAAGTCATGCTGAGTTTCTATTGAAACGTGATGATTCACAGACTCTAACGTCATCATGTGTCATGTTACATAACTCTTTCATTCTATTTAACTTCTGAACATATCAAGAAAATATGTTCTTGATAGTTCTATTCTCAGTGATTCTGGTAATTTGACAAATCAAATCATGTGATCACATTCTTTCTTGCTTAGAACATGGAGTTCATTCGAAACCCCATATTTACGAATTCTGGACCATTACTCGCTTTTCTAGAGGACGAGAAGAGAATAAAAAGACAAAGAGCTTCAATAATCCGGGGATATTAATACGGATAGCAATATAAAGACACGGTATAATTAAGAATAGTATCACCTCAAGGTAATAGTAGAAGTAAACAGATCCTTCTGATGGAAGATTAAAAAGAAGGATGACAGAAATGATAATTAGAAAAATATTAAGGATTAGAACTGGATTAAGCATTTTCACAATCTTTTGGATGTATGAATTAAGAAAGAAAGTATATGAATGGTGAGAATAATAGAACGAAAGAGCTTAATTTATAGTGGAAATATCAGACAGAGTAATCGAGGCAGATCACCGTATTTAATTATAGAGATCTTAATTTCTTTACTCGTCGAAGAATCAAATCTTTTAGATTTCGAAGATTTTCTTTAAATCCCTTGAATTCCGAAATTCAACCCTGACTCTGTCAAAGGTTAAGGTGGATCTTTACTTTTCTATTTCACTCTTTGGTGATAGCTTCATTTGTACTCTTCGAATAATCCAATTATTTTTTTCCATATTACTCAATGAAGATAAAACTCAAATTATCAACTCCTATTCGTCATGAAAACATTTTTATTGTTAGCCATGATGACCTCACTCAAATTTCGGGACGAAATTTCTTTAACGGGTAGGTACTGTGATGACCCGGGAACTTCCGACCAAATTTAAACTTGATTTTTAATGTTTCCGAAATGATAAGCAAAGTTTGTAATGTTGAGTCTTAAAATTTTTGTAACTATTTACATTGATTTATTTAACCTCATACGATTCCCGACGATTCACGAACAATTGTGTAAATAAATATTTATAAATATAAACATATGTGTATATATAATAATCTGAATTTAAAATGTACACTTCATCAATCGTAATTGAAAATGTAAAATAATAAATACAATAATTAAGCCATTATATAATAAGATATACAAACATATGTATATATATATATATATATATATATATATATATATATATATATGATCTTTATAAATAAATATTAATATAAATATTAAACATTCGATACATGTAAATATATATATATATATATATATATATATATATATATATATATATATATATATATATATATATATATATATATATATATATATATATATATATATATATATATATATATGTATTATATAATTATTAAATATTACAGGATTACTAGACTGTAATTTTAATGTATTTAATTACAAACTAAAATATAAATGTTATATTATTTACTTGCATTATTAATATTAATATTAGTATATTATTATTTTAAAAATATATATATATATATATATATAGAATTGATACGTCCAAGTCATTATATCATTATAATTAGTATTATTTGTAGTATTATGAGAAATATTATTATTACCATTAGTATTATTAATATCATTATAGCTATTATTAGAAAATAACACAATCTGATAGTAATATCATTATTATTATTTAATATTATTATAATCAGTGTTGTTATTAATATTTATGAAAAAATAATACGTTTTATTGTTATTAACATTAATAATAATATTATTATTATTATTATCATTTTTATAATTATTATTATCATTGCTATTATTTACTATTATTAGTATTGATATAATTATTATTAATAGTATTATTATTATTATTAATATATTTATTAATTATTAATATTAATTAAATATAAAATATGAAAATAGTATTTGTACGAAGAATATTAAATTCACTATCTGTTAAATTACTTTCCTCTATTTTCTTTCTTGTTGAATATTTCTGTCCTTTTTGTCTGAGCATCGTTACCAGTCTACTTCAAAGCAATCGATTCATCTTTCTACTTCTATTAATCATCACATTTTATATAAGATTGCTACTGCAAATTCTTGAATTAAGAGAGAAAAAAATAAAAAAAATAAAAAGAAAACACAGTCCTGTGTTCTGTTCATGAACCCGAATTACAACCGGCCAAATTTGAATTCAAGTTCAAAAAGAAATAATGCAGTTTTGTTAACAATCTTTTACTCAGTCTTTCTGCAAAATCTCAAGTCTTAATTCCTAATATCGAGCACGAATTGTCGAGTCAAAGTTATTGAGTTAAAAAGTTAACTTTTGTTCTTGAGCCAAATTCGAGTTTTCTGTTTCGATTTGAGTTAAATTGATGTTACCAATAGTTTCTAGGAGGGGATTAAAATCTATTTTATGTTATAAACTTAGTCCCAAACGTTCTCCAAATCGATTTCATTTTTTTTTCTTTGCATCTCAGCGAAGCAGCAGCAGCCTGTTTTATTTTTTTTTATTTTTTTCGTTTGTTTTGCTTATAAATAATACCATTTTATGATATACGAATTGTTTATAAGTCTTTAGCAAAACTAAGAGATCGATATCGTAATCTTAAATGTCATTTTGATTGTTGAATTTTGGTGAAGAAGATAATGAAATTCGAGTGAAAATGATATATTTTGGGGTTGAAATATAATCAGAAATACTTAACAGAGCAGATGGTTTGGAGATGGTTCGGGTTAGCGGGAGGTCATGGGTTCGAGTCCCGGCTTGGGCAGTTTATTAACTTTTTATCCTTTAAAGGTAGTTTTCCTTTGTTATTATTATTATTATTATCATTATTATTATTGTTATATTTATTATGATTGTTATTGTTAAGTATTATTAGTTATTGTTATTAATTCAAGTATTATTGTTATTAGCAGTATTATTTAGAAATTACTATTATTATAACAAATATTATTATTATAAGTATTACTAGTGTTAGTATTATTATTATCATATAGGATTTCTAATGTTGTTGCCAATATAAATGCTATCATTTAAAAATGTAACTTTATTATATTAACTACTAGTATAAATATTATTATAATTATGATTATCATTACTATCATTACTATAAAAATAACGCAAACTTGTTTATTTATCATTAATATTAGTATTAGTACCCTTTTATAATTATTAGTATTATTATGAATACGGCCACTAATAATTACTATTAAAACCATAATTATTATTAAAATTACTAATATCGTTACAAATATTATTTTTATCATTTTACCAACTGTATTAAAATTATCATTTTTATTATCATTACTAAACGTATTATTAGTATTATTATTTATATTATAAGTATTACTAAAATTATCATGATATTAAAACTATCCTTCTATTAAAAATTATTTTATTATCATTGTTAATTTAATAACAAGTGAATAAGATACATGTGAGAATATATTTATATTACATATATGTACGTATTAATAATATTATCAAATTTTATTTAAATATTCATATATAATAAATTAGGTGTTCTTAACATAATATTAAGCAGATAAATATATACATAATATATAATTTAAGGATATAATATATATATTTGTTCGATTACGAATATACATTTTAATATATATATACAAATGATATAGGTTCGTGAATCCGAGGCCAACCCTGCATTGTTCAATATCGTTATATGTATTTTTACTGCAAAATACATTGAATGAGTTCATTTGCTCCCTTTTATTACATTTTTGGGGCTGAGAATACATCCAAATGCTTTATTAACTGTTTTACAATATTTATATGCGTGAGTTTCATTATTCCCTTTTTATATATATATTTTTGGGCTGAGAATACATGCAATGTTTTAATAACTATTTTACAATATTTATATGCGTGAGTTTCATTACTCCCTTTTTAAATGTTTTTGCAATATATATTTTTGGGACTGAGAATACATACGCTTTTATAAATGTTTTACGGAATAGACACAAGTAATCGAAACTACATTATATGGTTGAATTATCGAAATCGAATATGCCCTTTTTATTAAGTCTGGTAATCTAAGAATTAGGGAACAGACACCCTAATTGACGCGAATCCTAAAGATAGATCTATCGGGCCCAACAAGCCCCATCAAAAGTACCGGATGCTTTAGTACTTCGAAATTTATATCATGTCTGAAGGAGGATCCCGGAATGATGGAGATATTCTTATATGCATATTGTGAATGTCGGTTACCAGGTGTTCAATCCATATGAATGATATTTTTGTCTCTATGCATGGGACGTATTTATGAGAACTGTAAATGAAATTCTTGTGGTCTATTAAAATGATGGAAATGATTATTTATGTTAAACTAATGAACTCACCAACCTTTTAGTTGACACTTTAAAGCATGTTTATTATCAGGTACGAAAGAAATCTTCTGCTGTGTAATTGCTCATTTAAAAGATATTACTTGGAGTCATTCATGAAATATTTCAAAAGACGTTGCATTCGAGTCGTCGAGTTCATCAAGATTATTATTTAGTAAATTATAGTTGAATATATTATGAAATGATTTGCATGTCGTCAATTTTTGATATAAAGAAAGTTTGTCTTTTAAAAACGAATACAATGTTTGTAATATGTATCATATAGAGGTCAAGTACCTCGCGATGTAACCAACTATTGTGAATCGTTTGTAATCGATATGGACTTTGTTCGGATGGATTAGGACGGGTCCTTTCACCCACTCCCCGAATACCAGCAACTAGCTCAGTTAATCTATCACTGAGCTGCTTCCTTATCCTTATCACCTGAACATAAGGTAAATCAAGTTAGTTTCTGTCCATTACCACAAGACAACACAATGCAGCAAATTAGTATCAAAAGTGCCACTAAAAGTCTACTTAACACTTATGCACTTTTAGAATTTACATTCTGATTATCATAAGACACGCGGGCAGCATAGCGGCTAGAAAACAGCCAAATTAAACAAAAAATATTGTTCTAATCTACATTCGTACGGTTGCACATGCATCCGTACGGTTATAAGTCCATCCGTACGATGACATCATGTACCCGTACTGTTGCACGTCACTGCCCAGTTGCACCAACACCACTTCATCCGTACGGTTGCACATACACCCATACGGTTGCATGTTATACCCTTGCGGTTGCAGGCTGCAACCGTACGGTTGTGTTCTTCGAGCAGCAGCAGTAGAAACTGACGGGTTTAAACTAAAATCACTCAATTCTTGCTCTAGAGCACGTTTCTTTTCTCAAAACAGACCAAAGTTAGTACACCGAACATCAATAAACATAAACCCACAAGATTTTTGACACAACCAACTTCAAAATTAACCATTTTGACCCAAAATTTCACATTTAACAACTTAACACAATCTCATTTTCTTAAAGATTAGAGATTGAAACACTTTGATTCTAATGATACGCATATCCGCATAATGATGCGGAATACGCATCTAAAGCCCTTATTAAAATGGCTAGTGCCAGCGCATTAATAAAATACGGGTATAGCCACATTCAATATGCGCCTATACCAATTAATGTGAGTTTCGTATACTTGCATAAGGGTCCATTATGTTCTAGAAGAATATATGACATAATTAATTTAGATTCTTTTCCTTAAATAACGTAAGTTAGTTAGGGAAAAGATCGCATTTATTTAGGGATGAAATCCTATTCAAACCCTAATTCGTGAGCCTATAAATACATAGCTCTCGAACCCTAAAAACACAATCATTACTAATACGTAACACATCATACATATTATAGTACGAACAAGCTTCATACAATCATTCACGTAAAGACTTTCAGGTATGTTACAAACAATGAAACCTTCATGTCTTTGGGCCACTCAACCTCGTATGCTAGGTTGTTGGTGGACTCTCAAATCGGCCACCCTACCGGAATTGAACCGATGCCGGTGTAGGTTATCCACGACTAAGGTCGGAGGTTCGAATATTGTTAGTCCTTAAACCGTTTTATGCACTCAAGCGTAGGTTCACCCTAACCTTGTGAAAATATGCTTGATCATTTGGCGCCATCCGTGGGACCGGTTATATGAACAAATAAAATTAGAATTTACGTCGTATATAATCTATTATATGTTTTTTCCATAAATTTTTTTTGTTTAAATTAATCGGTCACTTTCAGGTTACTCGCATAATTAAAATAAATGGCGAGCAACAAAGGTTCAAAGCCACCTTTTTCAATATATCCAGGCCAACGAATGCCTGTAAACACAACAAAATCAGCATCCACACAGGTAGCAGAAGGGAAAAGAGTATCAAAGCCCCCTTCAACAGAGGCTATCCTAATGGGGCCAACAAGCACTGAAAACGCAAAGAAAGCTCCTCCAATGGTGGAAGAAGAAGAAAGCGAGTGACTACAAAGTGGTGGGGAAGATACGCCCCTAGAAATAGAAACTAGCTACACGCGTTTCAAAGAAACAGATACTGGATACACACAGTCTCCTGAAAAAGTGAGTTTTGGATCTCCAGCAAACACTAGCTACACACGTTTTAAAGAAGCAGATACTGAATACACAAAGTTTCCAGAAAAAATGAGTTGTGAATCTCCAATAGACAATATTCTGCCAAAAGTAAAAACTACGTATGTAGGAACAATCCCAATTATCACAACAATAGAGCTAGAAATTCAAACTCTAAAGGTTACTCCGGCCAGTGCACAAGAAGAAATTAGGAGAATGGGTTTGAGAAACCTGGACGGTTCGTACATAACGGTAGCACCACTACAAGCAAGATCGACTTATACGTCACCACACCCAAACATATGCGAATTGAGGCAAACTCAAAATCAGTGCAATAAAGGAGGTGCACCTTATAATCCTCTAGAGCCAAGTAGTTCAAATAACTTCACATCGTAGCTACAGCAAGTTGCCCCTCTGCATCTAGCACAAGTACTTAACGAACCAGCACGATTCCAGGAGTTTATGCAAAATTGGTTCGCAGTAATGCAAGGACAGAAGGAGAGACAATCTCTCGAATTGGCTCCTACCTCAAAAAAGTTTGCCGCACACATAGCGAATCACCTGTTTCTGGAAGCACCAGTAATACCATTAACTTTAGGAAGTTATGACGGGCTATCAGATCTGGACGACTTCCTACAATGATTTGAAGGAACCGCCAGAACCCATAATTGGGGAGATGCAGTAGTATGCCACATGCTACCAATTGTGTTGCAAGGAGTAGCACAGGAATGGTTTAATAATCAAACTCCTCGGAGCATAACAGGTTATGCGGACCTAAGATCTCGGTTTTCACTTAATTTTCATAGTCTGCACGCACACAGAAAGACGCATGTGGTGTGACAACCCGGAATTTTTCGACCAAATTTAAACTTAATCTTTATATATTTCCGACACGATAAGCAAAGTTTGTAAAGTTGAATCTCAAAAATTTTATAATTACATTCATGTAATCAATTACCCTTTGACTGTGCTTGACAATTCATGAACATTTATGTGTATAGATATGTATATATATATATATATATATATATATATATAATATATGGTTATATTAATTGAAAACGTTAACAAAGTAATAGATGTATAATACATTACATGAACGTATTTGTTTCAATATAAGTTTATTATATTTATCGACGAGATTAAAAGATAATATCAAATAATTGAGTTATCAAAATTCATTATGATAGGATTTACGTGTCTCTGTTGAGAGGTCCACTTTGATTTTTGGAAACCTTTCCTTTTTAACGGTATTCGGAATTAATTGTAAAGTGATCTTCAAGTGAGGACAAAGTGTCAAGTAGCGAGAGTTAGACAAATTAGTGGACATCCTTGTTTGATTCCTAATACATACTTTACAATATTTTCCTCGTGATTTTTGATACGATAATTATTAGCTTTCATTATATTTAATGTGAAAGTAATATTATGGAATATAGATAACTTAGGAAATAGATATTGGTGTTCTACGTTAAAAATGGATTCATACGTTTAATTGTCCTATAGGCTTAACCCTATGATTCAAGATTAAACTGTAATTTAAAAATATAAAACCTGTATTACTCTTTATGTGATTGTACTTTCTTAAATGAAAACGTTTTATGATATAACTATTTATATTAAAAACTTTTAATGATTTTGAATATAAGTAGTTTTGAAAAACTATAAATTATAAAGATTTCGAATATATATATTTGTATACAAATTTCTAAACGATAATATATATTCTATAACGTGACAAAATATAATATTATATAATAAATTGATTATACTTATCTTTCTCATAATAAGGATTTTTAATAATATTATTTAAATATATTTTAATAAATAACGAGACGATGATTTATTGAAGCAAATGACCATAACACTCAAACGTACAAGTTATACTTTGAGTGATATAGTTTATCGATGTTTTAAGCCTAATTATTTATAAAGGTACTTGTCGCGTAACGTAGAGTGTTAGTTTTCTAAGCGTACCAAAGAACGTTCGAATAATTGGAACCGAGACATGAGTCGAGCGTCATCGTGCAAGTCATCGGAACTAAAAGTACAAGTCAACGATGCATGTAAATATAATATAATATATAAATAATTATAAGAATTATATTTTATACATATATATATATATAATTATAACAAAACTGTCGGCAGATGAATTAATGCTTATGAGCTGTAAATATCTGCTCATGCGATCGCATGGGAGACACCCAGGCACCTCATGCGATCGCATGAGGTGCCTGGTCTGAAATTGTCTATAAATTCATTCGAATTTGGGCTCTGGTTTCACACACTACTTCCACCATATTATTATTAATAATTATATTATTATAAATATTATTAATATTAAGATTAGTAATATTAATCTTATTATTAAGTAGTATTATTATTAGTATTATATACATAAAATACTACGACGAGGTCGTGAGCGAGTTATTTCAAAACTGGTTTTTCGAGCGGGATAGAGCTAAGGAAATATTGGGTTATAGCTATGGAGGTTATGGGTATTGTTCGGGGGTATGTTCGTGAGTCAAATCTAGTGTTTATCATCTCCGTCGCGTCTACGTACTTTCCTGCAATATTGAATCTCAATATTGATACGTGAGCATTCATATCTTATCTTTTATATATTAATAGTGTATCCCTGACTATGCTCGAGTATATATGATTATGCATGCTTGAATGTTTATTTTTGTCGTTATATAGTTTATGATAAATCATAAATTTAATACAAATGCTACTGAGATAAGGTATATGATATGCATGTCGTTGGAAAGTTGGCGAAAAATTAATAACTTTTCATTTAGAAGTTGTGTGGTTTCGATGAACGGATTAAAAGATATGGTCAACTGAATTATTATTATTATTATTATTATTATTATTATTATTATTATTATTATTATTATTATTATTATTATTATTATTATTATTATTATTATTATTATTATTACTATCGTCGTTATTATCGTCGTTATTATTATCTAATAATTATATTTATTATTATTATTATTACTATTACTATTATTATTATTATTATTATCATTATCATTATCGTTATTAATATAAGTATTATCATTAAAATTGCTGTGTTATTATTACTATCGTTATTATCATTAAGGTTATTATTAATATTATTATTATTATTATTATTATTATTATTATTATTATTATTATTATTATTATCATCATCATTAGTATTATTATAATTATTATTGTTAGTATCATTATCATTAAAACTAATATTAGTATCATCTAATTATTATAATTCCTATTATTATCAATATTATGAATGCGATATAAAAGATGACTAAAAGCTATTAAACAAATTGATTAGGAAATAATGAGTATAAGTATCATGATGAAATTAATATATTGTAAGATATTGATTTTGATAAAAATATTGTTTTCATTACTTTTATTAGTATTATTATCATTAAAAGTATCATTAATATTAAAACTATCATTTTTATTAAAATCATCATTTTTAATGGAAATATCATTGTTATTATAAATATCATTATTATTATTTTAGTACTATCATTATTAAAAATTATCATTTTAAATAGAATTATTATTTTTATATAAAATTTTATTATTATTACTGTTAATATTAAAAAATATCGTTATTATTATCATGATTAGAATTAACATTTTATCGTAATTAATAACATCCTTAGTAAATATAAATATTAATATTGTTATTAGTAGAATAATAATTATTATTATTATTACAAAATAATACAACTTTTACTTATTACTATTATCAATATTTTTATAAATATGTGATACAAAGATATTTTTACCACACGTAATATAATTACATTAATAATACATACTACTATATTTTTATGATATTAAGTGAATTTTTATAATTTTTATTACTTGAGATATATAAAAGTATATTTTTATCATATATAAATTTTAATATAAATTTAAATTTATTAATAAATGACTGGTATTATTTATTCTAATAAAACCTGATAAATATATTTAAATATATAAGACAACTATATTTAAGTTATATATTAAACACATATAGATTTTGGAAATCATTTTGGGCCAAGTTGACTTTTGTTGACTTTTGCATGATAATCTCGAGCATTATAATTGTGATACACTACGACTTGACCTAAACTGTTAGACAGATATTGACCAGCATATAATTATATATACTTAATATAGGTTCGTGAATTCGAGGCCAACCTTATACTTGTTCAATGACGTTATATGTATTTTTACTACGAAATACAGTATTGTGAGTTTCATTTGCTCCATTTTTAAATGCTTTTGTAATATATATTTTGGGGACTGAGAATACATGTGCTGCTTTTATAACTGTTTTACGAAATAGACACAAGTAATTGAAACTACATTATATGGTTGGATTACTAGACCGAATATTGCATTTTAACTTGGTAACCTAAGAATTAGGGAAATGGTCCCTAATTGACGCGAATCCTAAAGGTAGATCTACGGGCACTGACCAGCCCCAGTCGAAGAATTTGAATTGCTTTAGTACTTCGATTTAAATGGTGATTGCGATTGCCAGTATATGGCATACTTGCGAGTATGCGGGGGATATTCTATATGCATTATGTTAATGTCGGTTACCAGGTGTTCATCATATGAATGATTTTTATACACTTGCGAGTGTAGAATTGTTATGAATATGAAAATCTTGTGGTCTATTAAAAATGATGGAAATGAATATTGATGATAAACTATTGAACTCACCAACCTTTTGGTTGACACTTTTAAGCATGTTTATTCTCAGGACTGAAAGAAATCTTCCGCTGTGCATTTGCTCATTTTAAAGATATTACATGGAGTCATTCATGACATATTTCAAAAGACGTTGCATTCAAGTCGTTGAGTTCAATAAAGGTTGTTATTAAGTAAATGACAGATTAAGTCATTTATAGTTTGGATATTATGAAATGGTATACATGCCTGTCAACTTTCGATGTACTGAAAGTTTGTCTTTTAAAAACAAATGTAATGTTTGTAAAATGTATCATTTAGAGGTCAAATACCTCGCAATGTAACCATATGGTATTGTATTCGTTCTTATGGATTAGGACGGGTCGCTTCATGTGGTATCAGAGCAGTGGTCTTAGCGAACCAGGTCTTGCATTAGTGTATCTAACGGATATTTATTAAGATGCATTAGTGAGTCTGGATTTTGACCGTGTCTGCATGTCAAAAAGTTTTGCTTTTCATTTCTTGTCGGAAATTACATGCGTATCATTCTTAGTCTAGACACATCTTACCGCATTGATTGCATAAATAGTGTATAGACAAAAATTCGTATCTTAGCGTATCTACTAATTCATATCTTAGCGTATCTGTTACTGTAAACTTTGTCTGACATATTCCGTAAATTCCTCCGTAATCTATGAAATCTTTTGTCCTCCGTAAACTTTGTCTGATATATATATATATATATATATATATATATATATATATATATATATATATATATATATATATATATATATATATATATATATATATATTCTATGTAATTATAATACCATCCGATAACCGAAAATCAATTCATATCGAAAAATCCTTTATTCAAGCATACGAAATGGAACTCGCCACAAGTTCAAGTCCCTCGGATTCCGATATGGAGTTTCACTCGAGCTCCGAAAGCAGCATGACCGAAATTGATCAACCAATTAGCCATCATCTATTCTGGATGAATTGGGGATGGGTTCTTAGTCTACTTAATCATTGGAGACAAGAAGAAGGCGATCCCTTCCATCCACCATATTGCCCTCTTGACGAAGAAGCCGAAGCACTTACCGGCGAACTTATTCGAGACACCATTTTCTCTCTCATTTCCAGAGTATCTTGTCATGATTATATACTATCTCAAATTCTAGATCTTATCCATCCGCTCGTCCGAACCAACAACCACCCCGGTGTAATAGAAGAAGTCAACGAGCTTCGTGCTCGGGTAATGGCCTTAGATAATATGGTACAAAGGTTACAAGCACCAGCAACACCACCGGCATCAACAGTATCACCGGCACCCGCAACGCCTGCAACACCACAAATTCCGTAAACTCTGTAACTGTGATGGCCCCGTCAATACACTTAACGGCTCCGTCACTTGGTCTCATAGCTTGATCGAACTTAAATGAATTTAATAAACGACATTGCATTCTTTTATTTCATAAGTTTCCCAAAAATGAAACATACCAAAAATATGTAGTTTAAACAACCTAACATATTAATAACCAAAGTTGACATTAAATGTGACGACCCGGAAATTTTCGAACAAATTTAAACTTAATCTTATTATGATTTCGACACGATAAGTAAAGTCTGTAATGTTGAGTCTTAAAATTTTGGAACTGTTTACATTGGTGCATTTAACCTTGGACCATTTCTGACGATTCACGAACACTTGTTGTAAATAAATAAATATATATAAAAAAATAAATAAATATAAGTATTGGAAATAATAAAATGTTATTGAATCATTAGAATTAAGTATGTAAGATAAGATACAAAATAATTAAGTATAATGATATTGTATATATATATATATATATATATATATATATATATATATATATATATATATATATATATATATATATATATATATATATATATATATATATATATATATATATATGTATATGATTGTTATTAATAATTATTATATTGTAATATATATAAAATATATAAATGATAAACATTCGAATATGTTATTATATAAAATAAGTAATACATAATACATGAAAGGTAAGGTTAATATATTATATATAATTACAAGTTAAAATATAAACGTTATATTAATGTTATGATTATTACATTCATTATTATTATTAAAATAAATATTTGTATTATCAATAATATAAATTCTAATGTAAGATATAAATAAAATTTGATATGTTTAAGTTGTATTATTATTATTATTATTATTAATGTTATCATTATCATTAATGATATTAAAATTTTATAACTAGTATGATTATTAATATCATTAATAAGATTATTATTATCATTTTTATTAATAACTAAATTATTAAAATTTTCATTATCATATTATTAATTATCATTTATTTTACTAGTCTATTAACAATAATATTATTATTATTTTTACCATTAGCATTAAAATCATTAATATTAATATTATTAGAAAATAATACAATTTATTATTTGTATCATTAAGAATAATAATATTATTATTATTCTTATACATATATATACATATATACATACATACATATACATATATATATATATATATATATATATATATATATATATATATATATATATATATATCATGTTGATTTTTATTAATACCCTCATATTATTATCATTATTGTTCTTATTTATTATTGTATGTATTTTATTAATGATAATTAATATAATTATTATTGATTTAGTATTAATATTATTATTGATGTATTAATTATTTATTAAAAATTTATTTATATAATTTATATATTAAAAAAATGTACGATTCAATTAAGGTATCTATCAAACTGTATATGGTTTTGTTCTTGTCTTGAATTTTGTAATAAGAATCAAAATCAAACACAGATATATTACCAAAATTAGTTAACCATCTGTTTCAAACGTACTAATTAATATTAATTTACGTTCTACCTTTATTGTTTTTAATTATTCCTGATGTACTGCTGGAATCTGAAAATGTCGACCACCATGAAAACTAGAAGACAATATCGATCAATTTGTTTCTACAGTAATCAATCAACTACCCATATAACTCTCTGCTACTGCTATTCGATGAATTAAAAAACAGAAACACATTAAAAAAAATAACAGGCCGTACCCTGTTCTTGAGCCTTGAAGATCAAAAATCGATCTCGTAATTGTTTTTCAAAATCTATAAATGCAATCATGTTAGGGAACCCTTGTTCAAACTATCTGTAAGTTTTCATGCTTCAATTTCGTCTCTTGAATTCGAATTTCAAAGTCAAACTTCAAAATTTAAAAGTCAAACGATTAGTTTTTTGTAAAATTCGAAATTGTTTTAAAGATTTTGGGTCAATTGATGATTCCAAAAGTTTATAGGAAGGATTTAAAACATATTTCATGTAGGAATTTGAGTCTAAAAATGTCTAGATTTTTAAATCAAAGTTTGAGTTCATCAATGGTGTACGCGAACTGTTACCGCTATTTTTATTTGTTTCTGCCAATACAAAATCAAAAATGTTGAATCATTTCTGTTGCTATGGAAGTACTTAGGGCATTTAGTTAATTAGTGGTTAGGGTTGATTTAGTCCTCGGTCGATTTGTTGTTTTGAAGAAGAAAGAGATCGAAAACAGAAAATCATGTTAAATAAATATAGGACTGGGATTAATCAGGAAAAAGGGAACGGAGGAGTGGTTTGGATATGGTTCGGGTATTCGAGAGGTTACGGGTTCGAGTCTTGTAGCTGCTATTCTTTTTAGAAAAGGCTTTTCAAAGGGTATAACCTTTTATCTTTGTTTTATTATTATTATTATTATTATTATTATTATTATTATTATTATTATTATTATTATTATTATTATTATTATTATTATTATTATTATTATTATTATTATTATTATTATTATTATTATTGTCATGATTATTATTAGAAATATAATTAACATTGGTATTATAATTATTACTAGTACTATCATAGTTATAAGTAATATCACTATTATTATTAATATTATTATTATTATTAATACTATTATTATTATTATTATTATTATTATTATTATTATTATTATTATTATTATTATTATTACTATTATTATTATTATTATTATTATTATTATTATTATTATTATTATTATTATTATTATTATTATGAAAATAATACAAGCCATTATTGTTAGTATTAGTATCATTTATGTAATTATTAGTATTATTATTATTATTATTATTATTATTAACCTAAGTATCATTTTAAACAATATCATTACTATTATTAGTATTATCATTAACAATAAAATTATTATTATTATTATTATGAGTAAATCATTATTATCAAAACTATCATTTTTAACAGATAAATATTTTGTACATAAAATATATTTTTTTACATATACTAAAAGTACATTAATATTTCATATACAATATATCAAACATATTAAAATTATTTATATAAATACTTACATATAACCAACTAATAATTTTAAATATAATACTGATCATATAATATATATAGATATATTGATACAACTAAATATATAAATATTAATCATTTTAAATATATATACAAAATAAATATATATAACATATAAAGTAAGATATAATATAAGTAAATACTTTAATGGATTTTAGAATAAATTCTATATAACTAGAATATATAAATAACAAATACTAATAAATGAAATTATGTAATTCCATTATATATTTTAATAATTATACAAATGATATAGGTTCGTGAATCCGAGGCCAACCCTACATTGTTCAGTTTCGTCATATGTATTTTTACTACAAAATACAGTATTGTAAGTTTCATTACTCCCTTTTTATATATATTTTTGGGACTGAGAATATATGCGCTATTTTTATGAATGTTTTACGAAATAGACACAAGTAATCGAAACTACATTATATGATTGAATGGATCGAAGCCAAATATGCCCCTTTTAGCCTGGTAATCTAAGAATTAGGGAACAGTACCCCTAATTGACGCGAATCCTAAAGATAGATCTGTGGGCCTAACAAACCCCATCCGAGGTACGGATGCTTTAGTACTTCGATTTTTATACAGACGAGAGGATTCTGTTATGCAGACGAGAGGATTCTGTTTTGGGGATATTCTATATGCATCTTGTTAATGTCGGTTACCATGTGTTCACCATATGAATGATTTTACCTTAATGCAGACGAGAGGATTCTGCTTGAGGATTATGTTTATAAAATGAAAATCTTGTGGTCTATCATATTATTGGAAATGATTTTACCTTTATGCAGATGAGAGGATTCTGCTATTGGAATTATGTTTATAAAAATAAAAAAATAAAAATCTTATGGTTTATTAAAATAATGGAAATGAATTATAATGAAAAACTAATGAACTCACCAACCTTTTGGTTGACACTTTAAAGCATATTTATTCTCAGGTATGAAAGAAATCTTCCGCTGTGCATTTGCTCATTTTACAGACATTACTTGGAGTCGATCATCGCAATGGGAACAGATGTTGGTGACTTCGTCCTGATGGATTAGGACGGGGTATGACATGTGGTATCAGAGCGGTGGTCTTAGCGAACTAGGTCTTGTATTAGTGTGTCTAACTGATAGTTGTTTAGATGCATTAGTGAGTCTGGACTTCGACCGTGTCTGCATGTCAAAAGTTTTGCTTATCATTTCATTTCGAAAAATTACCTGCTTATCATTCTTAGGGAATCACTTGCTTATCATTCTTAATCTAGACATGTCTTACTGCCTGGATTGCATTAATAGTGTACAGACAAAAATTCATATCTTAGCGTATCTGTTACTGTAAGCTTTGCCTGACATATTCCGTAAATTCCTCCGTAATCTACAAAATCTTTTGTTCTATATAAATAGATATTCTATGTAATTAGAATACCTTCCGATAGCCGGAAATCATTTCATATCGAAAAATCCTTTATTCAATTGTACGAAAATGGAACTCGTCACTAATTCAAGTCCCTCGGATTCTGATATGGAGTCTCACTCGAGCTCCGAAAGCAGTGTAACCGGAATGGATCAACAAATCAGTCATCACCAATTCTAGATGAATTGGGAATGGGTTCGTAGTTGACTTAATCAATGGAGATGCGAAGAAGGCAATCCTTTCCACCAACCGAATTCAACTCTTGGCGAAGAACCTGAAGCACTTACCAGCGATCCTGTTTGTAATACCAATTTTTCTCTCATTTCCAGAGTATCTCGTCACAATTATATACTATCTCAAATTCTAGATCTTATTCATCCGCTTGTCCCAATCAACAATCATCCTGGAGTAATTGAAGAAGCCAACGAGCTTCGCTCTCGAGTAATCAATCAGGAGAATATGGTGCAAAATTTACCAGCTTCAGCAACATCACCGGCACCAACAGTACCATCAATAACAGCACCAGTACCATCAACAATCCATGCCTGAACATCTCATTATGTACCTCGAGTATAATCATCATTCTACATACCGTTCTACATCAATTATCTTCGTTCTACATGGCAATTATGTAATCTCTAATGTTTTAGAGATTATATATTCTTGTTTTAACGGTGAATCAAATGAGTTTAATATCATATTGACTCATTAAATCCATGATTACATCTGAAGAAATATATATGTATATATGTTTTCATAAAAATTGTAACTAAAAATTCTTTTGTACAAACTGTTAATGGTGAAAATATTTTAACGGGTAGGTAATACCCGAGGAATATTTAGATTTCACATTAATAAGTTACAATGTACATTCTTCGAAGTTGATTCAACAGTCATTTACTATCCTACTTACAACCACCGATATACATAATCCGTTCACCACAGAATAACCATTTTTATTCAATTTCATATTTGGATTTTGACCTATCAGAATCCAACAAGTGGCA
The DNA here is from genome assembly GCF_046630445.1 of Rutidosis leptorrhynchoides. Lineage (NCBI taxonomy): Eukaryota > Viridiplantae > Streptophyta > Magnoliopsida > Asterales > Asteraceae > Rutidosis > Rutidosis leptorrhynchoides. The sequence continues at coordinate 458,460,302 of NC_092333.1, read as the reverse complement.
TAATGAAGAAAACATTTGACAAAATAAAATTTGTTAGAAACAAACAAATTAACTATGAGAAATTCTGTTAAGAATCCACGCTAATAAAATCCTAGCTAACTGTTCCTAGCTAACTGTCAACTCCTTATTACATTTATTTATCGCAATTTAATTATCACAATTTTAATTCTCGCAATTTTATTTATCGTCATTTAATTTCTGTTATTTATTTTACGCACTTTAAATATCGGGACACGTATACAAGGTTTTACCATATCATATCGACGCATCTATATATATATTATTTGGAATAACCATAGACACTCTATATGCAGTAATGCTTGAGTTAGCTATATAGGGTTGAGGTTGATTCTACAATAATATATATACTTTGAGTTGTGATCGAGTCTGAGACATGTATATAACGCGTCACGATACGTATTAATTAATTCGAATATTATATATTAAACTATATATGAATTGTTGAACTACAAATTGTGGACTGCTAATTGTGGACTGTCAATATTGGACAATTAAAATGAATTAAAATATTGATTATAACATATGAAACTAAACAATTCTTCAAGTTTGCCACTTGATTTCATCTTAAACCTCGTTTGTATCTTGACGATTATAATCTACGTTCGAACCTTTCATGATTCTTGAAAACACCTCAATCGAGAGGATGAACCAACCGCACTTCATCTACGGAAAAAAAAGATTTATGAACATAGTTATGCACCTGAAAAACTCTCGGAACCTGAGTAAACGTTTAACACGTATCTGTGCTAGCTCCTTTGGCATTGTTATTACCGAAAATAACATTGCAACTATTTTTCAAATTAGCCAATTTTGTCACAGCTTCAGCAAATAAAATTCGACTTCTATTCGAATTAGCCTTATTATAACCTCGATATATAAGTTTGCCTGTCATCATCGTTACCGGGGAACCATTTATATTCCACCACATTAGCAGTAAACTTACCAACAACTTCAATGAATTTGAATTTTCTGAAAAATTATTATATTCATTGAAACTCCATCGTGTATTCATCTATACCTTGTAACAATAATTGCCATACCAATTACCAAGAATCAGCAATCAGTATTTTGAATTTCGTAGCATTTCTACATCAATAGTTATATATATACATATAACAATTATCTCCTAGAATTATGACCTTCAATTCTGAAATTTTGAAAAGCACCCAGCCTACGAATCAATACATTAAACTTTGAAAAAGCTGAATGAAGCAGCAGAAACTATAGGCAACTGTAAACGACCTTAATCATCCGAAGTTTGATGATAAAGAATAGTATGTTGGAAAAGCTCAGAAAAGTTGGAACTGGGAAATGGATCGAGTTAACCACGAAGGAGACCAAGGACAAATACAAGGACCATATCCTATATTCAAAGAATCCAGGTAATTCTGGATCCGTTGAAATCTTTAGAGAATATCTTGCTCCGAAGTCATGTTAAAATCTTGCGAAAAAAATTTCTTAATCAACCTTCGAACTTGGAAATTCCAAAATATCATCATAAATATCTTCAATATTTCTGAGGATATTTTCATAAATATTCTCGTTCGAAATTATATACCTCTTCGTGCTTCCTATATTTCATTATATTGGAAACTTCTGTAAATTTAAGTTTAATTTATGAATGAATTCTGGAGAAATGTAAAGAAATTGATGTATGAATTAGTATAATATAATTACACTTGATCAACGTGATTATATTATAGTAAGTTATGCTGAGTTTCTAATAGAACGTGATAATTCACAGACCATAACGTCATCATGTGCCATGTTACACGGCTCTTACATTCTATCTAATCTATAAGCTAATCAAGAACATATTTTCTTGATAGTTCTATCTTTCTCTTGAATTCTGGTAATTTGACAAATCAAATCGTGCTATTACGTTCTTTCTTGTTTAGAACATTAAGTTCATTCGAAACTCCATACTTACGATTTCTGGACCATTATTTGCTTGACTTAAAGTCGGGAATAGAAAACAAAAGGATGGAATTTCAAAATATAAAGGAAATGAAGATGGTGGATTTATAGTAAAATATCCGACAAAGCAATTGAGGCAGATCATCACATTTAATCAAAGAGGATCCTAATTTCTTAAAATTCTAAAGAATCAAATCTTGTTACAAAGATTTCTCTAAATCCCTTGAATTTCGAAAATCAACCGTGACTACGTCACCGGTTAGGATAAATCTGCATTTACTCATTTCAGTCTTTTGCGATAGCTTCACTCATACGCTTCGAGTAAGTGAATCATTTTATCCATATTACTCTAGGGTAAAAAAAATTGTATTTTATCAACTTATATTAGTCATGAAGACATTCTTAATGTTAACCATGACAACCAAACTCAAATTTCGGGACGAAATTTCTTTAACGGGTAGGTACTGTGAGGATCCGGAAATTTTCGAACAAATTTAAACTTAATTTTATTATGATTTTGACACGATAAGTAAAGTCTATAATTTTGAGTCTTAAAATTTTGGAACTGTTTACATTGGTGCATTTAACCTTGGACCATTTCCGACGATTCACGAACACTTGTTGTAAATAAATAAATAAATAAATATATATATATATATATATATATATATATATATATATATATATATATATATATATATATATATATATATATATAATAAATGTAAGTATTGGATATAATAAAATATTATTGAATCATTAGAATTAAGTATGTAAGATAAGATACAAAATAATTAAGTATAATGATATTGTATATATATATGATTGTTATTAATAATTATTATATTGTAATATATATAAAATATATAAATGATAAACATTCGAATATGTTATTATATAAAATAAGTAATACATAATACATGAAAGGTAAGGTTAATATATTATATATAATTACAAGTTAAAATATAAATGTTATATTAATGTTATGATTATTACATTCATTATTATTATTAAAATAAATATTTGTATTATCAATAATATAAATTCTAATGTAAGATATAAAGATATAAATAAAATTTGATATGTTTAAGTTGTATTATTATTATTGTTATTATTATTATTAATGTTATCATTCTCATTAATGATATTAAAATTTTATAACTAGTATGATTATTAATATCATTAATAAGATTATTATTAAAATTTTTATTAATAACTAAATTATTAAAATTTTCATTATCATATTATTAATTATCATTTATTTTACTAGTCTATTAACAATAATATTATTATTATTTTTACCATTAGCATTAAAATCATTAATATTATTATTATTAGAAAATAATACAATTTATTATTTGTATCATTAAGAATAATATTATTATCATTCTTATAGATTATTATTAACAAACTTATAATTAAATAAATAAATAAATATATATATATATATATATATATATATATATATATATATATATATATATATATATATATATATATATATATATATATATATATATATATATATATATATCATGTTGATTTTTATTAATACCCTCATATTATTATCATTATTGTTCTTATTTATTATTGTTTGTATCTTATTAATGATAATTAATATAATTATTATTAAATTAGTATTAATATTATTATTAATGTATTAATTATTTATTAAAAATTTATTTATATAATTTATATATTAAAAAAACGTACGATTCAATTAAGGTATCTATCAAACTGTATATGGTGTTGTTCTTGTCTTAAATTTTGTAATAAAAATCAAAATCAAACACAGATATACTACCAAAATCAATTAACCATCTGCATCAAACATACTAATTTATATTAATTTACGTTCTACCTTTATTGTTTTTAATTATTCCTGATGTACTGATGGAATCTGAAAATGTCGACCACCATGAAAACTAGAAGACAATATCGATCAATTTGTTTCTACAGCAATCAATCAACTACCCATATAACTCTCTGCTACTGCTATTCGATGAATTAAAAAACGGAAACACATTTAAAAAAAAAAATAACAGGCCGTACCCTGTTCTTGAGCCTTGAAGATCAAAAATCGATCTCGTAATTGTTTTTCAAAATCTATAAATGCAATCATGTTAGGGAACCCTTGTTCAAACTATCTGTAAGTTTTCAAGCTTCAATTTCGTCTCTTGAATTCGAATTTCAAAGTCAAACTTCAAAATTTAAAAGTCAAATGATTGGTTCTTTGTAAAATTCGAAATTGTTTTAAAGATTTTGGGTCAATTGATGATTCCAAAAGTTTATAGGAAGGATTTAAAACATATTTCATGTAGGAATTTGAGTCTAAAACTGTCTAGATTTTTAAATAAAAGTTTGAGTTCATCAATGGTGTACGCGAACTGTTGCTGCTATTTTTTATTTGTTTATGCTAATACAAAATCAAAAATGTTGAATCATTTATTTTGCTATGGAAGTACTTAGGGCATTTAGTTAATTAGTGGTTAGGTTTGATTTAGTCCTTGGTCGATTTGTTGTTTTGAAGAAGAAAGAGATCGAAAACAGAAAATCATGTTAAATAAATATAGGACTGGGATTAATCAGGAAAAAGGGAACGGAGGAGTGGTTTGGATATGGTTCGGGTATTCGAGAGGTTACGGGTTCGAGTCTTGTAGCTGCTATTCTTTTTAGAAAAGGCTTTTCAAAGGGTATAACCTTTTATCTTTGTTTTATTATTAATATTAATATTATTATTATTATTATTATTATTATTATTATTATTATTATTATTTTTATTATTATTATTATTATTATTATTATTATTATTATTATTATTATTATTATTGTCATGATTATTATTAGAAAAATAATTAACATTGGTATTATAATTATTACTGGTACTATCATAGTTATAAGTAATATCACTATTATTATTATTATTATTATTATTATTATTATTATTAGTATTATTATTATTATTATTATTATTATTATTATTATTATTATTATTATTATTATTATTATTATTATTATGAGAATAATACAAGTCATTATTGTTAGTATTAGTATCATTTATGTAATTATTAGTATTATTATTATATTTATTAACCTAAGTATCATTTTAAACAATATCATTACTATTATTAGTATTATCATTAACAATAAAATTATTATTATTATTATTATTATGAGTAAATCATTATTATCAAAACTATCATTTTTAATAGATAAATATTTTGTACATAAAATATATTTTTTTACATATACTAAAAGTACATTAATATTTCATATACAATATATCAAACATATTAAAATTATTTATATAAATACTTACATATAACCAACTAATGATTTTAAATATAATACTGATCATATAATATATATAGATATATTGATACAACTAAATATATAAATATTAATCATTTTAAATATATATACAAAATAAATATATATAACATATAAAGTAAGATATAATATAAGTAAATACTTTAACGGATTTTAGAATAAATTCTATATAACTAGAATATATAAATAAGAAATACTAATAAATGAAATTATGTAATTCCATTATATATTTTAATAATTATACAAATAATATAGGTTCGTGAATCCGAGGCCAACCCTGCATTGTTCAGTTTCGTCATATGTATTTTTACTACAAAATACAGTATTGTGAGTTTAATTACTCCCTTTTTATATATATTTTTGGGACTAAGAATACATGCGCTATTTTTATGAATGTTTTACAAAATAGACACAAGTAATCGAAACTACATTATATGGTTGAATGGATCGAAGCCGAATATGCCCCTTTTAGCCTGGTAATTTAAAAATTAGGGAACAGTACCCCTAATTGACGCGAATCCTAAAGATAGATCTATGGGCCTAATAAACCCCATCCGAGGTACGGATGCTTTTGTACTTCGATTTTTATACAGACGAGAGGATTCTGTTATGCAGACGAGAGGATTCTGTTTTGGGGATATTCTATATGCATCTTGTTAATGTCAGTTACCAGGTGTTCACCATATGAATGATTTTACCTTAATGCAGACGAGAGGATTCTGCTAGAGGATTATGTTTATAAAATGAAAATCTTGTGGTCTATCATATTATTGGAAATGATTTTACCTTTATGCAGATGAGAGGATTCTGCTATTGGAATTATGTTTATAAAAATAAAAAAATAAAAATCTTGTGGTTTATTAAAATAATGGAAATGAATGATTATGAAAAACTAATGAACTCACCAACCTTTTGGTTGACACTTTAAAGCATGTTTATTCTCAGGTATGAAAAAAATCTTCCGCTGTGCATTTGCTCATTTTAGAGACATTACTTGGAGTCGATCATCGCAATGGGACCAGATGTTAGTGACTTCGTCTAGATGGATTAGGACCAGGTATGACATAAAACATTGTCAACAATATCCACAAGTTTAAATTATCCAAAAATAGAATTCAAGTTCAAAGTTCCTATGAAAACATACGAGTAAACTGTCAACCCAAATGCATGCAGACTCTTCTAACACAGCGAAAGCACCAAACAAACTCAAGTACCTATGAAAACATACGAGTAAACTGTCAACAAAAATGTTGAGTGAATTATAGGTTTAAATAATCGTATAAACTTTAGACCACAAGATTTAAATGTTAGAAAACATAAAACATTATTCCATTATCAATGAGCCACCTGGTAACCACTTAATCCTTTATTTACCCTTGCCAAACACAATAAATAATATACACTGAACAAGTGTATCTTCAATTAAATACGAAGTACTAAACACTCTGATTATAAATTGCTAGCGTGACTAGCTCGAAATGGGGTTGTCAAACCCAATAGATCTATACGTAGGATTCGCGTTCACCAGTAGAAACCAGTGATTACGGTTACCAGACTATGGAATATTTTTGTTCAACTCATAATGAATAATTTAACTTTAATTGCCACTTGTGTCTAAACGTAAAAAAAATGCATGTAATCACATCCCAAAAATACTTTAAAAAGTATGAAAAACGGGACTATAACTCACCTTAAAGCAAAATTAGTAACCACACAAAAATGCGAACAGCGAACGAAGTAAAGTGATCAGGAATGATCACAACGCCGACCTATAAATATAGCAGGTCGATATAAATAACTAACTTAGGTCAAGTCTTAGTATAGCTATAGTACTTGTTGCAAATAAACATAGAACAACACTCAAAATGCTTTGGTTTGATCAGAACAGCGTAAGGACACGTACTTTCTATTTTTAGCAGGTTTCCATTTTTGGAAAGTCTCTTTTTTAGGAAAGTTTCTATTTTTGAAAAGTTTCTATTTTTGGAAAGTTTCTATATTTAGAAAGTTTCCATATTTAGAAAGTTGCTATTTTTGGAAAGTTTATAAGTTAGGAAAGTTTCCTTAATTAGAAAGTCAACAAAAGTCAACTGAAAGTCAAAGTCAATCGAAAGTCAACTCAAAAGTCAACCTTGGTCAAACATAGTCAACATTGAATTTTAAAGTATAAATTATATTAATAATATAAGTTATAATGTTATTTAAAGTCATATATGTATAATTATGTCAACATAAGTTTAATTAAATTAAAATAAATTATTAAAGTTAACATAAATTTAAATGATATAATTAATATAACATAAGTATTTAATTAATTAATTAAATATTAATCACAATATAAGTATTATTAATTAATAATAAATTTTAATCATATCATAAGTATTATTAATTAATAATGAATTATTAATCATATCATAAGTTTCTAATTATAATCATTAAATCATAAGTATTTAATAATTAAATTATAATTAAATAATAACTAAGCCTTATAATAACTAAATAATTAATTAATCCTTATTATAAGTCTTATTATAATAATCTCATAACATAAGTTTAATACTTATCATAAGTATTTTTCATTAATAATAAAAGTATTATTAATCATAAGTTTAATTAAATGTTTAATTAAATCATAATTAATTAATAAATGATATAATAAATGTGTATATCATAAGTCTTAAATTAAATTAATTACTTTTTATATCATAAGTAATTTATTAATAATGAAAGTCATTATTTATGTCATAAGTCTTATTTAATAATCATAAGTTTTAATTAAAAGTTCGCCGGGTCATAACTTGAGGCCCGGGTCATAATTAAAAGTTCGCCTAACCAACCCACCCGACACATTAGTGTGCTCAAGAATACCCCAAGAATAGCCACCAAGTCATGAACTACAGCCATTATTCAACTTGGAGCTTTAATCCGTTCAAAAACATGTTTTAGTCATAACGGGTGATCTGTGGCTCGGATTTCGATGATCCGAGCATGAAAGTTCATCTAATCATCAATCCTAACACACTAGTATACCCTAAAGACTCCAAAAGTGGTCACAAAGTCAGACCATACCTGTACCAATTCGTTCTTACATTTTAATTTCAATTAAACACCATTTTAATCATATCTAGAGCTCCGGGAATCGAAATAACATGAATCCGGAGTCTAAATTCAATGTCTTGATGAGAGGAACACATCTAGACACGTTAATTTCACTTTTATAACAGTTATATTTACAGAAAAGATCAAACAAACCTCTTCCCAAAACAATCAAACTGAAAACATATATAATCGAGCATTTCTACGCATACTATCAACAATACAATAACATATAATCATTATACTATCAATATAACATACAAAATCAGTAAAATATATGAAAAATCAAAAAGCTAGGGTTAGGGTTTATACCCTAATCGAGAATCAAGAGATATGGTTGCGTAGAGAATGATGAGAGGAACGCGTTTATGTAATTGATTCGATGATCCAAGCAAGTTTTGATGAAGAATCTTGATGATGATGGTTGCTAGGGCAATGGCCACAAATGGAGAGGGAGGAAGAAAGAGAGCAAAAATAGAATTAGGTTTTTAGTAGTGTTAAAATGATGAAATGAAAATGAAGTGAAAAATGGAAAACAAAAGGGGTACTCCCCTCCCCTTGATTTGGCCGAATGGGTGAGTGGGGTGGGCCCCACTTGGCACAATTTTGTTAATGTTGAATAACTTGTGGCCCGAACGCTCGAACGAAACCTGAAACGCGAAAACACGACTACGCGATTGAAAATTCGAAGAGATAACAAATACGCGACGAAAAATATATGTAAACACTATATATAAACATATGACATTAAAATATCATATTTAAAATAATTAGGACTTAAAAATCCCAAAAGCTCGACCGTTGGTTTGAAAACCGAAAAGATTCGCCGGATAGAAATCTACGATTCGTATGAACGTACTATTTAAAATATGAATACAAATATTCATTTAACAAATAATAATTAATATATTATTACTAAAATAATAATATAGGTCATAGAAATGATGTGGCATAAATAAAAGATAACGGTCGTTAAATAATAAACGGTAAAAGATAACGGAAAAAGTAGGGTCGTTACAGTACCTTCCCATTACGGAAATTTCGTCCCGAAATTTAAGCAGGTGCAGGGGTTGACTCAGAATCTTGGAACAAATGCGGGTACTTCTGCTTCATCTGATCTTCACGCTCCCAAGTGAACTCGGGACCGCGTCCGGCGTTCCATCTAACTCGGACAATAGGAATTCTACTCTGCTTAAGAGTCTTAACCTCTCGATCCATAATTTCAACAGGTTCCTCAATAAAATGAAGTTGCTTATCAACATAAAGTTCCTCCAGAGAAATAGTTTCATCTGCCTCAGCTAAACACTTCTTTAAATTCAATACACGAAAAATGTCATGAACAGCGCTGAGTTCTTGTGGCAATTTCAAACGATAAGCCATAGGTCCAACTCTCTCAATAATCTCAAATGGTCTAACAAAACGAGGATTCAACTTTCCCCTTTTACCAACACGTATCACGCCCTTCCAAGGTGATACCTTCAACATAACACGGTCACCGACCTGAAATTCAATATCGTTCCTTCTCTTATTGGCATAACTCTTTTGCCTACTTCTGGCGGTTCTCAATCTTTTCTTAATCTGTACGATCTTCTCGGTAGTCTCATGAATAATTTTTGGACCTGTGAGTTGAGCATCCCCAACCTCATTCCAACATACGGGAGACCTACACTTTCTGCCATATAGAGCTTAAAAGGGTGCGGCTTTAATACTTGCATGATAGCTGTTACTATAAGAAAATTCAGCTAGCGGCAAATATCTATCCCACCCATTACCAAAATCAATAACACACGCTCGCAACATGTCTTCTAACGTTTGAATGGTCCTTTCACTCTGACCATCCATCTGAGGGTGATAAGCCGTGCTCATATCTAACTTAGTTTCCAAAGCTTCCTGCAAGGATCGCCAAAATCTCGATATAAATCGACTGTCTCGGTCTGAAATAATAGATACAGGAACACCATGTCTAAAAACAATCTCCTTCAAATACAAACGAGTAAGCTTATCCATCGAATCTGTTTCCTTAATCGGCAAAAAGTGAGCTGACTTAGTGAGTCGATCTACAATCACCCAAATGGTATCATAGCCACCCGCAACTCTCAGTAACTTTGTAATAAAATCCATCGTAATACCTTCCCACTTCCACTCGGGAATCTCAGGTCGCACCAACAGTCCAGACAGTTTTTGATGTTCGGCTTTAACCTTAGCACAAGTCAAACACTTAGCCACATAAGTAGCCACATCAGTCTTCAAATTAGGCCACCAATACAGCTCCTTAAGATCATGATACATCTTTTCTAAACCAGGATGAATAGAGTACCTAGACTTATGAGCCTCATCCAAAACAAGTTGTCGCAGATCACCAAATTTCGGAACCCAAAGATGTCCCGCAAAATACCGAGTACCATCAGTTCGTCTCTCAAACTTCTAGCCATGCCTCTGACTTTCTCATTCACAAAATTCTCCTCCTTCAAGGCTTCTTGTTGTGCCTCAAGAATCTACCTTGAGAGGTTTGTTCTAATTGTCATATTCAAAGCTCTAAATCTGCGAGGTTCAACCCTCTCTTTACGACTTAACGCATCGGCCACAACATTAGCCTTTCTCGGGTGATATAAAAGTTCACAATCATAATCATTCAACGTCTCAACCCATCTTCGTTGCCTAATATTCAGCTGTTTTTGATCAAGGATATGTTGAAGACTTTTGTGATCAGTGTACACTGTACTTTTGATCCCATAAAGATAATGTCTCCAAATCTTAAGCGCAAACACAACAGCTCCCAACTCTAAATCATGGGTTGTAAAATTCTGCTCGTGAATCTTCAACTGACGTTACGCGTATGCAATAACTTTCTTTTGTTGCATCAAAACACAACCAAAGCCCTTACGCGAAGCATCACAATAAACTACAAAATCATCATTACCCTCAGGTAGTGAAAATATCAGAGCGGTAGTCAACTTTTTCTTCAGAGTTTGAAAAGCAGTCTCTTGTTCATCCTTCCAATCATACTTTTTCCCCTTGTGCGTTAAAGCAGTCAGAGGTTTCACTATATGAGAGAAATCTTGAATGAACCTTCTATAGTAACCTGTCAACCCTAGAAACTGACGAACCTGAGTAGGAGTCTTCGGAAATTCCCACATCTCAATTGCCTCAATCTTGGCAGGATCAACTTGTATTCCATGTTTACTAATAATATGTCCAAGGAATTGAACTTCTCTTAACCAGAAAGCACACTTAGACAAATTAGTGTACAACTCTTCTTTCCTCAACAAATCAAGCACCAACAATAACGAATTTTCCAGATAGGGTCTACACACACGGTTCATGAGGTCCCAGAGCACAGCAGGTGCATTTGTCAATCCGAACGGCATAACAAGGAATTCGTAGTGACCGTAACGGGTGCGAAAAGAGGTTTTCGGAACATCATATTCTTTAACACACAGTTGATGATAACCGGAACGAAGATCGATCTTAGAATAAATAGACAAAACTTGAAGCTGATCGAACAGATCATCAATTCTTGGGAGAGGGTAATGGTTTTTAACTGTAAGCTTGTTCAATTCATGATAATCAATACACAAATGAAACGAACCATCTTTCTTCTTAACAAATAGAACAGGTGCTCCCCAAGGGGACGAATTAGGACGAATAAAACCCTTGTCTAACAACTCACGGAGTTGACTTGACAATTCTTAAGTTCGGAAGGCGCTAGTCGGTAAGGAGCACGTGCTACAGGAGCAGCACCGGGAACAAGATCGATTTGAAATTCTACCGCGCGTTGCGGCGGAAGGCCAGGTAAATCTTCGGGAAATACCTCGAGAAAATCTCTAACAATATGAACATCACCAATGTTCTTCTTTTCTCTATCAGAATCAACAATATGAGCTAGAATAGCATGACAGCCTTTGCGAAGATGTTTATGAACTTTCAAACAGCTAATAAGATTTAACTGTCTGCATTTCTTATTCCCAAAAACCATCAGCGGCTCTCCAACCACATTAGTAACACGAACAGCTTTCTCATAACACACAATCTCAGCACGATTTGCAGGCAACCAATCCATACCAATAACAACGTCAAAACTGCCTAGGTCAATCGGTATTAAATCTACCTCAAAATCTCTACCAGCCAGATTAATGTTACATTTACGATACATAGTCTTAGCAGTAAGCACTTTACCATTAGCTATCTCTACAACATAAGTATTGTCTAGATGAGTTAACGGAGTTTTGATTTTTGAACTCAATTTACTCGACAAAAAACTCAAATCAGCCCCCCGAATCAAATGTAACATAAATTGATAAATCGTTGACCGAGAATGTAATCGTAACAATTTTTGGATCTTCCTCAGCATCCCTGGCATTAATGTTGAATGCCCTTCCACGTGCATTCTCAGTAGTCTTTTTTGTTAGGGCAGGCATCACGGAAATGCCCCGGCTTACCACATTCATAACAAACTCTCTGATTACCACCATTTCTCGGCTTCCCATTACCATTACCACCATTATTACCGGCATTATTACCACCATTTGCAGCAAGAGTAGCAGTACCAGGCATAAGCACCGTACAATCTTTAGCAATGTGTCCCTGCTTGGAACACCTCTTACAAGTAACCGTACAATAACCATCATGAGCCTTATAACATCGCGGACACACACGCTGATTACGGTTATTAGAACCAGAAGTATCTTATTTCTTCTGCTAATTTTGGTTCTGGTTGCGGTTGTTATCCCACTTCCTTTTCCCATTATCAACCTTTTTAACAACCTCCTCACTGGCATCAGTCACAACTGCCTTACTTCTCCTCAAAATCTTATCATTAAGCTTATGCGCCATAGACATAGCAGCTTCAATAGTCTGGGGCTCACTAGACTCAACCCCATGCTCAATTCGGTCAGATAACCCATCAATATAATCTTCAATCTTAAGGTTCTCATCAGCATAAGTATTGGACACAACAAAGTCAATTCAAAGAACCTTTGCTCATAGGCATCTAACTCGGTGCCCTTCATCTTCAAGTTCTTAAGCTCAGCCTCTAACTTCTTAAGTTCACCCCTAGGATGATAACGGGTGATCATCCTCTCTTTAAAATTATTCCAAGTCAAACCATACGCCACATCATTACCCAAAGTATTCACCAAGTTGTTCCACCAAGTTAATGAACTATCTTTAAGAGTGCAGCTTGCAAAACTAACCTTATCCTCCTCTCGGACTCGGCTAACCCTAAAAATAGACTCAATCTTCTCAAACTAACGAGTATGTCCGATGGGTCCTTCAGTGCAACTAAATTCTTGTGGACGACTTGCCATAAAAGTCTTGTGGGAGCATCCCACCTGGTTATTGTTATTGACATTAGCATTAGCATTAGCTTCCATAGCAGCCGCAATCCCTTCAAAAATTAGACGTTGCATGCAAGCTTCGTTGGACTCACAGGGAGGCATGATCTTCAAAACAGAATAACATAACTGTTAGTACTAAGAATAATACCAGTGTTATAAAGGAATAGATCGAACACGAAAGATTAACCATTAAAATAATAGTCAATAAACACTATGAGTAATAACATGACAGTTATGATAGCTATAGAAATAGCCACCACATGCATACGTACTTTATGATAGAAATCATACAACATACATAGCACCTAACATACATGAACTATATTACGCATAATATAACATGCCAAGAGTCACAACATCAGAAATAAAATATGATAATGATAACCAGATGTTATAAAAGAAATAACCATCCATACATAAATGAAATATCCCATAACAAAATCCTCGGCAAAAATCCGTACATCACCCAAAATGAATGTATAAAAAGGATAAATAGTCTATGAAATAAAATGATCACTCATGATATCATCACATCACATCTGCTTGGAGAGGGTGTGATAAGCTGGGCTGATATGAGGCTCGTCAGAAGTCTCATACTTCCTCAACTTTCCCTTCACATCCTCCAACTCCGTCTTCAAACCACGAACCACGCTCCCAATAGCCTCGAACTTAGCGTCCACCTCACGATTACGCTTCCTAGTCTCTAACTCGATCATATTCTTGAAGCTAACGAACGAATCCATAGCTGCTCTAATCTCATCCATCACCTCGTTATGCGGCAAGACACGCATACAGTCGCTAAGAGCATCAATACGAGTCTCATTCGTATATGTCCTGGTCATGTGAGTAATAGTAGCCATGTAATAGTAAACCGGATCATCGATCAAAGGCTGACGTGCACGGCGTCTAGCAGGAGACGGGGAAACAGGGGCAGGAACAGAGCTGTTGCTTGAAGCCGACATCTGCAAACAGTAAAACCACAAACCACATACAAATAGAAATAACATAAGCAATAACTTATAATTATTCCTTATACGAAATGAAATGCATAATAATGCTATAGTGAAAGGACCCGTTCATATACATTATAAACGATTCACAATAGTTGATTACATCGCGAGGTATTTGACCTCTATATGATATATTTTACAAACATTGCATTCATTTTTAAAAGACAATATTTCTTTAGATCGACAATTGACAGGCATGCATACCATTTCATAATATCCACTATCCAACGATAAATTGACTTAATAATAATCTTTGATGAACTCAATGACTCGAATGCAATGTTCTTCAAAATATGCCATGAATGACTTCAAGTAATATCCTTAAAATGAACAAATGCACAGCGAAAGATTTCTTTCATACCTGAGAATAAACATGCTTTAAAGTGTCAACCAAAAGGTTGGTGAGTTCATTAGTTTATCATAATCATTCATTTCCATCATTTTAATAGACCACAAGAATTTAATTTCCATTTCTCATAAATATACGTCCCATGCATAGAGACAAAAATCATTCATATGGATTGAACACCTGGTAACCGACATTAACAAGATGCATATAAGAATATCCCCATCATTTCGGGACTTCCATCGGACATGATATAAAAACTCGAAGTACTAAAGCATCCGGTACTTTGGATGGGGTTTGTTAGGCCCAATAGATCTATCTTTAGGATTCGCGTCAATTAGTATATCGGTTTACTAATTCTTAGGCTACCAAGCAAAAAGGGGCATATTCGGCTTCGATCATTCAACCATAGAATGTAGTTTCAATTACTTGTGTCTATTTCGCCAAACATTTATAAAAGCGCATGTATTCTCAGTCCCAAAAATATATATTGCAAAAGCATTTAAAAAGGGAGTAATGAAACTCACTATACTATATTTCGTAGTAAAAATACATATGACGTCATTGAACAAGTGCAAGGTTGGCCTCGGATTCACGAACCTATATCATTCATATATATATTAATACATATATTTGTAATCGAACAACTATGTATATTATTAGTAATATAAGTTTTAATATCAATACTTATATGTTTTATTATATTCATTTTATTTATTTTTAATAAATAAGATATTAATATAGTTTACTTTTGTGTATTAAATATATTGTTATATGAATATCATTTGTTAGTTAATTTAATGAGAATATTAAGATATGGGTAATAATACTATTAGATTTAATAATAATAATAATAATAATAATAATAATAATAATAATAATAATAATAATAATAATAATAATAATAATAATAATGAAAATTTTATATAATATGATAAGTTTAATAATATTTATAATGTTAATGATAATGATACTACTTAGTTTTTAATGAAATTATAATAATGATACTTATAATATTAATAATAATGATTACCTCTAATATTAATGATAACGGTAACAATACTGATATTAATAATAACTATAAAAATAACCATTTTATTACTAAAGATAATAATTTTAGTATTAGTTCATTAAATGACACTTATGTTATTAATAATAATAGTAATAATAATAATAATAATAATAATAATAATAATAATAATAATAATAATAATAATAATAATAATAATAATAATAATAATAATAATAATAATAATAATAATAATAACTTAATACTAATACTAATATTAATGATAATAATAATATTTTGTGTTATTTTCGTAATAACAATATTCATAATAATCATATTCATAATAATCATGCTTATATCAATGATAATAATAATACTATTAATACTTAATGATATTACATAATAATAATTAAAATGATAATAATAACAATAATCTTATTAGTTGCATTAATACTAATTATAATAATATTCATTAGAATGCTAATAATAATGATATTAATAATTATATAATGATATTAACTCTATTAATAATAATAATTTGAATTTATAATAGTAATTATAACAATTAACATAACAATAATAATAACTAATGATAATAATAACAATAATAATAATAATAATAATAATAATAATAATAATAATAATAATAATAATAATAATAATAATAATAATAATAATAATAATAATAATAATAATAATGATAATAATAATCCAATTAAAAATTGAAAACTACCTCCAATATTAGTAATAAAAAGAAACGCCTCAGCCGGGTCTCGAACCCGTGACCTCTCACTACCCCAACACCCTCACACACCATTCTGTTGCTGCTTATTTTTCTAATTCATTCCATCAGTTAAATTATATAACCCGTTTATATTTTATGTTCATATCTCCTTCTCTTTCAGCTCCAATTCGACCCAATCCATGATTAACCACAACAGCTAACTTAGGGACTTGGCTTTAAGATTTAACATTCATTACAGAAACGTTTACCTTTGATTAATTGGATTAACAAAAAAAAATTAAAAAAAAGTATGAGAACATTGCTACTGCAGCCCGTCGCTATTAGAACATAAAAAAATAATTGATCAAGAATTTAAGAACGTTTCAGTTAAAGATTTCTACACGAAAAAGATTTCAAATCATTCCTAGAAACTATAAAAATTATCAATTTAACTTAAATTGAAACGGACAATTCGAATTTTGCTGAAGAACCAATGTTGACTTTTTAATCTAAAAACTTTGACTCTGAAATTAGAGATCGATAGATAAAATTGGACCTTGATAATTTGCAGAGAGTTTAAATGAAGGAGTTCTAACCTTTCTACATTAATAGTTTGTGACAATTGATTTGAACTCGTGTTATGGGTTAATCGGTTCAAGAACAGAGGTTAACAAAAGTGTTTGAATAAATTTCTGTGTTATTTTCTATTGAACAACACTTGTTAGCATTATATGGCGATAAAGTAGAGATTAATTCAACAATTGGAACAGCGTTCTTGATTGTATTTTAGTGATGGTGGTCGATTATTGATCACAGATGTAACAGCAATTGACTAAAATAAGAACAGATAAATAATTACGCGTAATATAATAGTATATATATAATTATATAATTAGTCTTAATGTTTATATATATATATATCTGATATTTATATAAGTATTTAACTGAATTATATATAATTAGTTGTATATGTATCAATATATATATATATATATATATATATATATATATATATATATATATATATATATATATATATATATATATATATATATATATATATATATATATATATATTAAATATATAAGGAAACATAATAATATTTATTATACAAATACTAATATTAAATATTAATTTTACTAGTAATAATGAAACTAATAATGATAATAAGAATGATAATAATAATATTGTTAACACTTATGTTTATAATCAAAAATAATAGTACTAATAATTATAAAATGATACTAACACCAATATTTATGAACATAATAATACTTTGTATTATTTTCATAATACTAATAATAATAATAATAATTATATAAATAATAATAAATGATAATATTAACAACAATGGTAATATTAATTCTTTATAAAAAAATGATATTAGTAATGATAATATTATAATATAAATAATAGTTTTTATGATAACGGGTATTATTAAAATAATAATAATAATAATAAGCTTAATAATAACAAAAATCATAATTTTACCACTAATTAGAATAATAATGCTATTACTAATAATAACAATAATATTAATAATTAAATGTATCCAATTTCATATATATATTATATATATATATAATAATAATATGGATATTTATATTAATGTTAATAATGAAAGTAATAACATTAATGTTAATATAACAGTTATATCTTTAGTTTGTAATTTCACATATTAATATTACATATTTCTAGTTATTTAATATCTAATAATTATATTATATTTATAATGCATAATATTTATATCTTTTATATATATACTCAATATACATATCATAATACTTCTTTATAGAAATTATATATATATATATATATATATATATATATATTAATAGTTACTTAATTATTCTATTTATTATTTTTCATCTTTAATTTTAATTGATTAAAGTGTATCCTATTTATTCAAAATGTTATATATCTACACTTATATTTATATATATATATATATATATATATATATATATATATATATATATATATATATATATATATATATATATATATATATATATATATATATATATATATATATATACACATTATTTAATTACTCACAAATGTTCGTGAATCGTAGGGTTAAGTTCAATGGACAAATTAAATGTAAGAAATCATTTTAATGTAAAACGTCAATTTTCTTAACTTGTCGATATCCATTTTCAAAGTTATCTAAACTTCATAATTTCACTTTCACATTAAATAATATGAAAGCTAAATAGTTATCTTATCAAAAGTTACGAGACAATTATTGTAAGGCATAAATTGAAAATCAAACGGGAATCTCCACTAACCTTTGTCTAGTTCCCGTTAATTGACACTTTTGTTCTTACTTGTAAATTACTTTACTAATTATTCCGAATACCGTTAAAAGGAACAGATTTCCTTAAATCATAGTGGACCTCATAACAGAGACTCGTAATCATACAATGTATCTGATAAATCAATCATTTGATATTATCTTCTAGTTCCATCGATAATCATATTGAAACAAATACGTTCATGTAAAGTATTATACGTTTAATACTTTGTTCCATCGATAAAGTATTATACGTTTAATAATTATCGACGAAAATAAAAGATAATATCAAATGATTGAATTATTAGATACATTGAATTATAATTACGAGTCCCTGTTAAGAGGTCCACTATAATTTGAGAAATCTGTTCTTTTTAACGGTTTTTGGAATAATTGGTAAAGTGATTTGCAAGTAAGAACAAAAGTGTCAATTAACGGGAACTAGACAAGGGTTAGTGTAGTTCCTGTTCGATGTTCTATTTATATGCGTCAACTATTTAACTTTAATATTATTTAAGATGAAAATAAGATTATGGAATATAGATAACTTAGAAAGTAGATATCGACGTTTTACCTTAAAATGATTTCATACGATTATTTAACTTTTGGACTTTATCCCACGCTTCATCCACAAACTGTAATTTAAAAACTTGAAACCTATTATGAATATATATAACTCTACTTTTCTAAAACGTTTTATGATATAACGATTTTCATTATTTTAACTTTTTAACAAAATGATTCTTAAATATATTTAGTTTTGGAAAATAAAGTTATCATATTTATTTGATTTAGTTTCAAACGTACAAAAACGTTTTCAGTTTAAAAAGAACTTTATTATTAAAACGTATATAACTTTTATAAATATCTAGAACCACTTTTGACAACTCATTACTTAACCAGTATGATAAAGATGACGATATTTATATTTTATTTTATTAAAAATATATAACGATTTAAATTAATATTATATATATTTATACGCGTATGATACGTACATAGTTTTATACTTTTACTATACTTTAACTTTACCTTTACTTTACTTTTACTTTATTTTAACTTTAATAATTCATACTTTAATAATTCACTTTAATAATTCATACTTTAATAATTCACTTTAATAATTCATATTTTAATAATTCACTTTAATAATTCATACTTTAATAATTCACTTTAATAATTCATACTTTAATAATTCATACTTTAATAATTCACTTTAATAATTCAAAAATCTATTATAAATAGAATCCAATAGGTTTCATTATTTCATAGAAACTTGAAATATATTTCTCTAAACTCTCTCAGTCAATTTACATATATATATTTACTCGGTATTATTTCAAGATATTATTAGTATACATAAAATACTACGACGGAGTTATGTTCAGGCGATTTCAAAATAAGTTTTCAAATGGGATAGAGCTAAGGAAATTATGGGTTATAGCTATGGAGGTGATGGGTAATGTTCGAGGGTATGCTCGTAAGGTCAATCTAGTATTTATCATCTCCGTTACGTCTACGTACTTTCCTACAATATTGAATCTTAATATTGATACGTGAGCACTCATAACTTAACTTTTATATATAAATAGTGTATCCCTGACTAGTGCTCGAGTATATAGGATTATGCATGCTTGTACGTTTGATATTTTCGTTAGATAGGTTATGATGAATCCTGAATTAGATACATATGCTACTGAGATAGGGTATATGATATGCATGTCGTTGGAAAGCTGGCAAAAAATTAAGAACTTTTCATTTAGATATTGAATAGTTTTGATGAACAGATTAGAAGTTATAGTCAACTGAATTTTTGTATTATTGTTAAATGATTATTATTACTATCGTCGTTATTATCGTCGTTCTTATTATTATTACCTAACAATTATTATTATTATTATTATTATTATTATTATTATTATTATTATTATTATTATTAATATTATCATTATAAATATATCTATCATTATTTAAAAATCGTATTTTTGTTATTATTATTATTATTATTATTATTATTATTGTTATTATTATCAGAAATTATTATTAATATTATCATCATTATTATTATAATTACTAGTATTATTATTAATATTATTATTATAATACTTATTAGTATCATTATCTTTAAAACTAATATAGTATTATCTAATTATTATGATTGCAATTATTATCATTATTATGAATGTGATATAAAAGAGGATTAAAAACTATTAAATAAATCGATTAGGAAATAATGAGTATGAGTATCATGATGAAATTAAAATATGGTAAGATATTGATTTAGATAAAAATATTATTTTCATTATTTTTATCATTACTTTTATTATTAAAAGTATTATTAATATTAAAACTATCATTTTTATTAAACTTATTATTGTTAATAGAAATATCATTGCTATTGTAAAATAACACTTTTATTATCATTTTAGTATTATTATTAATAAAAATTATCATTTTGAAAAGAATTATTATTTTTATAAAATACTATTATTATTACGGTTAATATTAAAAAGTATCGTTATTATTAAGATTATCATGTTTAGAATTATCATTTTATCATAATTAATATCATCTTTAGTAAATATAAATATTTTTATTATTTTTATTAATAGAATAATAATAATTGTTATTATTACAAAATAATACAACTTTTACTTATTATTGTTATTATCGATATTATTTTATTAAATAAATATGTGATACAAAGATATTTTACTACATGTAATATAAATTACATTAATAATACCTATCATTATATTTTTATTATATTAAATGAACTTTATAAATTTTATTACTTAAGATATATAAAAATATATTTTTATTATATAAATTTTAATACAAAATGTTATGAATTATATTATTTACTCTAATAAAATCTGTTAAAAATATTTAAATATATAAAACAACTATATTTAATTTATATAGTAATCATGTATAGATTTTGGAAATCATTTTTATCAGATTGACTTTTGTTAACTTTTGCATGATAATCTCGAGCATTAGGATTGTGGTACACTATGACCTGACCTAAATTACTATATAAATATTGACCAACATATAAATATATATACTTAATTTAGGTTCGTGAATCTGAGGCCAACCTTGCACTTGTTCAATGATGTTATATGTATTTTTACTACGAAATACAGTATGGTGAGTTTCATTTGCCTTTTTACCCTTTATATTTTTGGGCTGAGAATACATGCGCAATTTTTATAAGTGTTTTACAAAATAAGCACAAGTTCATGAAACTACATTCTACGATTGTTTTGTTATACCGTATATCTGTACTTATTATTATTATGCTTGGTAACCTAAGAATTAGTGAAAAACACTAATTGACGCGAATCCTAAAGGTAGATCTACGGGCTCTAACCACCCCCATTTTCGAATAGTGGAAATGTTTTAGTACTTCGAAGGGTTCTTGTCATACATTTGAATAGTGGAATGTATGATGCCAGATATCTTAAGCGCTCTATGTTAAGGTCGGTTACCAGGCGACTCATCGTATGAATGAATTTTTAAGTTGTAATGATCCTGCGCATTTAATTAAATGAAATCTTGTGGCTTAATAAATATTATGATTATTATATAGAAATTAAACCTATGAACTCACCAACCTTTTGGTTGACACTTTAAAGCATGTTTATTCTCAAGTATTAAAGAAATCTTCCGCCGTGCATTTGCTCATTTTAAAGATATTACTTGGAGTCTTTCATGGCATATTTCGAAGAACGTTGCATTCGAGTCATTGAGTTCATCAAAGATTATTATTAAGTTAATTTATAGTCGGATAGTAGATATTATGAAATGGTATGCATGCCTGTCAATTTTTGATGTAAAGAAAGTTTGTCTTTTAAAAACGAATGCAACGTTTGTAAAATGTATCATATAGAGGTCAAATACCTCGCGATGTAATCAACTATTGTGAATCGTTTATAATGTATATGAACGGGTCCTTTCAGCTTGTAATGGTCCAGAATTCGCAGATATGAATTTCGGAATAAACATTGTTAATGTTCTAAGAAGGAAATTGTAATGGCACGATATTGACTTGTCAAATTACTAGAATACCTCGGAAAAGGCCGACTCATCAAGAAATATTTTCTTGATATTTTAGAGGTTAAAGAGAATACAAGAGTCGTGTAACATAGCACATGATGACATTATGATCTGTGAATCATCAAGTTTCATTTAGAAACTCAGCATGAATTACTGTAATATAATCACGTTGATCAAGTGTCATTATATTATACTAACTCATGCTTCAGCTCCCAACACTACTTCAAAAATATTCCTATTTTAAACTCGAATGTTTCAGAATTTAGAAACTAAAATAGCTACTTTTATGATGTAATACAGATAGCGCGAAGAGGTAAATGAATTCAGATAAGAATAATTATGGAAATATCTTCAGAAATATGGAGGATATTTATAATGAAAGATACGATGATATCTTAGAATTTCTAATATCAGAGAATGATGAAGAATATTGTCCGTAAGGGTTTAGAGTCGGGAGCAAGGTATTCAATAATGACTTCAGCAGATACTGAATCATTTGGATCCTTTGAAGACAGGTTCAGCCTTTGTGATTTGTCCACAGCCTCCTTCATACTTTTCTCAATCCATTTTCTAGTTCCAAAACTTCTCTTTTTTTGAGCTTTGCCAATACACTATTCTTTATCATCAAACTTTTTACTGTTAAGGTCGTTTATAGTTTTTGCTGCTTCATCAGCATTTCGAGAACTATTTCGCAGTTCGGGGTGTTTTTCAGAACTTCACATTCGAATTATGTAAGTCCAGAAGATTGACGTTATATGTACATATATAACGGTTGGCGTAGACATGCTGCGAGATTTCAAAATACTAATGGCTAATTCCTGATGATTCATATGACAATTCTCGTTACAAGATGCAGATGAATAAATGATGGGTTTTAATGAGTAAATATAATGACTTTTTGGAGAGGCTAAAGTCAAAGGGTAACGAAGTTGTTGGTACATCTGCTGATAATGTGGTGGAATATAAAAGGTTCCCCGGTAATGATGGTGAAAGGGCAACGTATATATATAGAGGTTATAATAAAACTGTTTCAACTGAAAAGTCGAGGTTGACTTGCTGGAGCTGTGACAATACTGACTACTTTGTAAAGGAATTGAAAAGTCATTTTAGCTAATAAATGCCAAAGGGTCTGACACGGATACGTGTTAAACTATGATTTTGGTTTCGAGGGTCTTTCAGGTGCATAACTGTGGGTAACATGAGGTTGGATCATCATCTCGATTGTTCATTATTTGAAGTGTCCTCAGGAATTTCGAAGGGGTTGAACACAGTTTGTAGTTGTTAATATTCATATGATGTTCTAGCACAGTTTTGAAGTCAAAGTATAGCTTCGAAAGATGTAGGAATCTAAGAGTGATGATACTGGTTATATCTCAAATTGAATTCTGCGATTTCAACATCAGAATATGTAATTGAATTTGAATGAATATGGTTGTCTTGATTTCTATGAAAGAATGTATATTGTGTGAAAGTAGTGAGTATATTTAATGATTGTTAGATCAGATTCGAAGAAAGTAACATATTAATTGTGAATTTATATATCTCTTGGGTATTACCTACCCGTTAAAAAATTTCACAACTAATGTTTTGTACCAGAGAATTTTATTACAATCTTTATGAAAATATATGTATATTTCTTCAGATGTAATACAGATTTGATGAGTTAAGCTCATTTGATCTTAGGCTGGAATTAGAAATGAATAATCTCTAATACTAGAGATTACATAATCTTCACAGAGTATTTCACTAATACTTCATTATTTATTCTTATTGATATTCCATGATGACGGATGTTGATGCTTGTGGAATTCTTATGAACTTCTCAATGTACAAATGATGTTTTCTATAAAGTTTCGAGTATATCGAAAGTGTAAAATCCATCATGTAATCGAATAATACACTTAGTCTATTATGAGACGGGATTCATTGAGTTGAAACAGAGATCGTAATTAACGATGGTTAAGTTGTTAAGGAAGGATGTACATCCTAGCATATTAGTAACATGAATTAACCGAGTAATTTCTACCAGTTAAGATTCACATGTAATAGCTTAGTACGAAAAGATATATTATGGTTTCCAAAATTTATATACATACATATATATATATATATATATATATATATATATATATATATATATATATATATATATATATATATATATATATATATATATATATTATATAAATTCTTGAAAATAATGAGTTAATACTTCATAACTCGTTATTATATCCATAGGTGATTGTGGTGTTGATATCGTTGGTGGTTATGTAACTGATGGAGTTTGTAGTGTTACAGGTGTTACTAGCGTTGGCAACACTGACAGTGATGTTGGCGGTACTGTTGATGCTGTTGGTAAACAAGTCTAGCTTGTAAATCACGCACCATTCTCAACTGGGTTTCTATTCTTCCTTCTATCATTTTGGTTCATTCATTTGATTTAAGGTTAGGGCTAGAATAGATAATCTCTAAGACTTTAGAGATTACATAATCGCCGCAGAATGTTTCTCCAATGAAGTTATGAATCAACACTTCATCGTTTGTTGTTGTTGGTATTCCTTGGTATCTACAGAGCGTATGACATTGGTGCTCGTGGGATAGATTGTGATGATGCGGTGTAGGATGCGGATGTTATTGGTGGTGGTGATGGTACTATTGGTGTTGCTGATGGTGGTACTGTTTATGCTGCTGGTGCTGGTGCTAGTGTTTGTAACCTTTGCACCATATTCTCCAAAGCCACCACCCAAGCGCGAAGCTCGTTGACTTCTTCTATTTCACCGGGGTGATTGTCGGTTCGAACGAGTGGATAAATAAAATCTAGAATTTGATGTAGTATATAATCGTGACGAGATACTCTGGAAATGAGAGAGAAAATGGTGTTTCAGACAGGTTCGCCGGTAAGTGCTTCAGGTTCATCGCCAAGAGGGCAATGTAGTGGATGGAAAGGATCGCCTTCCTCTTGTCTCCAATGATTAAGAAGGCTACGAACCCATCCTCAATTCATCCAGAATAGATGATGGCTAATTGGTTGATCCATTCTGGTCACACTGCTTTCGAAGCTTGAGTGGGATTCCATTTCGGAATCCGAGGGACTTGCACTAATGACGAATTCCATTTTCGTACGGTTGAATAAAGGGTTTTTCGATATGAAATGATTTTTCGAATATCGGGTGGTATTCTAATTATATAGAATATCTATCTATATGGCACAAAAGGTTTCGTAGATTACGGAGGGATTTACGGAATATGTCAAGAAAAGTTTACAGTAATAGATACGATAAGATATGATTTAGCAGATACGCTAAGATATGAATTTTTGTCTATACACTATTCATGCAATCAATGCAGCAAGACGTGTCTAGACTAAGAATGATAAGCAGGTAATTTCCTAAGGATGATAAGTAGGTAATTTTTGACACAAATGATAAGCAAAACTTTTGACATGCAGACACGGTCGAAGTCCAGACTCACTAATGCATCCTAACGACTTATTAGTTAGACACACTAATGCAGACCTAGTTGGCTAAGACCACCGCTCTGATACCAACTGAAAGGACCCGTTCATATACATTATAAACGATTCACAATAGTTGATTACATCGCTAGGTATTTGACCTCTATATGATACATTTTACAAACATTGCATTCGTTTTTAAAAGACAATCTTTCTTTACATCGACAATTGACAGGCATGCATACCATTTCATAATATCTACTATCCAACGATAAATTGACTTAATAATAATCTTTGATGAACTCAATGACTCGAATGCAACGTTCTTCGAAATATGCCATGAATGACTTCAAGTAATATCCTTAAAATGAACAAATGCACAGCGGAATATTTCTTTCATACCTGAGAATAAACATGCTTTAAAGTGTCAACCAAAAGGTTAGTGAGTTCATTAGTTTATCATAATCATTCATTTCCATCATTTTAATAGACCACAAGAATTTCATTTCCATTTCTCATAAATATACGTCCCATGCATAGAGACAAAAATCATTCATATGGATTAAACACCTGGTAACCGACATTAACAAGATGCATATAAGAATATCCCCATCATTCCGGGACTTCCATTGGACATGATATAAAAACTCGAAGTACTAAAGCATCCGGTACTTTGGATGGGGTTTGTTAGGCCCAATAGATCTATCTTTAGGATTCGCGTCAATTAGTAGATCGGTTTACTAATTCTTAGGCTACCAAGCAAAAAGGGGCATATTCGGCTTCGATCATTCAACCATAGAATGTAGTTTCAATTACTTGTGTCTATTTCGTCAAACATTTATAAAAGCGCATGTATTCTCAATCCCAAAAATATATATTGCAAAAGCATTTAAAAAGTGAGTAATGAAACTCACTATACTGTATTTTGTAGTAAAAATACATATGACGTCATTGAACAAGTGCAAGGTTGGCCTCGGATTCACGAACCTATATCATTCATATATATATATATATATATATATATATATATATATATATTAATACATATATTTGTAATCGAACAACTATGTATATTATTAGTAATATAAGTTTTAATATCAATACTTATATGTTTCATTATATTCATTTTATTTATTTTTAATAAATAAGATATTAATATAGTTTACTTTTGTGTATTAAATATATTTTTATATGAATATCATTTGTTAGTTAATTTAATGAGAATATTAAGATATGGGTAATAATACTATTAGATTTAATAATAATAATAATGCAAATTTTATATAATATGAAAATTTTAATAATATTTATAATATTAATGATAATGATACTACTTAGTTTTTAATGAAATTATAATAATGAGACTTATAATATTAATAATAATGATTACCTCTAATATTAATGATAACGGTATTAATACTGATATTAATAATAACTATAAAAATAACCATTTTGTTACTAAAGATAATAATTTTAGTAGTAGTTCATTAAATGACACTTATGTTAATAATAATAATAATAATAATAATAATAATAATAATAATAATAATAATAATAATAATAATAATTTAATACTAATACTAATATCAATGATAATAATTATATTTTGCATTATTTTCATAATAACAATATTCATAATAATCATATTCATAATAATCATGCTTATATCAATGATAATAATAATACTATTAATACTTAATGATATTACATAATAATAATTAAAATGATAATAATAACAATAATCTTATTAGTCGCATTATACTAATTATAATAATATTCATAATAATGCTAATAACAATGATATTAATAATTATATAATTATATTAACTCTATTAATAATAATAATTTGAATTTATAATAGTAATTATAACAATTAACATAACAATAATAATAACTAATGATAATAATAACAACAACAACAATAATAATAATAATAATAATAATAATAATAATAATAATAATAATAATAATAATAATAATAATAATAATAATAATAATAATAATTATATTTTAATAATAATAATAATATTTTTGATAAGAACAGCGTAAGGACACGTACTTTCTATTTTTAGAAAGTTTCTATTTTTAGCAGGTTTCCATTTATGGAAAGTCTCTTTTTTAGAAAAGTTTCTATTTTTAGAAAGTTTCTATTTTTGGAAAGTATCTATATTTAGAAAGTTTTCATATTTAGAAAGTTGCTATTTTTGGAAAGTTTATAAGTTAGGAAAGTTTCCTTTATTAGAAAGTCAACAAAAGTCAACTGAAAGTCAAAGTCAACTGAAAGTCAACTTAAAAGTCAACCTTGGTCAAACATAGTCAACATTGAATTTTAAAGTATAAGTTATATTAAAAATATAAGTTATAATGTTATTTAAAGTCATATATGTATAATTATGTCATAACATAAGTTTAATTAAATTAAAATGAATTATTAAAGTTAACATAAGTTTAAATGAAATAATTAATATAACATAACTATTTAATTAATTAATTAAATATTAATCATAATATAAGTATTATTAATTAATAATAAATTTTAATCATATCATAAGTATTATTAATTAATAATGAATTATTAATCAAATCATAAGTTTCTAATTATAATCATTAAATCATAAGTATTTAATAATTAAATTATAATTAAATAATAACTACCCCTTATAATAATTAAATAATTAATTAATCCTTATTATAAGTCTTATTATAATAATCTCATAATATAAGTTTAATACTTATCATAATTATTTTTCATTAATAATAAAAGTATTATTAATCATAAGTTTAATTAAATGTTTAATTAAATCATAATTAATTAATAAATGATATAATAAATGTGTATATCAAAAGTCTTAAATTAAAATAATTACTTTTTATATCATAAGTAATTTCTTAATAATGAAAGTCATTATTTATGTCATAAGTCTTATTTAATAACTATAAGTTTTAATTAAAAGTTCGTCGGGTCATAACTTGAGCCTCGGAAATCAGTTTTCGGCGAGTCTTATATATATCTTCGCCTAACCAACCCACCCGACACATTAGTGTGCTCAAGAACACCCCAAGAATAGCCACCAAGTCGTGACCTACAACCATTATTCAACTTAGATCTTTAATCCGTTCAAATACATGTTTTAGTCATAACGGGTGATCCGTGGCTCGGATTTCGATGATACGAACATGAAAGTTCATCTAATAATCAATCCTAACACACTAGTACACCCTAAAGACTCCAAAAGTGGTCACAAAGTCGGACCATACCTGTACCAATTCGTTCTTACATTTTAATTTCAATTAAACACCATTTTAATCATATCTAGAGCTCCGGGAATCGAAATAACATGAATCCGGAGTCTAAATTCAATGTCTTTATGAGAGGAACAAATCTAGACCCTTTAATTTCACTTTTATAACAGTTATGTTTACAGAAAAGATCAAAAAAACCGCTGTCCCAAAACAATCAAACCGAAAACATATATAATCGAGCATTTCTACGCATACTATCAACAATACAATAACATATAATTATCATACTATCAATATAACATACAAAATCAGTAAAATGTATAAAAAATCAAAAAGATAGGGTGATGGTTTATACCCTAATCGAGAATCAAGAGATATGGTTGCGTAGAGAATGATGAGAGGAACGCGTTTATGTAATTGATTCGATGATCCAAGCAAGTTTTGATGAAGAATGATGATGATGATGGTTGCTAGGGAAACAGCCACAAATGGGGAGGGAGGAAGAAAGAGTGCAAAAATAGAATTAGGTTTTTAGTAGTGTTAAA
Organism: Rutidosis leptorrhynchoides; assembly: GCF_046630445.1. Lineage (NCBI taxonomy): Eukaryota > Viridiplantae > Streptophyta > Magnoliopsida > Asterales > Asteraceae > Rutidosis > Rutidosis leptorrhynchoides. Next base: position 458,429,915 of record NC_092333.1, on the reverse strand, counting down.
ATGATGAAATGAAAATGAAGTGAAAAATGGAAAACAAAAGGGGTACTCCCCTCCCCTTAGTTCGGCCGAATGGGTGAGTGGGATGGGCCCCACTTGGCCCAATTTTGTTAATGTTGAATAACTTGTGACCCGAACGCTCGAACGAAACCCGAAACGCGAAAACACGACTACGCGATTGAAAATTCGTAGAGATAACAAATACGCGACGAAAAAAAATATATAAACACTATATATTAACATATGACATTAAAATATCATATTTAAAATAATTAGGTCTTAAAAATCCCAAAAGTTCGACCGTTGATTTGAAAACCGAAAAGATTCGCCGGTTAGAAATCCACGATTCGTATGAACGTACAATTTAAAATATGAATACAAATATTCATTTAACACATAATAATTAATATATTATTACTAAAATAATAATATAGGTCATAGAAATGAAGTGGCACAAATAACAGATAACGGTAGTTAAATAATAAACTGTAAAAGATAACGGAAAAAGTATGGCCGTTACAGTAACCACCACAAATATTGACACCACCATCACCAACGGATATATCGTATCAACGAGTTATGAAGTATTAACTCATTCCCACTGAAGGATTTATATGTATTTCTTATATATAAATTTTGAAGCCATAATAAATCTTTCCGTACTAAGCTATTACGTGTGAATCTTAACTACTCGGTTAATTCATATTACTAATATGCTATGATGTACATCCTTCGTCAGCAAGTTAACCATCGTTAACTACAATCTCTGTTTCAATTCAATGAATTCCATTTCATAATAAATCAAGTGTATTATATATGTTTGATTTTACACTCTCATCATCGATGTACTTGAAACTTTTTAGACAACATCATTCGTACCATGCGAAGTTCACAAGAATTCCACGAACACTAACACCATTCATCGAAGAAATATCAATAAAAATGAATAATGAAGTATTGATTCATGATTTCATTTACGTTGAAGAAATAATCCGCGAAGATTACGTAATTTCTATAGTTCTAGAGATTATTCATTTCTAGTTCTAGTCAAAATCAAATGAGTTTAATATTAACTCATTAAATCCGTATTACATCCGAAGAAAATATACATATATTTTCATAAAGACTGTGATAAAAAAATTTTTGTACAAAATATGACTGGTGAATTTTTTTAACGGGTAGGTAATATCCAAAAAATAATTTAAAGTTCAAAATTAATATATTATATTCTTCGATTCCGATTCAGCAAATCATCAACTCTACTCACTACTTTCACAACAATATACATTCTTTCATAGAAATCAAAACAACCATTCTCATTCAAATTCGATTGCATATTCTGATTTTGACAAATCAAAATCCAAGTCAAGATTTAACAGAAGATATCACTCTTAGATTTCTACATCCTTTAAAGCTATACTTTGACTTCAAAATTGTGATAGAACGTCACTTCTATTCATAAAACCCGAAAAAATATTAGTATCATTAAAAATTTCAGAACATCACATGTATATTGACAATTACAATCTGCGTTCAAACCCTTCATAATTCTTGAAAACACCTCAACTAAGGAACAATCGAGAGGATGAACCAATCACACGATACATACGAAGAATATATGCACCTGGAGGACACTTGGAACCTAAGTAGAAGTTTAACACATATCTGCGTCAGATCCTTTGGCATTTATTACCAAAAATAACTTTGCAATCCCTTTTCAAAGTAGCAAGTTCTATCACAGCTACAGGAAGTTAACTTTGACTTTTCTGTCGAAACAGTCTTATTATAACTTCGATATATACGTTGCCCTTTCACCATCATTACCGGGGAACCTTTTACATTCCACCATATTAACAGTAAGCGTACCAACAACTTCGTTATCCTTTAACTTAAGCCTCTTCGAAAAATCACTATACTTATTCATTGAGACCCTATCATGTACTCATCTGCATCTTGTAACGATAATTACCATACCAAAAAGCTTGAATCATTATTCTCGAATTTTGCAGCAATTCTACACCAACAGTTATACATACACATATAACGTCTATCTCCTAGACTTACATACTTCGAATGAGAAGTTTCTGAAAAACACCCTAAACTGCGAACTAGTTCTCCGAATCTTTGAAAAATGTTAATGAAGCAGCAAAAACTGTAAACGGTCTTAATAGCCAAAAGTTTGATGATAAAGAATAGTGTGTTGGCAAAGCTCAGAAAAAGGAAAGGTTTGGAACAGGAAAACGGATTGAGCAAACTATGAAGAAGGCTGTGGACAAATCACAAAGACTAAATCTGCCTTCAAAGAATCCAAATGATTCAGTGCCTGCTGAAATCATTAGCGAATACTTTGCTCCTTACTCTAAACCCTTGCAGACAATATTCTTCATCATCCTCTGATCTTAGATATTCTAAGATATCATCATATCTTTCATTATAAATATCTTCGATGTTTCTGAAGATATATTCATAACTATTGTTATCCGAAATCATTTACCTCTTCGCGCTATCTGTGTTACATCATAAAAGAAACTATTTTAGTTTCTAAATTCTGAAATCTTCGGGTTTAAAATAAGAATGTTTTTGAAGTAGTGTTAGGAACTGAAGCATGAGTTAGTATAATATAATAACACTTGATCAACGTGATTATATTACAGTAAGTCATGCTGAGTTTCTAATGGGACATGACGATTCACAGACCATACCATTATCATGAACCATGTTACATAACTCTTTCATTCTATTTAACCTCTAAACTATCAAGAAAATATTTTTCCTGATGATTCGATCTTTTCCGGATATTCTGGTAATTTGACAAATTAAATAATGCTACTACCTTTCCTTTCTACTTTGTATATTATGATAATTCGAAACTCCATACCTACGAATTCTGGACCATTACTTACGAAAAGAAAACAAAAGCATGAAGCTCCGAAATAAAAAAAGGGGTATAAATCGCAGCAAATGGAAAAGATCATTAACCATAGATGTCAATAATTATGGAAAGACAAATACAAGGAAGGATTATGAAAATCACCACCCCAAGAGTGAAATAGAAGTAAACAGATTCCTCCGGAGGGAGTTGGAAAAGAAGGATAATTGTTGCGACAGTTAGGAACATATCAGGGATCAGAACTGGATCAAGCATATTGACAAATGTTTTAGAAGTATGAATTGGGGAAGAAAATATAGAAGATGGGAGATGTGAAGTAAGGAAATAAAGGGAGTGGATTTATAGTGAAACATCCAACAGAGCAATCAAAATAGATCATTGCATTTAACCAAAGAAGATTCTAATTTCCTTAATTACTGAAGAATCAAATCTTATTACGAAGATTTTCTCCAAATTCCTTGAACTCTAGAAATCAACCCTATCTATGTCAAAAAATATGAAGAAACTTTACCTTTCTCATTTAACTCTTTTGTGATAGCTTCACTTATACTCTTCGCGTAACCAAATTGTTTTATCCATATTACTCAATGATGATAAAACTTTATTTATTGACTCATATTCATCATGAAAACTTTTTTATGGTTAGCCATGACGACCACGATCAAATTTCGAGACGAAATTTCTTTAACGGGTAGGTACTGTGACAACCCGGAAATTTCCAACCAAATTTAAACTTAATCTTTATATATTTCTGACACGATAAGCAAAGTTTGTAAAGTTGAATCTCAAAAATTTTGTAATTACATTCATGTAATCAATTACCTTTTGACCGTGCTGGACGATTCACGAACATTTACGTGTATAGATATGTATATATATAATATATGGTTATATTAATTGAAAACGTTAACAAAGTATTAGATGTATAATACTTTACATGAACGTATTTGTTTGAATATAAGTTTATTATATTTATCGACGAGATTAAAAGATAATATCAAATGATTGAGTTATCAAAATTCATTATGATAGGATTTACGTGTCTCTGTTGAGAGGTCCACTTTGATTTAGGAAACCTTTCCTTTTTAACGGTATTCGGAATTAATGGTAAAGTGATCTTCAAGTGAGGACAAAGTGTCAAGTAGCGAGAGTTAGATAAATTAGTGGAAATCCTTGTTTGATTCCCAATACATACTTTACAATATTTTCCTCGTGATTTTTGATACGATAATTATTAGCTTTCATTATATTTAATGTGAAAGTAATATTATGGAATATAGATAACTTAGGACATAGATATTGGCGTTCTACGTTAAAAATGGTTTCATACGTTTAATTGTCCTATAGGCTTAACCCTATGGTTCATGATTAAACTGTAATTTAAAAATATAAAACATGTATTACTCTTTATGTGATTGTACTTTGTTAAATGAAAATGTTTTATGATATAACTATTTGTATCGAAAACTTTTAATGATTTTGAAAATAAGTAGTTTTGAAAAACTATAAATTATACAGATTTCAAATATATATATTTGTATACAAATTTCTAAACGATAATATATATTCTATAACGTGACAAAATATAATATTATATAATAAATTGATTATACTTATCTTTCTCATAATAAGGATTTTTAATAATATTATTTAAATATATTTTAATAAATAACGAGACGATGATTTATTGAAGCAAATGACCATAACACTCAAACGTACAAGTTATATTTTGAGTGATATAGTTTATCGATGTTTTAAGCCTAATTATTTATAAAGGTACTTGTCGCGTAACGTAGAGTGTTAGTTTTCTAAGCGTACAAAAGAACGTTCGAATAATTGGAACCGAGACATGAGTCGAGCGTCATCGTGCAAGTCATCGGAACTAAAAGTACAAGTCAACGATGCATGTAAATATAATATAATATATAAATAATTATAATAATTATATATTATATATATATAATAAAAACAAAACTGTCGGCAGATGAATTAATGTGTATGAGCTGTAAATATCTACTCATGCGATCGCATGGGAGACATCCATAAACCTCATGCGATCGCATGAGGTGCCTGGTCTGAAATTGTCTATAAATTCATTCGAGTTTGGGCTCTGGTTTCACACACTACTTCCACCATATTATTATAAATATTATTAATATTAAGATTAGTAATATTAATCTTATTATTAAGTAGTATTATTATTAGTATTATATACATAAAATACTACGACGAGGTCGTGAGCGAGTTATTTCAAAACTGGTTTTTCGAGTGGGATAGAGCTAAGGAAATATTGGGTTATAGCTATGGAGGTTATAGGTATTGTTCGGGGTTATGTTCGTCAGTCAAATCTAGTGTTTATCATCTCAGTTGCGTCTACGTACTTTCCTGCAATATTGAATCTCAATATTGATACGTGAGCATTCATATCTTATCTTTTATATATTAATAGTGTATCACTGACTAGTGCTCGAGTATATATGATTATGCATGCTTGAATGTTTATTTTCGTCGTTATATAGTTTATGGTAAATCATAAATTTAATACAAATGCTACTGAGATAAGGTATATGATATGCATGTCGTTGGTAAGCTGACGAAAAATTAATAACTTTTCATTTAGAAGTTGTGTGGTTTCGATGAATGGATTAAAAGATATGGTCAACTGAATTATTATTATTATTATTATTATTATTATTATTATTATTATTATTATTATTATTATTATTATTATTATTATTATTATTATTATTATTATTATTATTATTATTACTATCGTCATTATTATCGTCGTTATTATTATCTAATAATTATATTTATTATTATTATTATTATTATTATTATTATTATTATTATTATTATTATTATTATTATTATTATTATTATTATTATTATTATTATTATTATCATTATCATTATCATTATCATTATCATTACCGTTATTAATATAAGTATTATCATTAAAATTGTTATGTTATTATTACTATCGTTATTATCATTAAGGTTATTATTAATATTATTATTTTTATTATTATTATTTTTATTATTATTATTATTATTATTATTATTATTATTATTATTATTATTATTATTATTATTATTATTATTATCATCATCATCATCATTAGTATTATTATAATTATTATTGTTAGTATCATTATCATTAAAACTAATATTAGTATCATCTATTTATTATGATTCCTATTATTATCAATATTATGAGTGCGATATAAAAGAGGACTAAAAGCTATTAAAAAAATTGATTAGGAAATAATGAGTATAAGTATCATGATAAAATTAATGTATTGTAAGATATTGATTTAGATAAAAATATCGTTTTCATTATTTTTATTAGTATTATTATCATTAAAAGTATCATTAATATTAAAACTATCATTTTTATTAAAATTATCATTTTTAATGGAAATATCATTGTTATTATAAAATATCATTATTATTATTTTAGTACTATCATTATTAAAAATTATCATTTTAAATAGAATTATTAATTTTATATAAAATTTTATTATTATTACTGTTAATATTAAAAAGTATCGTTATTATTATCATGATTAGAATTATCATTTTATCATAATTAATATCATCATTAGTAAATATAAATATTAATATTGTTATTAGTAGAATAATAATTATTATTATTATTACAAAATAATACAACTTTTACTTATTATTATTATTATCAATATTTTTATAAATATGTGATACAAAGATATTTTTACCACACGTAATATAATTACATTAATAATACATACTACTATATTTTTATGATATTAAATGAATTTTTATAATTTTTATAAAGTATATTTTTGTCATATATAAATTTTAATATAAATTTTTATTTATTAATAAATGACTTATTATTTACTCTAATAAAACCTGATAAATATATTTAAATATATAAGACAACTATATTTAAGTTATATATTAAACGCGTATAGATTTTGGAAATCATTTTGGGTCAAGTTGACTTTTGTTGACTTTTGCATGATAATCTCGAGCATTAGGATTGTGATACACTACGACTTGACCGAAACTGTTAGACAGATATTGACCAGCATATAAATATATATACTTAATATAGGTTCGTGAATTCGAGGCCAACCTTGCACTTGTTCAATGACGTCATATGTATTTTTACTACGAAATACAGTATTGTGAGTTTCATTTGCTCCCTTTTTAAATGCGTTTGCAATATATATTTTTGGGACTGAGAATACATGCATTGCTTTTATAACTGTTTTACAAAATAGACACAAGTAATTGAAACTACATTCTATGGTTGGATTACTATACTGAATATTGCCCCTTAACTTGGTAACCTAAGAATTAGGGAAATGGCCCCTAATTGACGCGAATCCTGAAGGTAGATCTACGGGCACTGACCAGCCCCAGTCAGAGAATTTGAACTGCTTTAGTACTTCGATTTAAATAGTGATTGCGATTGCCAGTATATGGCATACTTGCGAGTATGCGGGGGATATTCTATATGCATTATGTTAATGTCGGTTACCAGGTGTTCATCATATGAATGATTTTTATACACTTGCTAGTGTAGAATTGTTATTAATATGAAAATCTTGTGGTCTATTAAAAATGATGGAAATGAATATTGATGATAAACTAATGAACTCACCAACCTTTTGGTTGACACTTTTAAGCATTTTTATTCTCAGGATTGAAGGAAATCTTCCGCTGTGCATTTGCTCATTTTAAAGATATTACATGGAGTCATTCATGACATATTTCAAAAGACGTTGCATTCAAGTCGTTGAGTTCAATAAAGATTATTATTAACTAAATGACAGATTAAGTCATTTATAGTTTAGATAATATGAAATGGTATACATGCCTGTCAACTTTCGATGTACTGAAAGTTTGTCTTTTAAAAACGAATGCAATGTTTGTAAAATGTATCATTTTAGAGGTCAAATACCTCGCAATGTAACCATATGGTATTGTATTCGTCCTTATGGATTAGGACGGGTCGCTTCATGTGGAGTGTCATGATATCAAACAAAAACCCAAGGAATCTTTGGGTGAGATCATTGATAGGTACACAAAGGAGGTAGCTAAAATACCATATCTGCCAGAAAGTCAAAAGGTGTCAGGTTTTATTCATTGCCTTGACACAGAAAGACACCTGTCATTATGGCAGAGGTTGCGGAGAAAAGTACCGCAAACATTCGCGGAAGCAATAAAAGAAGTGCATGATTATATGTGGGTGCAAGAAGATATAACGCAAACTTGCGGAAAAGGCTATACAGGAAGGAATAATGATGATCATGATCATCGCGATCAGGGTAAAAGCTCCGAATCAGCAAAAAGGTATAGCAACAACAGCCCGTTAAAAAGCGGAAGTTACAATAGTAACAACAAATACCGCAAGTTCGGCAATAACAGAGGAGGAAGCAGTTACAAAAGCAGAAACGCTCATGATCACAATTACGCAATCATAAAAGATCTTAGCAAAACACCGAAGGAAATAGTCGCAACAGAACCAGTATGTAAAACCGTTGAAGCCCCAACACCACTGCCCGATTATGCAAAGAAAGACAAAACTAAATTCTGCGACTTTCATGACAATTTCGCTCATGAAACTAACAAATGCAGACAGTTAATTGAAATTCGCTAAAACAGGGAAGATTGCAACACCTAAAGAAATTCGCTAAAACAGAGGGTAGTAAATCAAAATAGGAATAGAATACCCGTGGCAAAAGAAGAATGAATCAAAAGGGAAAGAAGTTGAAAAAACTATAAACATGGTAATTGGTAAAAATCTAAGGGCAGAGCTAAAAGAAGTAAAAGTTTGGGAAGATGCGACAATCTCATTCAGTGCAGTTGAAAGGCAGCAGTTCAATACACCCGTGGTAATTAAAGGATACATCAAAATCTATAATCAGGAACTTAAAGGTTTATATGTAGACACTGGTTGCGACACGGATGTCATATATGAGCATCGTTACATGTCGCTACCTAGATCTATTAAGTCGCAGCTAAAGAAACAAACAGTTAACTTATACGATTTCGCTGGTGAACAAATCACGTCATTAGGGACAATCAGGGTTGAGCTAGAGGTACGCGACGATAACAATGGTGAAAAAAGAAGAAATGTTGATATTGAGTTCGCAGTAGTCAAATCAAACGTTGAGTATAATGCGCTGTTAAGCAGAAAAACCTTGCAAAAGTTAGAAGCCGTACCATCCACAGTACATGGTATATTAAGATTCCCAACAAAGTGGGGAGTCGCAACCATAAAGTCGGGAGTGGAGAGTAAAATGGGAACGGTACAAAAGAGCACGGGAAAAATTCGCCGAAGTGCAGATTTGGATAAATAGCAAAGGGTTCAGGCATTCGAGGACATACCTTGCTTGCAGGTATGTTGTGCATACAAATATTTTAATTTAGTATTTGATAGTATATAAAATAGTAATTTATAATTATGGTTTTTAGGCAAGCAAAAGCGTAATATACAATATAAATCGCTAGTAGCATAATAGAAATCTGACTCGGTAAAAGAGCAAACGATAAAACCAAAACCTAAATATATGGCACAAATACATAAAAATTTATTTAAGTTTATCCTCTAACGCATTATTTGCTGTTGTAATAAAATAAAATAAAAAGGTGCAGGATTGGGAAAATCTCAGAAAAAAAGTTGAAATAATCATTGAGATCCTAAGAAAAAATGGCAAGGAGATACACATCTCCAGTATGAGCTCGATTCAAAAGTGCACACCAAAGAATAAAAGAAGAGTAACATCTGTGTGGGTAGAAAAATTACTCAACGCAAAAGAAGATACTCAGAAACTTTGGGAAATAGCGAATGAAGCCCGACTTTTGACGCAAAAACGAAGTGAGCGGGTGTACGCACACATAAAACCAAATAAGGTAGTGCGTATAGTGAAAACATCATCAAAAACGCATGCGGTGATAAAAAATGAAACACCTGAAGAGTTTATTGCAAAACCAAGTGTGTGCACTGGAACACCTCCTGGCATCATTAAAACATGGTTGTCAAGTGGATGTAAAATACCTAAATAAAAATCACAGCTAAGTTAACTATTTTATTCTACGCTAACTAAAATTTTATTTTCGGACGATATATCAGCAGGAGGTTTGTGGCGTTTAAACAACGGCAATTGAATAATGGTTGGGACAAAGGAAAACACCAAACCAATAAAAACCTCTGAAGATGGTCCGTGAATTATTGGATACAAGTGACAAAGAGTCAAAAGCAAATATAAATCTGCCACGAAAGGATAACCGGGTTAAAAAGCAAGGAAGCATCGAGTCTGTCATACTAATATGGTTATTGGGAAGAAGGACAAAGGGGCATGTCATTTTGAAAATAAACTAGCAAAGTGCGCCTTGCATGTATAAATCTAGAAGGTGCAAAAAAGTGAAAAGATCAACAGTAGGAATGATAACCCAGACATCTGTTGAATTTTCGTCATACTTGCTATGTTTTTCTATTAAGACTTTTAAATAAATTGAGTCAATCAGTTTAAGCCAATAACGTTTACATTTAAATTTAATTATTGATTTAAAGCCCCATGCTGCACAGGGATACACTCTGAATCTCAAGTGGCATAGTTTAGTTTGGTTACTAATACTATTTCTAATGGTGTTAGTAGTAAAACATTGGTTTGTTTCAAACGCTTGTACACCGCGCAAGATGGAGACTTGCAAATTCATGACTATAAAATACAAGTTTGGTTACTTGTCAATAACACGGACATTGGATTGGCCGGAAGACTCTTGAGATAAGCATTGGATTTCTTACATAGACGGATTCCACATTAGGTTGTCAATACGTAAAAACACTTATAAATTTTTATTTATAAAAGTCAAGAGTATAATATATAAGCATTGGTTTGTTTTTTTAATGCTTAGCATTGGTTTGCTAAGGCGCAAGAACAAAAAGACTATACGTGTATAGAGGGGTCGCTCCCATCATACGCAAATAACATTTATTCAAAGGTTATAATGCACATAAAAATGCAAGTTTTTAAAAACCGCTAATAAACTTACAATAAGTATGAAAGAATATAACAGAGATTTAAATATAATAAAAAGAACGTTCAAAATAAGGCGCAAAAGTTCTTAAAATCAAAACGCCTTTAGCAAAAGAAACTACTGCAAATTACGTCGGCTTAGCAGAATAGGCCGCTACCTAAGAAGATAAATTCTACTCTTACACGCAGTGATCAAGAGAATTATCTTCTATGAACATACTAATATAATAAGGGTGGCTTGATTGGAACGGTGCCCTACACTAAGGAGAATATGCAATCCTCAACCGCAGCGATCAGACGCATACCCTGCTTTTAAAACAAAATAGAAATAAATATAAATATAGGGATGCAAAACCCTTAAACTACCGGGCCCATCCCTCATTGGCTCAAAACGGTAGCTTAGAAGCAGACAACCTTCATCCCTCCAATCCAAGCCGCAAGCAAGCCTAAGCTACCTCGTCATCCACCACCTCACGGGACGAATAGTCCCTGTTCTGAGCTAATTCCTCCAAGCGAGGAATTGTCAAATTTGCTAACGCCGCGCACGCCTCATTATATTTCCCAGCAGCATCTTCAACTAACTCATTTGAAATTGGGACCGGAATAATGTCCGGCACAACGAGGTTCGATTTAACAATATCCCAAAAAAGGGATCGCTCATAAGCACGGGCAGCAAGTATGGCCTGAACAAAAGGAACGCTAATACTTGGGTAGGCGATAACATGCTTTGCAATTTCGAGGAGACCCGACCTTAAAATCGCTTATTCAGACTTAAGATTATCACGCTCATTAACAATTGCTTCGTGCTTAGCAGAATATTCATCAAGTTGTTTCTTTAATTGACAATTATGAGATTTTGCAGTACCAAGTTTCAAAGACATGTCATTGACTTGAGTTTCTAGATCCACCCGAATGGTTTCCGAACGCCTAACTTCCTTCATTAACCGCTGACATTCACCCTCAAGGTGTGAACTCTTTTCCTCTGCTTTCAAATAAGCAGCAACGGCCTGGTGAAGTTGATCAAATACCTGTTTCTTTTCGGCATCAAGTTTGGCAAACTCTCTTTGTTCACGAGAAAGATGTTTGTGAAAAAGGATTATGGAATTCGATTTCTGTCTTAGACGAATGATATCTTTGGCAAGGTTAAACATTGTGGCTTGCATGTCAATAAAAAGGTCTTCCTCAGGGGAAAGATGCTCAAACTTCGCAATAAGGCTAGAAGGGGCACATGCGCCAAGATGCGAAAACTACTGACTAAAAGTAGGCACAGATATCTTAAAAAAACTCATCAAAATAGTCCAGATTCATGTCTGGGGACAAGGCAAAGCTGGTAAGGATGTTAAGACGAGCACGCTTGTTGCGAGTAGTATCTAGGGAAGAGGAATCAGCATACAAATCGGTACACCTTTGAAATGCAGGAAGTTTATGCGAAGGGTTTGTATCAACGGTTGATTGATGGTGCACAGGGGAATTTTGCGCAGTATCCCCCCACGTTTGGGAGGCCTGGTTCTTCGGAGCAAGGACGCAGTTGTCAGACTCAACCTCCTGGTCAATTTCAATAGGCTTGCTAACATCTGCAAGAACCAGAAGCAGCATTTAATAATAATAAAATAAATTTATATGCAGTATATATGTGTATATGATTCACACATGAAAAGAGCGCTTACCATCAACATGGATGTTACCGTTCATACAGCTCCCAGCCAGCAAGCAGTTAGCCTCTTCCCGTCCGCTTTCGACATTTCAACAGTCGGATTCCGCTGAATTTCAACAAAAGAGGAGACATCAGTTTCTCTTTCTTGGAGCAAGCTAATTGTTTTGCGCTTCGAAGTTGCAGGGGCGGCTGGACTATTCGGCACCGCAATAAGTTCCGGTTGGGTATCGGGATCGGTGTCATGAAGATCCTTTTTGTAACACCCAGCTTAACATGACCACAATATTGTCCGCTTTGCCCGCAGGCGCACGGCTTTTTCTTGGCAAACCTCATCGAGGACGATGAGTCCCTGAGGGGGGTGAATGTAACACCCTAGGCAAATCCCACATCGACCATGGACATGAGTGATCATGGGATTATAAGGTAATACTCACGCTTAAATGACTCAACGCGTTTTGGGATCACAGGCTGAGTAAAAGTGCGAGTACGTTATGGTTAAGCGTGCTCGGGCGAGAGCACTACCAGGATAGGTGACCTCCTGGGAAAGTGCTTCTCGTATGTGGTCGCCAAGAAAAAGCCGTGCGCCTGCGGGCAAAGCGGACAATATTGTGGTCATGTTAAGCTGGGGTGTTACAGAATGGTATTTCTGTAACACCCCAGCTTAACATGACCACAATATTGTCCGCTTTGCCCGCATGCGCACGGCTTTTTCTTAGCGACCACACACGATAAGCACTTTCCCAGGAGGTCACCCATCCTGGTAGTGCTCTCGCCTGACCACGCTTAACCATAACGTACTCGCACTTCTACTCAGCCTGTGATCCCAAAACGCGTTGTGTCATTTAAGCGTGAGTATTACCTTATAATCCCATGATCACTCATGTCCATGGGCGATGTGGGATTTGCCTAGGGTGTTACATTCACCCCCCCTCAGGGACTCATCGTCCTCGACGAGGTTTGCCCCACCACCCCCAACGGCACATGAGTGGCTCTGATACCATTCTGGAACACCCCAGCTTAACATGACCACAATATTGCCCGCTTTGCCCGCAGGCGCACGGCTTTTTCTTAGCGACCACACACGATAAGCACTTTCCCAGGAAGTCACCCATCCTGGTAGTGCTCTCGCCCGAGCACGCTTAACCATAACGTACTCGCACTTCTACTCAGCCTGTGATCCCAAAACGCGTTGTGTCATTTAAGCGTGAGTATTACCTTATAATCCCATGATCACTCATGTCCATGGGCGATGTGGGATTTGCCTAGGGTGTTACACTTTTGTCCAAAAATGACACCATCGGACTTCTTCAACATCATAAACTCATTCAAATCCATTTCTGCAATAAAAAACATAATATAAGCATATAGAAAAGGGAGATAAATAAACATCTAAAGCAAAAACATTTAGATAGGGATATACCCTTCTTGTTCCTAATGATTACGGGACGCTTATCAGAACGTGTTCAATGGGTTGAAATGCAACCAAGAACTAGTGGGACATTAGGATAAACACGAGACGGAAGCGTCAAATTAAGGCAAGATTTATAGAAATTATCTTCCTCGGGAAGAATCGGCAAAGGTTTGTTTTTCTCTCTTTTCTTGCCAGAATACCAGATAAGAATGATGTTGTGTTCTTCAGGAACAAAGGTATATTTAACGAAGAAAAAGGATTTTTCCACATACCCTTCACGCCTTGTTTTGGGGTAACGCAAAACTTGCGGACATTGTCAAAAGAATACCAACTTTCGTCACTCATAGAAGCACGAAAAAGGTTGGTAAAAATAGATAAAGAAGGTTTGTGACCGTTCGCGCGACACCACATTTCAACGGTAGTGATACGACTCGCACCGTAAGGGTGCAACTGACTAATACCGATAGAATAGTGGTGAATAACCTCCATGAAAAATGGGGTAGGAGGAATACAGGTATTACCGAGCTCCATAACCTTATCATAAACAACAATCATATGTTCCGGCGGCTGATTAGCCCTTTGATCATTCAGAGTGACTATTGGGGAATATTTTTCAATTGGGGGATATTGTTCGATGATTTTACGAATCTCCTCGTCAGTAATAGAAGGTTCTATGTCTTTCATGTTCTTGTCAATAGACATAGTGGATCAATGCAAGATTTAAAAAGTAAATAAAAAGGATGAAGGAAACAAAAAACGGACCTTCGGATGAATAAATGCAAACAGAAAAGCAAACGGTCGCCGAAAAATGAGCAAGATTTGAAATAGGGGAGGAGCGTGTGAAAACCAAAAAGGTAAAATAAACTATTTATAAGCAAGAGAAATTAAAAAGAAAAAAACATGCCACGGTCAATTTCTGAGCGTACACGTGTATCAATTAAAAATTTGATTGACAATCGGCGTACGATAGCAACTCTAGGCAGTTGCATACGTTTTCATCATTACCTTTTTGGACGAATAATGACAGTTGTCGCCTCGGGTATAGTAATTAAAGTCGAAAGGACGATTTTTTTAACTACACGAATATATTGCATTAAATGCAAATGACGGATGGTTACGCACAAACGAATATAATGTCATGTGTGTTCCCAATACATTAAAATGTACAGTTGCATTGTCCGGTGTAAACATTGGACGTTATTTTTTGGTACTTCTTTTTGAAAATTAGTTCGACGCTATACACTTATTGACATTGTATATAACATCGAACTGGGGAGGACTTAATGATAAGCATATCCGCATACTGATGTGGAATACGCATCTAAAACCCTTAAGAAAATGGCTAGTGCCAGCGTATTAATAAAATACGGGTATAGCCACATTCAATATGCGCATATATCAATTAATGTGAGTTTCGTATACTTGCATAAGGGTCCATTATGTTCTAGAAGAATATATGACATAATTAATTCAGATTCTTTTCCTTAAATAATGTAAGTTAGTTAGGGAAAAGATCGCATTTATTTAGGGATGAAATCAAAGTCAAACCCTAATTCGTGAGCCTATAAATACATAGCTCTCGAACCCTAAAAACACAATCGTTACTAATACGTAACACATCATACATATTATCGTACGAACAAGCTTCATACGATCATTCACGTAAAGACTTTCAGGTATGTTACAAACTATGAAACCTTCATGTCTTTGGGCCACTCAACCTCGTATGTTAGGTTGTTGGTGGATTCTTAAATCGGCCACCCTACCGGAATCAAAACGATGCTGGTGTGGGTTATCCACTACTAAGGTCGGAGGTTCGAATATTGTTAGTCCTTAAACCCTTTTATGCACTCAAGCGTAGGTTCACTCTAACCTCATGAAAATATGCTTCATCAGATTCTTACCTCAATATACTCGGTAAATCGTAAAGAACAAGATGATACAAAAGATTTGAGCTCTAGAACACCAATTAAGAATCTAGGGTTTGAGATGGTGAGAAAGAAGATAGTACGGGGTGTTTGGAATATTCAAGAAACCTCAAGAAATAGCTAATAGTTTTCTTATATACTAGTGTTAAACACAATACCCCATCACACACGGGTATTTACCAGTTATTAGATATCTTTCGTACTTAATTTGGCAACCCTAACGGAGTCCAAATTAAATAAACGAACCTGTTATGTGACCCTTGTCAAAAACTGGTCTTAACCACATAATAAAATAACACTAAACATTTAATTAAAATAAAGGCATAAATAATCACACAATTATGCCTAAGGGCAAAAAGGTCATCTTACATCTAAGCTCGATCTGAGGATGTTACAGTAACCATCGTTTCATTTGAGTGTGATTCTAGTGAGATTCTGGTTCATGCTTGTATGAACTATTAGAGAGCGTGTACTGTTAAACTCATTCCAGTTGTAACTAAGAAAGAATGCTGATTTGAGGTTTGATTACGTTTTTCTACAAAAGGTAGAGCAAAATTGTAAAGTAAATAAATATTACAATCAACAACAACAATAACAAAACACAATCCTATATAAGTGGGGTATAAGGAGGTAAGATGTAGACAATCATTCTCATATTATTCTAGGAGATGATACTCACACACTCAACATTGATCCATACACACCTAATTGACTATTATGTCCTTACTTACAATAATAGAGGTTCAAGTCCCAAGATAAATTTAAGGATATAATTGTAAGTTCTATGGTAAAAAGTGTGTAAGGATCAAAAACTGGTGTGTGAGTATCTCCTCTCATTCTAAAATAAAGAGAAGTCATTTATCCATCTAGAGTAAAACATCTCAGGAATAGAGAAAGTCCACCATCTCATTATAGATAGAAAGATGGTTTTCGAGTAAACCTCCGGCTAATAAGTAAGTTATAAAGGAAAAAAGAAAAAAAATGTGAGACGTCATGAAAATGATATAATCAAATTTCCATAAGTTTTAAACATGTTTAAAGTTTAATTTAAACTCTAGACAACAGCCAAGTCGTAAAATGACGAGCCATTAAAAAAAGTTACAATTTATTAAAGAAATAATAAATGATTTTGGATATATCATTGTCCTTATTTTTGTGTCCAGAGACTACTGTTAAGATCGTAGTGAGATTATATCACGTTTTGAATATTCAGTTAGTTGATGTGATGATAAGGTTGGTGGATTCTATTGATGGAATTGGAGGACAAAACTATAAAATTAAATGCAATCGTGAGAACCACACACTAAAATGAATTCCAATCAAACACGTCGCCTAACCTATATCTAGTTCTCCTACTTATGGAGACGAAAAAAACATAAAGTAGTATAATAAATTTATTTATTTATTTAATTTTGGACATACGTTTTCAACAATTTTCTTATTAATATCGTTTTTTATTTAAATGTTAATTATACGATAAAAATAAAAAAAAAATATATTAAGAACATCCTACTTACAAATTCATTAGCCATCTACTACCAATTGTATAGATGTATACTACACGTATGACAATCTTTTTTACGACAAAAAACGTGAATTAAATTAAAATAGATCAAAGTGGTCAGTATTTGGTCTGAAACCGTGGAATCAGAAAATCAAACCGAAACTAAACCGAAAAAAAATCAAACCGAATTTGAAAAATGGTTTTCAGATCGAGTCAAACTGAAATCGAATTTAAATTTGGTTTTTGATTCGGTTTTCGGTTTTGAATATTCTGATTTTGGTTTAACCAAAAACCGAATTCAAAACCGAATTCATAAATTTTATATATTTAATTTGTATATTAATGTATTAATGTCATTATAATTCGGGATCCAATCAATAAAATATGTTTTCACCCATATGACGATTTAGTAGCTCACATTATAATTACGTTACTCAAATTATTATGTTCTTCTTCTTAATAACAGAAGCAGTAAACATCATTATTAAGCAGTAAATATTAATAAATCATCGAATTCTTGATAATTTAATAGTGTGTCATTGTTTTAGGATATAAATATCTAAGACATCAGTCAGGACACAATTAAACTATCATCGTTCTCAGTTTTTCATAATATTCGGTTTTAACCGAACCGGATTCGAATTCGAATTCGGTTTTCGGTTCGGTTTTAACTTTGAATTCGGTTTTCGGTTTTGCCCAAAACAATATCAAAACCGAATACACCGAACCGAATAAACTGAATAAACCAAAAACCGAACCGATGAACACTCCTAATCTAAATGAGTTTACATTTGAATCAAACGAGGATACAGAGCTCGCGCTTCGCTGCGGGGTAGTTTTTTTTTTTGAACAGCTGTTAGGATCACTCAGGGGGACTAAACCACTCACGCGTTCATCTCCTACATAGTTATACCTGCCCCAACTGCGTGCCTAGAAGAAACCCGCACCAATCTCATACGGGACATGGACGGTAAAAACTCCCTCCCCTTTACCCCCCCCCCCCCTCCCCGCGATGTGAAAAATGTGCCATGGGTGAAACTTCATGGCAGAGTTGAAATTGTGGGTTAATATATAGTCAACGATGGTCGAACTCCTAACCTTCCCTAAAGGAGGCAGGCCACTAACCGCTGGACTACATGTGGGGTAGTTTTGGCCGGTTAAAAAAAGGTTAACGGATCGGTTAACGTTCGGTTGATTGAACGGTAAAGAACGGTTAACGGTTGAGTGTTGGTCGGTTAAAAAATGTTAATGGATCAGTAAACGTTCGGTTAATTGAACAGTAAAAAACGATTAACGGTTAACGGTTGGGCTACTAAGTATTTAAAAAGTAAATGAATATAAGAGAATGGTAAAAAGAAAATAGTTAAAATTAGGTAAAAACAGAATTTTTTTAAAGAGGGAAAAAAAAGGTATGCCAAAATATAAGGTATTTTCAAGAGTATCATCATGCACAGTGAATGGGATTTAGTATATTTGTTAATGTTAATTAATTAATAATTAATGTTAATATTAATGTTAATAATGGTCTACATTAACTCGCTAATGATTTGGACCCAATTACATTTGAAAAAATACAATTAAAGACAACAATACACCATTGAGAACTACTTGAACTCAATAATGATTTGGACCCAATTACATTTGAACAAATACAATTAGAGACAACAACACACCATTGAGAACTTGAAACATTAGTTCTCGTATCATCACGCTGCACCAACCGAAAAAATCATCAGAAATTAGCATATTTAAATTACTTTCGTGCGTGTCGTCTACATTACTATTCATATTTTTTTTTGGGGTAAAGGGATATACCCAGTGAATTTTATTGATAATAAACTAAATATTACAATGAAGAGCGAACGACTAAGAGACATGCCTCAAAGCCAACGAGCCAGGCCAAAGCCAAAACAAAAAGAAAACTAGACCAAGAGAACTACGCACATAGACTCCCGACCAAAATAAGCGCTAATTATGAAACCTTCCAAGCATCCTTCATAACCTTCACACTTGTCGTATCCTTCCACCTTATAGAAATCAGCTTTAACCGAACTGTAGAGAATATTATCGACACCAACTTACCACAAGACCTTGATTTCTTCTTGAACAACCTGAGATTTCGCTCTTGCCATATAAAGTATACTGCCGCAGCAAAGAGAAGCTTCGCAACAATGTTTTGGGCAGATCGCAAAACTGAAATCAGAGTCAACGCGTTAATACAATCACGCCAATCGGAGCTAGAAAGATTAACATCCATGGATTGTTTCACAAACGACCACACTTGAGTAGGGTAAGAACATCGAAAAAATAAATGGTCATGCGAGTCAGGCTCAACACGACAAAATGGGCAAACAATAGGATCATTACTACTCCTGCTAATATCCCAACTCTTAAGACGAACATGCGTCTTAAGATGCTCGCCAATTAAGAGCCATACAAGAAAAGAATGAAGAGGTATACATTGGGCATACCACACAATATTGAACCACGAAACTTGGATGGATCTAGTACGCAAGGTATCCCATACAACTGAAACAGAAAAGTCTTGTAATCGGCCATAATAATCGCGCCACTTAATAACATCTGGACGATCACTTAACACATGGGGAGATATATTAAGCAAACCTGGATAACGGTGACTCCATGCTTGCGGCCACCTCCACCCATCACTAGAAACAATGTCTCGGACCATAGCGTCACGTGATAACTCTGCTCTATGGATATCTCTGCTCGAAATAACAGACTCAAGAGGGCCATAGTCAGACCAGTTATCGAACCAGGCCGAAACATTCGACACATCACCAATAACATAAACAAATTGCATTCGAATTTCCTTTATAATCGAAGCAGAAAGAATAAAAACAAATTGCCAATACAACTGCATCGAAGAGATAACCGAAATGACCAATTGAACGCGACCCGCAAATGAAAGAAACTTGTTTTTACAATCATCTATCTTACGTTTTACACGATCAACAAGAACTTTACAATCCCTATGAGATAAACACGAAGAGACAAGTGGGACACCCAAATATTTAACCGGGAGCTTTCCTTCTTCAAACAGAAGAATAGAAAGAAAAGAAGCCTTAATACCATCTGAGACATTAGCAAAATAAGCAGTACTCTTCTCGATGCTCGGAGTCAACCCAGAACAATTCTTAAAATCATCAAGGGACTTCGAAATAATACTCACAGAATCCAACGTAGCACTAGAAAATAAGAACAAATCATCGGCGAAACATAAATTGATAATATTCAACTTCTCACACTTTGGATGGAACTTAAACTTATCCGACTCAGCAACATGACGATTAAGAAACAAAGATAAGACTTCCATAACCAAAGTGAACAAATAAGGAGACAAAGGATCTCCCTGTCTAAGGCCACGTTTACCTTTAAAGAAACCATGCAAATCACCATTGACACAAATGGAGAACGAAGTAGATCGAACACACGTCATAATCCACTTGTTCATAGTCGGATGAAAACCAAAACGACCCAGAATAAACTCAAGAAAATTCCAGTCAACCGTATCGTAAGCTTTCTGGATGTCTACTTTAAACACACACCTCGGAGTACCATTCTCAATATGATAATTTTTCATAAGCTCTTGTGTCAACAAAATGTTATCTGAGATACGACGACCTGGGATAAAAGCTGACTGATTTATGCTAACAATATCATCCAAAGCATTCTTGAGGCGGTTAGTAATAATCTTACTAATACACTTGTACAACACATTGCAACAAGAAATAGGCCTGTAATCCGTGACTTTGCAAGGCGATTGCACCTTTGGAAGAAGCGCAATAATAGTATGATTGATTTCGGATAACAGTTTCCCATTATCAAAAAAAATCAATAACAGCATCCGTAATATCCTTGCCGATTATCTCCCAAGACGCCTTAAAAAAACTCAGTTGTATACCCGTCCGGGCCCGGGGATTTATTACAGCCATTAACAAAGACAACATCCTTAACCTCTTGAGGAGAAATGTTACGAATCATGTCCAGAGCCTTCTCCACTGAAACAAATTTTGTAAATAATGAATCTGGACGATCAATATTTGCAACCTGATGCGAAGTACCTAAGAAGTTTTCATAATGAGAAACAAATAATTCAGGAACACTCGCACCCTCAATGAACACCCCATCACTATCCATAATAGCCTGGATCCTATTACGATGCGTTCTGATTTTAATAACGTTGTGAAAATAACGAGAATTACTATCACCGTCTCATAACCAATCAACCTTCGATTTTTGTTTCAAGAAATGCTCTTCCTCTAAAGCAGCTTCGGTAAACAATTTTAAAACCCGACTTTCTTCCTCACGATGAGCAACAGAATCAAGATGTTTATCAAGTAACATCTGAGTCGTATCCAACTCTAGCCGAAGCTTTTCAACATGCTGATGAATATTACCTTTTTGCCAAGAAAGTTTTCGTAGTGGTTTTTTCAAAGCACGCAGCCTCTTAACCACTTTAAACATTCGAAAACCATCCACTTCTAACTTCCATCCATTACGAACAATATCAATAAAACCAGCGTTTGATGTAACAAAGTTACAAAATTTGAACGGTTTAGGTTTACTCACCATGCCCTGCGAAGGGATTTTAAGAATTGCCGGACTATGATCTGAAATCCGATACGGTTGAAAGATGGCATAAGAGTTAGCATAGTCATTCAAAAAAGTATCGTTGGCCATTACACGATCTATCTTCTTCAGAATGCCCGTATTCAAATTCGGCCTTTGCTTCGACGTATACTGGAGACCCGTATGATTAATATCAGACAAGCCAATACTATCCACACAGTCATTAAATTCGCGCATAGCTATGGACATCGTAGAGCCCCTAGCAGTCGATTCATCTAATCTAAGTGACGTATTAAAGTCACCAAGTAACACCCAAGGTTGATCACCAATAAAGTTCTTGTGCATATCTAGCTCAGTCCATAACAAACGCCTATGGATGTAGTAATTATTTGCATAAATGAACGAAACTAAAAATTTCACATTACCAACATGAGAAGTAACTTGACAATGCATAACTTGGCGAGAAGCAGCTAAAAACATAACATTTACAACATCCGGGTTCCAGCCAACTATTATACGGGTACCCCCAACACAAGCATTACTATTAGAGTTCAAATTTCACCTTGGGAAAACCTTATTGTACACACCCAAGAGTCTTTTAATATCAACGTGAGATTCAAGAATAGCACACAAACATAGCTTATTATCTTCTACAATACTCTTCACCTCATTTTGTTTGGGGACACGATTGAGACCCCTAATATTCCAAGAAGCGATACTAATCATTGTAAACCATCCAAACCGGGAGTGCTTGCCCCCTCAGATTTTTTATTTGCCATGAAACACGCTGTCTTGTCAAACGTATCTTCAACATCACTATCATTTAAGACAGAGCGATCAGCTTCCTGCTCCTGTTTATGAAACAACTCTTCCTCATTCAAGCTATCTAAAGCAGCATATGAGTTTCCTATAAATACATACTCCTTATTATTTTCACTTGGTCCAGGATCCACACTCTTTTTAGCCGTAGAAGTGACCCCACCACTCTGTCCAGGAGGTTTTGAGATGGGTCTATAGACCAACTTTTGCTTATTCTTTCCAACCACAAACCCATCTTTAGACTTCATTACGTTATTTAGTTTCTTACCCACTGTATGAAAACCATCATTGTCCACCTTAACATGTTCAACAACAACCGGGATATTACGGGGACATTGGGCATCATTGTGATCGAACACCTTACAACCCGAGCACCTCGGAGGTTGCCATTCATATTCGACTCTAACCGTATCCAATGACTTCTTGTTCAAAACCAAACTAGGAGTAGCAACACGTAAAGCTTCCTTAAGCTCCTTCTCGGCCGAAATTTTGACCATGGCTCTAGCATAGTTCGGTCTCCCCCACGATTCCATACACATTGTGCTCGTATAAGAGTCCAACATCATCGGCCTACCAACCTTGGACGCAATAGCACTCAAACCATCCGCGGTGAAACCTGCTAAAGGAACATCGTATAGCATAACCCAAACAGGGACTTTAGATAAGTTTTCCTTCGTCAAGGATATTTCTGGAGACCATTTGTTCAGGATGATTGGAATCGTCCGAATCATCCATGGGCCATTTTCTAACACATCGCTAACACCTTTTTCACTTCCAAATTTGAAAAAATAGAAACCTTTCGCGTTCATCATAATCTTCTCAATCCCATATTTTTTCCACACATTCAGAGCATAGTTTTGAACCACTGGGAACGCAACTCGCTTACCTATGAAATACCTATATAGGGTATTATTATACCAACTAGAAGCCTCCCGAACAGGCGATATTGGGATTTCCACATCAACATTATCATCCAATTGTCCTACTGTTTCAACTAAACAAAAGTGAACCAGAGGTTTGGATTGATTACCATGTAACGCATGAATGTATGATCCAGCTTTAGTAGCAACCCCATCTTGAACATCTGTTTCCCTATTTTGTTCCATATTAACTTGTTTAGCACTAACTTGTTTAGCATTAACACCAACAGGCTGCATGGGACTTCCACCCTTTTTTACATGGCCACTGCCCAACTCAGGGAAATCAGCATCCAACGCATCAGCAGAATGTACACTAATTTTCTCATCGTCATTCGTATTTGTATAGTTATCATGTACATCCTGAGATCCGGGATTGTTATCCAAGTCAATAACCTTTTTATCATTAAGGACCGGCACCTCCTCCGGCACATCATCAATTGATGGATTCCTTTTCGAAATAGCATCATCGTTCTCACTACTATCGCTCCCATCCATCTTTTCTTCCACATCGATCGTACGGCTCCTCAAAACCCTAGGTTGGGTTAGTTGAGATCCCTTCTTTTTCACACCAGCTGACGTCTTACCCATTACCAACACCCACGAAATCACGAACCAATAAGTACAGATAAGCGTTAAAGATTATCGAGGAATTTCAGAAATTTTTTATCGCCGTTGTTGCCCGATATTTTTGGAGCAAACTAGGGTTTCGAAACTATTTCTTTTTGTCTATCTACCTTTTTTTTTGTCGATGCTATTATTTTTCTAAAATCTAATCGGCCATAACCCTAAAAAAAATTGTAAAGTAGCCGCCGTATTTTCTTTTACTTGTTATTCTTCTAGTTCGTGAATGCCACAAGTTTTTACTCTAGTTTTTTTTTTCACCCGCTGCAATTGTTTTCACCACTTCCACTATGTTATTTTTCCACCCAATTCCTCTTGTTGCTATCTGCAATTAGTTAAACCCCACCTATTCAAAGGCAGGTCATGTGATTATTAAAAACAAAAAGACCATGATAAACATCAAAGTAAACGTCTGATCTCAGCCTTCACGATCTTATATCTTATTTTCTTTTCTTTTCTGTTATTTTTTATTTAGTTAATCAAATAATCGGCGTGGGGCTGAGCCGCCTAGCTTGACTAGGTTCCAAACCCTGAAAAAAAAAGAGAATATAGTTAAAAAATTTGTTTGCAGCATTGAAGAATATTGTTATTGCCGACAAAAGTTGTTTTATGAAAGCGGTACTTGATCCTTAGGCACATCAAGCCACGGCGTAAAGAAAAAAAAATCGCTACGGAAAAGGAGAAGCCGTCAAGAAAGATGCAACCAAATCAGCGTATATCGGTCTATTCAGTGCCACAAATAAAAAAAGTTACTTTTGT
The DNA here is from genome assembly GCF_046630445.1 of Rutidosis leptorrhynchoides. Taxonomy (NCBI): domain Eukaryota; kingdom Viridiplantae; phylum Streptophyta; class Magnoliopsida; order Asterales; family Asteraceae; genus Rutidosis; species Rutidosis leptorrhynchoides. Next base: position 458,404,786 of record NC_092333.1, on the reverse strand, counting down.
TTATTTTATTTTTTGTTAGTGTTTTTCCTTCCAGTCCGAACTTTCGTGATTTCACCGTTCGGACTGCGGGGGAGTGTTAGATGATTGATAATGGCCCAACCCGATTATGGGTTTGGGTCCGTTAGGGTTTTAGGTTATTAGGGTTTCCTGGATGTTCTATGTACTCTATAAATAGTGTTTAATATCATCAATAATATTCATGGGGTTTACATTCTATAACATGTAAAATATTGACCTTGATTATTTCATTTATATGTGCCAAATATATATACATGTACATGGATTGTTCTCCAAGAATATCATCTAATTTGGGATGATATTTACATCATAATCTATTCCTAGTTTGTTACACAATAAGAGAATAATCTAATATATGGAAAGATATCGGCTATTACTCCCCCGCAGTCGCAGCGATCGGTGGCCGAATGCAAAGACTGGAGCGAAAATCATTGAAGAGTAATCGAGGTAGACCCTTTGTGAAAATATCCGCAATCTGATAACATGTAGGAACATGTAAAACACGTACATGACCGCGAGCAACTTTCTCCCGAACGAAATGAATATCCATTTCAATGTGTTTGGTACGCTGATGTTGCACCGGATTGCCCGCAAGATAGATAGCACTTACATTATCACAAAAAACCAAAGAAGCTTTAAAAACCGGACACTTTAGTTCAAGAAGAAGATTGCGTAACCAACAACATTCCGCGACGACATTAGCAACACCCCTGTATTCAGCTTCGGCATTAGAGCGAGATAATGTAGATTGACGTTTAGATGACCAAGATATCAAATTGTCACTTAAATAAACACAATAACCAGATGTAGAACGCCGAGTATCGGGACAACCACCCCAATCAGCATCAGTATAACCAACCAAATAATTCGAAGTAGATTTTGAAATGTGTAAACCAAGTGCAGACGTTCCCTGAATATATAGAATTATACGTTTCAAGGCAAGAAGATGAACTTCACGAGGATCATGCACATGTAAGCAAATTTGTTGAACAGCGTAGGAGATGTCAGGACGAGTAAAAGTCAAATATTGCAATGCGCCGGCTAAGCGACGGTATTCAGTGGGATTAGAAATAGGCGGACTAGATGTGGCACTTAGCTTTCCTGTTGTATCAACAGGAGTATACACGGCATTACAAGATTTCATGCCGGCTCTGTTAATAATGTCATGTGCGTAAGCTTGCTGAGTAAGGAACAACCCATGTGAATTCCGTGTAACGGATATACTTAAGAAAGAACTTAGGGGCCCAAGGTCCTTCATAGCAAATTCGTGAGAAAATAATAGCAGTAAACGTGTGCGCAGCATATCAGATGATGTAGTAAGAATTATGTCATCGACATACAAAAGTAAATATGCTATATCTGTCCCATGAGTATAGATAAACAAGGAGTGATCACATTGACTATGTTTGAAACCGATAGTGGAAGCAAAATCAGCAAAGCGTTGGTACCACGCACGTGGTGCCTGTTTGAGACCATACAAAGAACGTTTTAACAAACACACATGATTCGGTCTAGTAGGATCTAGAAACCCTGTAGGCTGATACATATAAATCGTTTCATTTAAATGACCCTGAAGAAAAGCATTTTTAACATCAAGTTGATGTATAGGCCACGACTTAGAGGTAGCAATGCTAAGCACAATATGTATGGTAGCAGGTTTAACGACAGGACTAAAAGTCTCAAAACAATCAATACCCACTTTTGGAGCACGACCATCACCTATAAGACGTGCTTTGTACCGTTCAAACGTTCCATCGGATTTCACTTTATGATGAAAAATCCACATTGAGCGGATTACCTGCATGTTAGATTCACGAGGGACTAAAACCCACGTATTATTATCAACTAAAGCCTTATATTCCTCAAACATAGCATTTTTCCATTTAGGGTCTTTTAAGGCGTGAATAGGATTCGAAGGTAGAGGAGAAAGTGTGGTAGAAGTGGAAAGGTTAAAAGGAGCCTTTGGTTTGAAAATACCAGTCATCGAACGATTGATCATGGTTCGAGTTGGAAGATTAGGAATAGTTTTGGTTTGTACAGGTGAGGTAGTTTGAGCATGTGGTGAAGCAACAGAAGGCGAGGTTGGAGGTGAATTGGGTTGGTCAGCAGACGACCCAGAAGAAGAAGGAGGTGATGTCGAGTGTAGCCCAAATAAAGGAGTTGGAGGCCCAGAAGGTGTGACGGGCTGAACAGAAGGTGTGATAGGATGGTTATTAGGCTCAGAATGAAATGTCCCGTTCATATTGATTATAAACGTTTCATATTAATTGATTTCGTTGCGAGATTTTGACCTCTATATGAGACGTTTTTCAAAGACTGCATTCGTTTTTAAAACAAACCATAACCTTTATTTTATCGACAAGGTTAAAAGGACACCACCTAGATTATCAAAAATAATAATCTAAAAATATCACACTTACACACTACTAATACATATTGGTTTACAATATTAATATGTTACAACAAAGTAAATCTTGAATGCAGTTTTAAACAATATTATACAAGCATGCTGACACCAAATCTTGTCCGTATATTAGCATGCAACGGCGGAAGCTCCTAATAATCACCTGAGAATAAACATGCTTTAAACATCAACAAAATTATTGGTGAGTTATAGGTTTAATCTATATATCAAATTGTAATAATAGACCACAAGATTTCATCTTTCAATAACATGCAATCTGCATAAAAATCATTCGTATGGTTGAACACCTGGTAACCGACATTAACAAATGCATCTAGAATATCCCCATATATAAATATCGAAGTACTAAAGTAGTTCAAATTCTCTGACTGGGGCTTGTCAATGGCCCATAGATCTATCTTTAAGATTCGCGTTAATTGGTGAAAATTATAATAAACACCAATTCTTAGGTTACCAAGTTCAACAAGGGCGATATCCGGTAAAACGATTCAACATAGAATGTAGTTTCAATACTTGTGTCTATTTTGTAAATCATTTTTAAAACTGCATGTATTCTCATCCCAAAATATTAGATTTTAAAAGTGGGACTATAACTCACTTTCACAGATTTTTACTTCATCGAGAAGTAAGACTTGGCCACTGGTCGATTCACGAACCTATAACAAATATGTACATATATATCAAAGTATGTTCAAAATATATTTACAACATTTTTAATACGTTTTAATGTTTTAAGTTTATTAAGTCAGCTGTCCTCATTAGTAACCTACAACTAGTTGTCCACAGTTAGATGTACAGAAATAAAGCAATATATATTATCTCGAATCAATCAAAGACCTCGTGTATACAAGCCTCAGGCTAAATCACAACTCAAAGTATATATAATATTTTGGAATCAACCTCAACCCTGTATAGCTAACTCCAACATTACTGCATATAGAGTGTCTATGGTTGTTCCGAAATATATATATAGATGGGTCGATATGATATGTCAAAATATTGTATTCGTGTCTATGGTATCCCAAGATTACATAATATATTAGAATACATGTATAATACAATATGAATTAGCTAGGATATGATTAATATAGATTTGTTACAAATTTTCACGTAGCTACAACAAGAAAAATTATCCAATCTTGTTTTACCCATAACTTCTTCGTTTTAAATCCGTTTTGAGTGATTCAAGTTGCTATGGTTTCATATTGATCTTAAGTTTATGAATATAAACAGAAAAAGTATAAGTTTATAGTCGGAAATACAGATTACAAGTCATTTTTGTAAAGGTAGTCATTTCAGTCGAAAGAACGACGTCTAGATGACCATTTTGGAAAACATACTTCCACTTTGAGTTTAACTATGATTTTTGGATATAGTTTCATGTTCATAAGAAAAATCATTTTCCCAGAAGAACAACTTTTAATTCAAAGTTTATCATAGTTTTTAATTAACTAACCCAAAACAGCCCGCGGTGTTACTACGACGGCGTATATCCGGTTTTACGGTGTTTTTCGCGTTTTCAGGTTTTAAATCATTAAGTTAGCATATCATATAGATATAGAACATGTGTCTAGTTGATTTTAAAAGTCAAGTTAGAAGGATTAACTTTTATTTGCGAACAAGTTTAGAATTAACTAAACTATGTTCTAGTGATTACAAGTTTAAACCTTCGAATAAGGTAATTTTATATATACGAATCGAATGATGTTATGAACATCATTACTACCTCAGGTTTTTTGGATAAACCTACTGTAAATGAGAAAAATAGATCTAGCTTCAAAGGATCCTTGGATGGCTTGAAAGTTCTTGAAGCAAAATCATGACACGAAAACAAGTTCAAGTAAGATTTCCACTCGAAATAAGATTGTTAAAGTTATAGAAATTGAATCAAAGTTTGAATATGAGTATTACCTTATATTAGAAAGATATCTTACTGTAAATAAGAAAGATTTCTTGAGGTTGGATGATCACTCAAAGTGTATTTGCAAGATTGGAAGTAAGCTAGCAAACTTGGAAGTGTTGTTGGTGTGTTCTTCAGTAGTTGTTTTATAACTTAGTTTATGTATGAATTTATGAACTAGATTGAGCTAGATTTTGTTGAAGATGATGAAGAACACTTAGAACAAATGAAGAACACTTGAGAAAGAGTAATTTGATTCAAGAAAATTGCAAAGTGAAAGTGTTTGTGAGCTCCATCTTCACGTGAATTAGGGGTGGCAATATAGTCTTCATTAGTTTGTAATCTTGTGAGATATTTCATGCTAGATGTTAAATGATGGTTCCCACATGGTTAGGTTACTCACATGGGATGCTAAGATCTGATCATTGGAGTGTATATACCAATAGTAAATACATTTAGAAGCTGTGTATTGTACGAGTACAAATACGAGTGCATACGAGTAGAATTGTTGATGAAAATGAATGAGGATGTAATTGTAAGCATTTTTGTTAAGTAGAAGTACTTTGATAAGTGTCTTGAATTCTTTCAAAAGTGTATGAATACATATTAAAACACTATATGTATATACATTTTAACTGAGTCATTAAGTCATCGTTAGTCGTTACATGTAAGTGTTGTTTTGAAACCTTTAGGTTAACGATCTTGTTAAATGTTGTTAACCCATTGTTTATTATATCAAATGAGATGTTAAAATATTATATTATCATGATAATTGATGTATTAATATATCTTAATATGATATATATATATATATATATATATATATATATTTATATATATATATATATATATATATATATATATATATATATATATATATAGTTAAATATTGTTACAACGATAATCGTTACATATATGTCTCGTTTCGAAATCATTAAGTTAGTAGTCTTGTTTTTACATATGTAGTTCATTGTTAATACACTTAATGACATGTTTACTTATCATTTATCATGATTAAACATAGTGTATCAATATCTTAATATGATTCATATGTATTTAGTAAGACGCTGTTATAACGATAATCGTTATATATATCATTTTTGAGTTTCTTAATTCAGTAAACTCATTTTTATGTATATCACTCATTGTTAAAATACCTAGTGAGATACTTACTTATCATAATATCATGTTAACTATACATATATATCCATATATATGTCATCATATAGTTTTTACAAGTTTTAACGTTCGTGAATTGCCGGTCAACTTGGGTGGTCAATTGTCTATATAAAACCTATTTCAATTAATCAAGTCTTAACAAGTTTGATTGCTTAACATGTTGGAAACACTTAATCATGTAAATATCAATTTCATTTAATATATATAAACATGGAAAAGTTCGGGTCACTACAGTACCTACCCGTTAAATAAATTTCGTCCCGAAATTTTAAGCAGTTGGAGGTGTTGACGTATCTTCTGGAAATAAGTGGGGGTATTTCTTCTTCATTTGATCTTCTCATTCCCAGGTGAACTCAGGTCCTCTACGAGCATTCCATCAAACTTTAACAATTGGTATCCTGTTTTTCTTAAGTCTTTTAACCTCACGATCTATTATTTCGACGGGTTCTTCGATGAATTGAAGTTTTTCGTTGATTTGGATTTCGTCTAACAGAATAGTGAGATCTTCTTTAGCAAAACATTCAAATTTGAGACGTGGAAAGTGTTATGTACAGCCGCGAGTTGTTGAGGTAATTCAAGTCGGTAAGCAACTGGCCCGACACGATCAATAATCTTGAATGGTCCAATATACCTTGGATTTAATTTCCCTCGTTTACCAAATCGAACAACGCCTTTCCAAGGTGAAACTTTAAGCATGACCATCTCTCCAATTTCAAATTCTATATCTTTTCTTTTAATGTCAGCGTAGCTCTTTTGTCGACTTTGGGCGGTTTTCAACCGTTGTTAAATTTGGATGATCTTCTTGGTAGTTTCTTGTATTATCTCCGGACCCGTAATCTGTCTATCCCCCACTTCACTCCAACAAATCGAAGACCTGCACTTTCTACCATAAAGTGCTTCAAACGGCGCCATCTCAATGCTTGAATGGTAGCTGTTGTTGTAGGAAAATTCTGCTAATGGAATGTGTCGATCCCAACTGTTTCCGAAATCAATAACACATGCTCTTAGCATGTCTTCAAGCATTTGTATCGTCCTTTCACTGTGCCCATCAGTTTGTGGATGATAAGCAGTACTTATGTCTAGACGAGTTCCTAATGCCTGCTGTAATGTCTGCTAGAATCTTGAAATAAATCTGCCATTCCTATCAGAGATAATAGAGATTGGTATTCCATGTCTGGAGACGACTTCCTTCAAATACAGTCGTGCTAACTTCTCCATCTTGTCATCTTCTCTTATTGGCAGGAAGTATGCTGATTTGGTGAGACGATCAACTATCACCCAAATAGTATCAAAACCACTTGCAGTCCTTGGCAATTTAGTGATGAAATCCATGGTAATGTTTTCCCATTTCCATTCTGGGATTTTGGGTTGTTGAAGTAGACCTGATGGTTTCTGATGCTCCGCTTTGACCTTAGAATACGTCAAACATTCCCCTACGTATTTAGCAACATCGGCTTTCATACCTGGCCACCAAAAATGTTTCTTGAGATCCTTGTACATCTTCCCCGTTCCAGGATGTATTGAGTATCTGGTTTTATGAGCTTCTCTAAGTACCGTTTCTCTCATATCTCCAAATTTTGGTACCCAAATTCTTTCAGCCTTATACCGGGTTCCGTCTTCCCGAATATTAAGATGCTTCTCCAATCCTTTGGGTATTTCATTCTTTAAATTTCCCTCTTTTAAAACTCCTTGTTGCGCCTCCTTTATTTGAGTAGTAAGGTTATTGTGAATCATTATATTCATAGCTTTTACTCTAATGGGTTCTCTGTCCTTTCTGCTCAAGGCGTCTGCTACCACATTTGCCTTCCCCAGGTAGTAACGAATCTCAAAGTCGTAATCATTCAACAATTCAATCCACCTGCGCAACCTCATGTTCAGTTGTTTCTGATTAAATATGTGTTGAAGACTTTTGTGGTCGGTATATATAATAATTTTGACCTCATATAAGTAGTGCCTCCAAGTCTTTAATGCAAAAACAACCGCGCCTAATTCCAAATCATGCGTCGTATAATTCTGCTCGTGAATCTTCAATTGTCTAGACGCATAAGCAATTACCTTCGTTCGTTGCATTAATACACAACCGAGACCTTACTTTGAGGCGTCACAATATATCACAAAATCATCATTCCCTTCAGGTAATGACAATATAGGTGCCGTAGTTAACTTTTTCTTCAACAATTGAAATGCTTTCTCTTGTTCATCCTTCCATTCAAATTTCTTCCCTTTATGCATTAATGCAGTCAAGGGTTTTGCTATTTTGGAAAAATCTTGGATGAATCTCCTGTAATAACCTGCCAGCCCTAAAAATTGGCGTATGTGCTTCGGAGTTTTCGGGGTTTCCCACTTTTTAACGGTTTCAATCTCTGCTGGATTTACCTGAATGCCTTATTTGTTCACTATATGACCTAAGAATTGAACGTCTTCTAACCAAAATGCACACTTTGAAAACTTAGCGTACTATTTTTCTTTCCTTAACAACTCTAGCACTTTTCTCAAATGTTCTTCGTGCTCTTGATCATTCTTCGAGTAAATAAGTATGTCATCGATGAAAACAATGAAAAACTTGTCAAGATATGGCCCACACACTCGATTCATGAGGTCCATGAACACATCTGGTGCGTTAGTCAATCTAAACGGCATAACCATAAATTTGTAATGACCGTAACGCGTCCTAAAAGCAGTCTTTGGAATATCATCCTCCTTCACCCGCATTTGATGATACCCAGAACATAAATCAATCTTCGAATAAACTGACGAGCCTTGTAGTTGATCAAATAAATCATCGATTCTCGGTAGTGGGTAGCGGTTCTTGATGGTAAGTTTGTTCAACTCTCGATAGTCGATACACAACCTAAATGTACCATCCTTCTTCTTGACAAACAAAACAGGAGCTCCCCACGGTGATGTACTTGGTCGAATGAAACCACGCTCTAAAAGTTCCTGTAACTGGCTTTGTAATTCTTTCATTTCACTGGGTACGAGTCTGTATGGAGCACGAGCTATTGGTGCAGCTCCTGGTACAAGGTCTATTTGAAATTCAACGGATCGATGTGGGGGTAATCCTGGTAATTCTTTTGGAAATACATCGGGAAATTCTTTTGCAACGGGAACATCACTGATGTTCTTTTCTTCAGGTTTAACTTCCTCGATGTGTGCTAGAATGACGTAACAACCTTTTCTTATTATTTTTTGTGCCTTCATACTACTAATAAGATTTAATTTCGCGTTATTCTTTTCTCTGTACACCATTAAAGGTTTTCCTTTTTCACGCACAATGCGAATCGCATTTTTGTAACAAACGACTTCTGCTCTCACCTTTTTCAACCACTCCATGCCAATTATTACATCAAAACTCCCTAACTCGACTGGTATTAAATCAATTTTAAATGTTTCGTCAACGAGTTTAATTTCTCTATCCCGACATACTTTATATGCTGTAATTAGTTTACCGTTTGCTAATTCGAGTAAAAATTTACTATCCAAAGGCGTCAATGGATAACTTAATTTAGCACAAAAATCTCTACTCATATAGCTTCTATCCGCACCCGAATCAAATAAAACATAAGCAGATTTATCGTCAATAAGAAACATACCCGTAACAAGCTCCGGGTCTTCCTGCGCTTCTGCCGAATTAATGTTGAAGACTCGTCCACGGCCTTGACCATTATTATTCATGTTGGTCCCTTGATAACAACAGGAGTATTGTAGAGGGGGGGGGGTGAATATAATTTCTTTTCAATTAACTAAACAGTTAAACTCGATTAGTATTCAAGCATGCAAATAAATAGAGTCACAGGTAATTTTCAACAGTTATTCTTTATTGATTGAATCACAAAAAATCACAACTATCCTTAGTGGAATGATAGTTGGTTGATACAGATTACCTAGATTATAGCTAAGAGGTAAACTAACAGCTATTACACGTTTTGACTCTATAAAATAAACTCACACCACTAGTTGTTACAATAGTGGATACAACAATTTATAGTAGTCCTATTAACCGTGTAATGGTTCTATTGTCCACTGGTACATTGGATGTCTGTACTTGTGGAGACAACTATATCAGAGAGCATGCTCTCTTCTTTCCTCTTTGGTAGCTATTTGCAGGAACACCCCAATTCGGTTTGGCACCACTATTTGATTAAACAAATAGAATGTTGTGTTCCCTAGGTGATGATAAAGTATAACCCATGTCTACACATGTGTTAACCTTCTGCATTCCCTCGTGGTCTTGTAAGGTCACTTATCAGCCGCCGACGCGTGTCCTTTTCTGTTCAACTTTGTCTTTGACTTCTGTTGAATAGTACCATTGATGTAGACCACTCGGGAAATGACTATGCTTATAATGGAGCATAGATGTCTTGTGTAGTGAGCTGCATTCTAGCTGTGCTGGTTCTTCATTGCTGAGCTACTTCATGTTCATGATTTGCTGAGTACACATTGTGTGCTGATTGAAGAACATTGTCTACCTTGTGCTGGTAGACTGAGCAGCAAACTAAACACTCGACACAGCAATATCTGCTGTCTATACATGAAAAAACTTGTGGTGACTGCACATAACACTTTAGTGCAAATAAATTACAGTTTTGTCATAATTAAATCCTTAATTATTTTGGGGACTCAACAATCTCCCTCTATTTGATGATGACAAAACCTAGGACATGTAGAGAAAACACTAAAGTCAGCACGGAGGGACCTAATGAAAATAGGCAGTAAATTTGTCCCTTTTTAAGTTTGTTTTGGGATCTTTTGCTGAGTTATCCATATCTTATAATTTGATATGATTTGGAAGATAAACTCATTTCACTTTCATTACAACACAATATGTACAGTAATTACAACAACAGCAGAATGAAAAGTGAATTAAACAAAAAGATACGATTTGAGCACATAGGAGACTATCTATCTTTATCTTTTTCTCGTTCTTCTTTAGATAGCTCCTCTTGTTTGATTCTCCAGGCTTCAGGGAACAGATAAGGTACATCAGCAGGGTCAAATACAGGGATATGGGGAGGTAGAATGATGGGGCCTTTTCTGGTTGGTCCTTCACCAGTGGATTGCTTTCCTTTAGGTTTTTGAGAGAGGACTTCATCTACATTCACCACTGGTGCATTCCTAAACCTTGTTGCTTTCTTGAAGAGCTGTTGGAGTTCAGATTTAAGTGTATTTTTGATACCACTTTCACCTTTACCAATGAAATACTCCAAGATCTCCATCCATTCACTAAATCCAAGGGATCTTAACTCATCATAGTTTATTCTTTCTTGAACTTTATTCTCCCTTACAACATTGAACGCTCTTTTTAACCTTCTGTTTACTTTGATGATCCTGCTGGGATTGGATCTTCTATTCATCACATCACATCACCATACCTACTCCTATAATAATGATCAGGAAATTTACTGGTACGAACAGATTCTATAGGAGCAGTAGCAGGTGCTTTCTCAGCAGCTTCCATCTTATCAAATGCCTTATCCTGTTCTTTAACAATGGCTTTGGCTAATTCTAGGGACTCAGCCTCTTGCTTTCTATCAGCAGCCAATTTGCCTTCTATATCCTGGATCCTTACCCTCTCAGCGAGTTCAGCATCAGCAGCCTCCCTTCTTTGAATTTTATCTTGTAGACCCAACAAATAATCATCGATAGTAATTTTCAGGGATTTTGCTATTTCAATCATCTTTCTACCCTCTTCAGTTCTCAGGGTAGCACGATACTCCCTTAGATCCATACCCAGCTGGTGAGCCTCTTGAAATTGAGCTTTCTCCTCATCAGTAGAGAGCCTTTGACCACTGTTGTTTAAGTATACACCAATTTCAATGCCATAAGTCAAGGCAGTGATGTAGAGTGGCTGATCAAGGGGATGATGCAGCAATCTAACTTGGCATATCCTTTCATTGATAGCAGCTTGTCTTTGCTCAAGCAATTCCTGTACAGTGATCTCCAGCCGGTAAGCTTCTCTTTCATCTGGATTCATTTTAAATAAGTCTGGCTCTCCACTAGTAACCGAATCATCTTCCCAAGTTCTGTATTTACCATGATGTTTTGGGGAAGATGGAGGATACATGATTGATTCACCTATGCCAGATGAACTCACCGGAAACTGATTGACACGATTATCCTTTATTCTGTTAAAATAAGTGAGGGTCTGGGGAGAGATAGGTGATTGAACAAATAAATGATCTCCACTACCCCAGACTGTAAAGTTAGCAGGATTAACCGTATCATCATCTTGATTAGCACCCAGCTCAACCACCTTGGCTGGGTCTTCAACACTTGTAACACCCAGCAGCACACTTCTGGCTGGGTCTTCATTCACAGCACTTCTTGCTGTGTCTTCAGTACCAGCTGACTGATTAGTATCAGCTGGTACAACCACCTTAGTATCTTCATCAGCTGCCTTAAATAAGGGTCCTTTCCTTAGGGGCTGATTGTCCCTAGCAGAAGATTTCACCATTTGTTTATCTATGGGCACGGGTTCAGCTGATGGTTCTTGTGTTGATACTGGCTCAAGTGGAGGCAGGTAGGGAACGATAGCAAGATGCTCCCCCTGAATATCATCATCATCAAGATTGATTATTTCTGCTGGCTTATGTTGTGTAGCTGGCTGTGCAGAAGATGTTGGGCGAGAAGATGAGCTGGTTTCTAACATAGCATCTAACCACTTCATAAAAATATCAGCTCTAACTCCTCCCCCTGACTCAATAGATGCAAGATAATCTTTCATTTCTTCTGAAGTCATCCGTTTGATCCTATCTACTCGCTCAGCATACAGCTTTACCCTCTTTTTGTCGTATTTGACCATGAATTTGGCATTTCTTTTTCGTACATCCTTTTTGAATTTATCAATGCCAATCAGGTCATCATCAATGTCCCTCTTTTTCGGGGTCATCCATCTCCTATGCTCAATTCTGTGACGTTTAAGAGCAACATAGGCATCCCATTTGACATTGAAGGCATCATTTAATTCTTGCTGTCTCTTCTGATGTCTCTCCATTTTTCTTTTCATTCTTCTTTCAATAGTTTGAGAGACAACAAAAGCTTCAGCAACAGCCAAAGCAGAAATATCACTGGGCTTACTGCCAGAACCAATATCATCCACTGATGTGGCAGACACACTGGGTTGAGATTCACCAGCTGCCTGTACACCAGCTTCAGTATGAGCGTTGCTGGGCTTAGTGCCAGAGTCTTGACCAGTAGAACCATCACCACCATCACCATCTCTCCTTGGTTGTTTTGGAGCCTTTTCATGCTCATGCTCCCCCTCTGATTGTTTTCTCTTTTTGAGTTTCTTTTTAGATTTCTTCTCCCCCTTTTTGTCATCAGCAAGGGCAGAAAGGTGAACAGGGGAGACCTGTGCATCAAGGTCACTATCTGAATCTGGAACAAAGAATGCAAAATTGTTCCAGTCAGCAACTTCAGGAGTAAGATGGGCACCAGGATCCACGCCAAATTATCGAAGAAGGAGGTTGGAAGACCTAAATACATTCCTTGCAACACCCATAGCCATCTGCTCAACCATGGCCCTAACATCACCCTGTAGGGTAGCCAGTCGATGCATATTTTCAACCATTTGAACATAGGCAGAAGCAGGAATCATGTTAGCCATTTGCTGTTCCTATGAATCCAATCTCTCATGTAGCACTGTATTTTCTTCATTAAGAAAAAGAATTCTGCGATTAGCAGCATCTAAATCAGCTTGAAGACGGGCAATGTCCTCAGTATACTCATTGTGAGAGATGAGTCGTTTCTTTAAGTCCTCCTCCTCTTCATGTTGTTTGACAATGGCAGCCACCGCAAGATCTGCAAAGGCACATACTTGTTTGAGCTGGGCTTCAATATTGGAAGTGGTAACTTGCCCAGTGTTACGTATGGCTTCAGTCACACTATCAATAATAGCAGTGAATATTGGAAGTGGTAACTTGCCCAGCGTTACGTATGGCTTCAGTCACACTATCAACAATAGCAGTGCGAATGGTGGATTGTAGATCAGGTGTAACCTCGAATAGTGTCTTATAGATAGCCAGGGTGGAGATGTCAGCCACCTCATCAGCATTAAATTTAACATAGCTGGCTGAGGGGTGGTCAGAAGCAGCTAACACAGGATTACCTCCGTGGGGTGGTGGAGGTGAAAGGTCAGAATCTGACTCCTCACCATGATCACCATCCTTTTTACCTTCACCCTAAGGTTTAGAACCACTGGTATCCTTGTCAGCATCAAGATCAGCATCATCAGTGAGATCCACTGGTTTATCTTTAGTACCAATCACATTATCATGAGTGACTGGTTCATCCTTACCAGTACCTTTATCAGCATCACCATCAGAAGAAGAAGATGATGAGGAAGAAGCTGATGAATCAGAAGGTACTGGTGAATCAGGAATATTCTGCATAACATATTTACCAGTAGAGGGATCTCTGATGAACTTGAGAGGCCTCCATGTACCAGGCCATGGAGAAGCAGCTGGAACCATGCCAAAAAAATGATAATATGGCTGCTCGTTGATCTGTTCTAAAGTAGCCAGCCTCTCATAAACTTCTTCTCGAGCTGGTCGATCAAGCTGAGACAATAGTTCAGTCATCTCCTCGTGAGAGAATTTGCTGACTGAGACAATGGCAGTTTGAGGATCAATAGTTAGCTGATCCACCAGCAGAGCAACTCTAGGAGTAATAGACACTCCCCGATAGTTGAAGTTAGGTACAACTTCATCAGGATCTGGTACCTGGCACACATAAGGTTTCTTCTCAGCAGAAACAGAAGCCTGAGAAGAATCAGTAGTGCCAATAGCAGAGGTACCAGCATCCACAATGGGTTCCGTAGAACCAGTAGCAGTGGTAGATAACTGTGCAGTAGGTGAAGAAGCAGCATCTGCAGCATCTGGAATAATACTAGTAGCATCAGTATTCACCATTGGCTCTGTGGGGACATAGCCAACATAGCCAGCATTAACAAAATCAAGACCCTCCAGAACAGTATTACCCTGTGAACCAGAATCTGATATAAAAGTAGCACTTTTACCAGCATCCATGATAACATCAGATGGAAAAGTAGCACAAGTACTAGCATCCACAATAACATTTTGTGCATCGGTAGCAGCAGCAGACGCAATGTCACCCTTTGGTTCAGTGACAGGTTCATCAAGTAGAACATCCTTGACAATATTGTCAATTACCTTTTTAAGAACAGGAGGATCCACTATGATTTCATCTTCCACTTCAGGTGTAGTAGTGGAAGCAGTAATACTGAGAGCAGTATCACCAGCAGCTGTAGAAGCAACAGTACTAGCATCAGCACCACCAGTAGGAGAAACAGTAGCACCAATACCAGTAGCAGAGGCAGCAATCTGCTCAGTAGGAATAATATCATCTTTAACTTGCTCCCCCTCTGCCTGTTCATCTACCCTGCTAAGAACTGAAACAATAGAACATTTTATGTTAACAACTGTAGAACCAAATAAATTTGACTCAACAATTGCATCTGATGTTGGTCTCTGGGGACAGACTGGTGATTTGGTCAGCCCTTCAAATGAGATAGAATAAGGTGTCTGTAAGTACAGCTGTGACTCTGCTGACTCATTGGCGACACATGTTGACCCAGATAGTGTAAGGGTTCTGGCTGGTAATGATGTAGGAGTGAGACTCTTATCATGATCTAAGTAACATAATGGTTGTGCAGTATCCTGAGCTGGTTCAACACGATGAGGACCCAGCTCAAGTTTGCTTTGGGGGTCAGGTATGTGCTCTGCTGGTTGTACTGTCAGCAGAGGATATAGCATTAAGTTCAATTTTGAAAAATGTGGAAGTGTCTGGCTAGAAGAGTATGGGTTGCTACTCTTCTTAACACTAGTTTTAAAACCAGTCAGCTTGGGAGCCAGGGTTATACCTTTAACTCCACTTTCATTTTTCAAGTCAGCAGATAAAAGATTTTTAATTATGTTAGAATTTTCTGCTGTTTGGTCTAGAAACGCACCAGGTTCCATAGCCACATCCTTTGTAGGAGCAGCATTTGAGACTGGTGCAATCTCCCCTGTGGTGAGCCTGGAGCCAGGTTTTGCTCATTTGGATTTGCCTGTTACCAAGAAATAGTTAAGCAACGGATTCCAATACTAGAAGTGGATAGTCAGTATATAAGACTAGGAATGTTCTTTATGATCAAAGAGCACTAGATTCTAATACAACTACTACTTTACCAGTGTGTGAGACGGTGGCTTTACTAGTTGAGGTAGCTAGCTTCTTCGTTTTTACAGCTGGCTTTCGCTGAGGTCCCTCCCCCTCAGCTGGTGCAGCACCAGAGGCAGCCGGTTGGTTTACTCCACCTCGAGCAGCAAGATACTCAAGCATGCCTGGTGTCAGGACATTATATGGAGCAGCAGGAGCATCTTTTGGCATTCCCCCTTGTTTTGGAGGCAGGTCGAATGATTCATCAGCAATCTACTGGTAAGCTTCACCCAGTTCATTTTCAAAAACAAGGCTCAAAAACCTTGGAAAGGGGATTAAGTGTGTTCGTTTAGGTGCAAGCACCATTTCCCTTAGCTTTAAGTAAATTTCACTAGCATAATCAATATTTCGATTGAACAGCATCCCATGACCAATCTTCAGCTCAAAATCTGAGCAATGATCAAAGCTCCCGGACTTCTGACTGATGCAATGAGTCAGCAAGCTAAAGAAATAGTTCCACAGAGGTGGCATCTGCTTCCTTAAGGGCGTATGAGCCACTGGTCCATCAAACCCTATAATCTCCAGTACCACTATTCTAAACTCATCACTGGTTGGTGAATTAACGAACGGACCAATGGGTAATTGGAGAGCACGTCGGATGGCATCAATAGTGATGGAGCAGGCTAGGGTTTCAGTCACCATGCCACGAATACATGGAACGTTCTGTTGAGTGGTGGCCGTGGTGGCAGTATACCAGAATCTGGCCAATCAAGCCGGATAATAATGAGAAGGTACGCCGGTAATAGCTCGAGCCATTGGTGATTGTCTTATGTAATCGATAAGCGTATCATAGCCCAAGTTGGCTTTGGATTTGGGAATTGAAAGGGCATGAGCAGCATTGCCTCTTGATAGGCGAATGGAAGAGTGTTCTGGTGCATTTGCAGCCCTAACAAGGCTTGGGTTCAGGTTGAACAGAGGGCCCTGCACCACTTGTTCTTCGATGATCGGTGGTGGTTGATGTTCCAGTTGTTGTGGTGCTACCGGTTATTGTTGTTGTGGTTGTTGTTCCTCTGGTTGGTTTGTAGCAGGTGGTGATTGATGTTGTTGTTGTTCTGCCATTGATGATTTCGTAGAAGATGGATGTATGAATTGATTTGAAGATTTGGGGATTTTTAGAGAGAAGAGTGTGAATTTGAAAACTGAATAACCGAAGGTTATTATGGAAGATAAAACACTCTTTTAACCATTGTGATTGGGTGAAAAAGGCAGGAGAGAGAAAATGACAACTGCCATTAGCAGGCGCTTGGACAGATGTGATAGACTGGCACACTCGAGGGGACACAGACTGATGATTTGACGTATATACGGCTTGAACACTCATACCTCCCATTCAACATTAAATGCAGCAGGTTTTAATTCAAAAAAAAATTTATAAACCACAAAATAAGTTTTGTATTAAATACAAAATACTTTGTTACATTTAATATGTCATGAATTTAATTTAAATCATTGGGAGTAAATGAGTTTCAGATTTAAGGAATCATTTAATTTTGTGAGCTATTTATTATTTCAATTAAAAATAATTTGAGTAACTAAAATATAAAAGACCTTGTTGTGCTGAGTGTTTTACATGTAGGCAGTAAGTTAACAAAAATGACTTACTGGTTTGCCCTACATGTTGTAGAGCCAGCACACTAACAAAAATTGTCTTTTATTTAAAGTTCAAGCATACCCAGCTCAGAGATGAGATAGTTAAAATGTTTCTCATCTAAGGGCTTTGTGAATAGATCTGCTAACTGCTGGTCTGTTGAAATAAAGTGTAGCTCCACATCTCCTTTTTGAACATGATCCCTTATGAAGTGATATCGAACGTCAATGTGCTTTGTTCTTGAATACATCACAGGATTATTGGTGATAGCTATTGCACTTGTGTTGTCACAGTAGATTGGAGTCTTTATAACATGAACACCATAGTCTTTCAGCTGGCTTTGCATCCACAGTACTTGAGCAGTACAACTACCAGCAGAAACGTATTCTGTATCAGCAGTAGATGTGGACACAGTATTTTGCTTTTTGCTCATCCAGCTGACTAGTCTACCACCCAGTAACTGGAAACCACCAGTAGTACTTTTCCTGTCTATTTTACACCCTGCAAAATCAGCATCTGAATACCTAATTTGTAGTGACCTGAACTTTTCCATGTTTATATATATTAATTGAGATTGATATTTACATGATTAAATGTTTCCAACATGTTAAGCAATCAAACTTGTTAAGACTTGATTAATTGAAATATGTTTCATATAGACAATTGACCACCCAAGTTGACCGGCGATTCACGAACGTTAAAACTTGTAAAAACGGCATGACGATATATATATGGATATACATATGGTTAACATGAGATTATGATAAGTAAGTATCTTCATAAGTATATTAACAATGAGTTATATACATATAAACAAGACTACTAACTTAAGGATTTCGAAACGAGACATATATGTAACGATTATCGTTGTAACGACATTTAAATGTATATATATCATATTAATATATATTAATATATCATAATATCATGATAATATAATAATGTAACATCTCATTAGATATAATAAACAATGGGTTAACAACATTAATTGAGATCGTTAACTTAAAGGTTTCAAAACAACACTTACATGTAACGACTAACGATGACTTAACGACTCAGTTAAAATGTATATACATGTAGTTTATTTAGATGTATTAAAATACTTTTGGAAGAATTCAAGACATATATCAAAACACTCATACTTAACGAAAATGGTTACAGTTACTTTTCCATTCTTTTCTTTCATCAAGAATTCTAGTCGTATTTTTACCCATATTATACACAGCTTCAAAACGTACTTACTATGGGTATATACCAATAGGAACTAGCATGGGATTCCACTCTTGATTATGTCATGTATGACTAATCAATTTTAACTTCTACCATGAGCTAGTCAACTAACTAGAACTCCTTTTAACCCCACTCACCACTCACCAATTACCACTCATCATTCACTCCATTTCACTTCCAATTCTCTTTCTAATTCTCTCTCAACACACCCACACTATTATGAACGTATTTTTCCAGTAGTTAATCATCATCTTCATCAAAAATCACTTCAAGAATCAAGCTATAATCATCATAGGAAGAACACTTCAAGAACACTTCAAAAATCCCTTCAAGTTTACTAATTTACTTCCAAGCTTTCTAATCCATTCCAAGTAATCATCTAAGATCAAGAAACCTTTGTTATATACAGTAGGTTATCTTTCTTATTCAAGGTAATATTCATATTCAAACTTTGATTCAATTTCTATAACTATAAACTATCTTAATTCGAGTAAAAATCTTACTTGAACTTGTTTTTGTGTCATGATCCTACTTCAAGAACTTTCAAGCCATCCAAGATCCTTTGAAGCTAGATCATTTCTTGTCACTTCCAGTAGGTTTACCTACTAAACTTGAGGTAGTAATGATGTTCATAACATCATTCGATTCATATATATAAAACTATCTTATTCGAAGATTTAAACTCGTAATCACTAGAACATAGTTTAGTTAATTCTAAACTTGTTAGCAAACAAAAGTTAACCCTTCTAACTTGACTTTTAAAATCAACTAAACACATGTTCTATATCTATATGATATGCTAACTTAATGATTTAAAACCTGGAAACACGAAAAACACCGTAAAACCGGATTTACGCCGTCGTAGTAACACCGCGGGCTGTTTTGGGTTAGTTAATTAAAAACTATGATAAATTTTGATTTAAAAGTTGTTATTCTGAGAAAATAATTTTTATTATGAACATGAAACTATATCCAAAAATTATGGTTAAACTCAAAGCGGAAGTATGTTTTCTAAAATGGTCATCTAGACGTCGTTCTTTCGACTGAAATGACTACCTTTACAAAAACGACTTGTAACTTATTTTTCCGACTATAAACCTATACTTTTTCTGTTTAGATTCATAAAATAGAGTTAAATATGAAACCATAGCAATTTGATTCACTCAAAACGGATTTAAAATGAAGAAGTTATGGGTAAAACAAGATTGGATAATTTTTCTCATTTTAGCTACGTGAAAATTGGTAACAAATCTATTCCAACCATAACTTAATCAACTTGTATTGTATATTATGTAATCTTGAGATACCATAGACACGTATACAATGTTTCGACCTATCATGTCGACACATCTATATATATTTCGGAACAACCATAGACACTCTATATGTGAATGTTGGAGTTAGCTATACAGGGTTGAGGTTGATTCCAAAATATATATAGTTTGAGTTGTGATCAATACTGAGATACGTATACACTGGGTCGTGGATTGATTCAAGATAATATTTATCGATTTATTTCTGTACATCTAACTGTGGACAACTAGTTGTAGGTTACTAACGAGGACAGCTGACTTAATAAACTTAAAACATCAAAATATATTAAAAGTGTTGTAAATATATTTTGAACATACTTTGATATATATGTATATATTGTTATAGGTTCGTGAATCAACCAGTGGCCAAGTCTTACTTCCCGACGAAGTAAAAATCTGTGAAAGTGAGTTATAGTCCCACTTTTAAAATCTAATATTTTTGGGATGAGAATACATGCAGGTTTTATAAATGATTTACAAAATAGACACAAGTACGTGAAACTACATTCTATGGTTGAATTATCGAAATCGAATATGCCCCTTTTTATTAAGTCTGGTAATCTAAGAATTAGGGAACAGACACCCTAATTGACACGAATCCTAAAGATAGATCTATTGGGCCTAACAAACCCCATCCAAAGTACCGGATGCTTTAGTACTTCGAAATTTATATCATATCCGAAGGGTGTCCCGGAATGATGGGGATATTCTTAAAAATGCATCTTGTTATTGTCGGTTACCAGGTGTTCACCATATGAATGATTTTTATCTCTATGTATGGGATGTGTATTGAAATATGAAATCTTGTGGTCTATTGTTACGATTTGATATATATAGGTTAAACCTATAACTCACCAACATTTTTGTTGACGTTTAAAGCATGTTTATTCTCAGGTGAATACTAAGAGCTTCCGCTGTTGCATACTAAAATAAGGACAAGATTTGGAGTCCATGTTTGTATGATATTGTGTAAAAACTGCATTCAAGAAACTGATTTCGATGTAACATATTTGTATTGTAAACTATTATGTAATGGTCGTGTGTAAACAGGATATTTTAGATTATCATTATTTGATAATCTACGTAAAGTTTTTTTTAAACCTTTATTTACGAAATAAAGGTTATGGTGTTTTAAAAATGAATGCAGTCTTTGAAAAACGTCTCATATAGAGGTCAAAACCTCGCAACGAAATCAATTAATATGGAACGTTTTTAATCAATAAGAACGAGACATTTCATAATTAGCTCAAAATCCTGGTCTTTGGGATACCAAAGACCACGTTTAGCAGTAGCTTTCAGATACCTAAATATCCTTTTGATTGCTAGCAAGTGTGACTCGTTAGGATCAGCTTGATATCTGGCACAGAGACATGTGGCAAACATAATATCTGGTCTGCTGGCTGTGAGATAAAGTGGGGATCCAATCATACCTCTATATTCAGTGATATTGACTAGTTCACCATTGGGATCAGCATCTATTTTAATAATTGCTACCATTGGAGTCCCTATATCTTTTAAACAGGTCAGACCAAATTTCTTTAGCATATCTTTGATATATTTATCCTGACTTATAAAAATTCCATCATCAAGTTGTTTAATTTGTAATCCCAAGAAGTATTGCAAGTCTCTTTGTAAGCTCATTTCATATGTCTTTGACATAAGTTTTGAAAAATCTTGACAATGTTTCTCATTTTTAGATCTATAAATAATATCATCCACATATATCTGTACCAGTAAGAGATCACCATCTGTCTCTTTTGAGAACAGAGTGGTGTCAATTGTTCCAACTTTAAAACCTATACCAGTGAGATACACATGAAGTGTCTCATACCATGCTCTTGGAGCCTGTTTGAGGCCATAAAGAGCTTTGTCTAGCTTGTAGACATGGTCTGGATATTTACTGCTTACAAAACCAGGAGGCTGTTTGACATAAACTTCTTCTTGAAGCTTCCCATTTAGAAATGCAGATTTAACATCCATCTGGAATACCCTAAAGTTCATCTTAGCAGCATACGCCAAGAACAGTCTGATAGCTTCCATCCTAGCCAATGGAGCATAAGTCTCTCCATAATCCAATCCTTCTTCCTGTTTGAACCCATGAGCTACCAATCTAGCTTTGTTTCTGATCACAATCCCATCTTCATCCATCTTGTTCTTGAAAACCCACTTGGTACCAATGATTTTCTTAGTTTCATCATCAGGTTTAGGTACCAATGTCCAAACCCTATTCCTATCAAACTGGGAGATCTCTTCTTGCATAGCTCCTGCCCAGCTTGGATCTTTGATTGCTTCATCAGGACATTTAGGTTCAATGGTAGACACAAAATTTACATGCATACAGAAATTGCTGGTTGCATGCCTTATTATTTTAACACCACTAGCCAGATTACCAATGACTTGCTCAATTGGATGCTCTTTTGTCCATCTAGTGTTATGAACAGGTGAGCTTGTCGTGGAACACACATCATCTTTATCATCAGCTGGTTCAAAGGTATGAGCAGCAGTTGGAGACAGCTGTTCAGTATTAATGTAACCAGTACCAGCTTGTGATCCTTCAGAACCAGTAGACCTATACTCAAGTTGTAGGACTTCAGTAGAGCCAGTAGGTCCACTTGGTTTACACACAGATGGAACAGAATGTTCCATCTCATCATCAGAGAACCCAGCAACATAGATTGGGGAGGGATTTGCAGCTGGTTCCTCTTCATCGTCAAGAACTTGCTGAGTAGGCTCTTCAAACAATAACTCTTCATCTTCTTGACTGGAAGATGAGGTTGGGGTAGTTTCATCAAATGTAACATTAATTGATTCTTCAAAACAACCCCTTCTTTTATTGAAAACCCTATAGGCCTTTGACATGTTAGAATATCCCAAGAATATACCTTCATCAGCCTTAGCATCAAACTTGCCCAACTGATCCCTATTGTTTAGAATGAAACAGGGAGTGCCAAATACGTGAAGAAATGAGATTGAGGGTTTTCTTCCTTTGAGAAGTTCATAAGCAGTTTTTTGATATCTTTTCACAATTAGAGATCTATTCGGGGTAAAACATGCAGTGTTCACAGCTTCTGCCCAATATGAATTTTTCAGCCCAGACTCAGCTAACATAGATCTTGATGCTTCAATGAGAGTTATGTTTCTTCTTTCTGCAACACCATTTTGTTGAGGTGTTCTCACAGCAGAAAAGTTCTGTGAAATACCTTTATCAGCACAAAATTCTTCTAATGTAGCATTTCTGAATTCTGTACCATGATCACTTCTTAGCTGTTTCACCAGTTGCCCATTTAAAAGCTCCATTCTTTTGATAAAATTGATAATTTCATCAGCAGCTTCACTCTTTTGCTTCAAAAAGAATACCCAGGTGTATCTGGAATATTCATCAACAATAACCAGTGTATACTTCTTCCCAATACAGTTGGCCACATTAACAGGACCAAAAAGATCCATATGAAGTAAATGAAATGGTTTCTCAACAGATGAGATTTGCTTTGATTTGAATGAGGCTGTAAGACCCGGATAATTATCTTGCTCACTTGTGTATTATGGTATTCGAGGGTGTGGGTCTTATTGTACAAAATTAAAATGCAAAAGAAACTGTTTCAGTGAGGTCGCGCGCCGCGCGGGTTTGGGGCGCGCCGCGCCGCGCCATTTGGCGCTGACAGAATCCTTTGTTTTTAATTATTTTAAATGAAGGGTAAATTGGTAAATTCACTTGGGGCCGGATTTGTGAGCCATATCAGTTGGTTTAGATCCAACTTTGGATCATTTCACATCCATTCATCATCTTCATCCATTCTTTGAGAGAGAGAGAGAGGTCTAGAGAGAGATTTGAGGTTTTGGTGAAGAAGAAGCTCGAATCGTTCAAAGTCTCGGGTTTTAAAGTTGTTCCTTTCGTTCCTAGCTACGTTGTGGTGGTATTGGTAAGCTCAAACTCCGAATTTCATTTATTTGATTTGATATTCAAGTTAGGGTTTTGAGTTAAATTGTTGTGTAACCCTTTTAGGTGATGAAATGGGTTTATGGTGACTAGTTATTCTTGTCACTTGGCGGGTTTTGGGTTGGATGACGATTTGGCCTTGAATAGGCTTTGGTTTGGAGTTTAATCACTAGGTATAGTGATTATTGAGGTATTGGAACCCATTTAGGGTATTATGGTTGACTAATTGTGACTTTGGGTCAAATTAGGGTTTGGTGGTGATTATGACCCATTTGGCGATATAATCAGGTTTATAAACTTGAAATGGATTAAGTTGAAGTATAAAACCAAGTTAAATGTGTTTTGGTGTCAAAACTTGTAAATGGTGAGATTTTGACCTTATGGGTCAAAATTAGGGTTTAAGTGTCAAAATGGGTATGACACGTGGTTAACACTTGAGTTCGGGTTTAATTGGCGTATTAGGACCATTCTCACTCGTGTTAGTGATTATCGGTTAGTTTTGGGCACGGTTTGTGCTTGGAAGTGCATTTGGGTCGAAATTGCACTAAGTGACGAATTGGGTTGATTTGTAAATCCACTCTAAGTGTATTATTGTAATTGTGATAATGGAATAGGTACTTTCCATTGGCGAGTTGCAGATTACTTGGAAGCATTCTTCAAGACTTCAAGGTGAGTGATAATATCCTATGTGCATATGTATGTGTAGGATGGGTGCGGGTCGGGTGAAGTGATTCTCGGCTATAGAGCTCACTTCACATGTAGGTGGACTTGATGGACTTTTGCATGAGTCCAATTGGCACGGTTGTGCGTTTGGTTGACCATCTTTGGCGAAGTACACGTTCGTGTGTACATTATCACACGTGATTGTGATTTGGATGTTGTAGCCCCGATGTGGTGGATTTTAATAATCCCGTGACCGTGGGTTTGAGTTGGAGATGTGAATTGCGTGTGGTTTCGGATTCACGATGACGCGTGTGGTTTCGGTCATCTTATCAAATGAATCTCGTGTAGTTCGGATTCATGGTGACTCGTGTAGTTCGGTCATCTTATTGAGGTAGTAATCTCGTGTGGTTTCGGATTACTAAGGCTCGTGTAGTTCGGCCAACCTCGATGTTGTGAAGATAGTAATCTCGTGTGGTTTCGGACTACTAAGGCTCGTGTAGTTCGGCCAATCTTCATTGTGGTATTTGGTTCTCGGTTTTGGGTTAAGGCGTTAACCTTGTTCGTTTATATTGTTATATTAATGTATTGTTGTGTTGTAGCTAACCCTCCGGGTGTAGCTATTTGGCGTTGTTCACATCATCGTTGGTGAACTTATATTGTTGTTGAATCTTTAGCTCGTTGCTTAGAGATCGTACGGTATGCTTAGTGTAGTGCCTTATATGGATGCCTCGGTATGCGTTATTTGTTATTTTGTGGCGTGTCCATTTTATACATATATATGTATGTAGTATATTATCATTCACTAAGCGTTAGCTTACCCTCTCGTTGTTGACTTTTTTTATAGATTGCATGCGGATGGTGGCTCGGGTAAGCGCGAGGATTAGAGGACTTGCATAGTTTGCGTAGAAGACTTGCTTTTGGATTTATTAGGATTGGGTAGCGTATCCCCAATCGCCATGCTCGGCTTTGTTTTGTATTAAAAGTCTTATGGTCGAAAATTGTATTTTGATACTTAAAGGGTAATTTGGGTCGATGTGGGCCCCGCTTCGTAAACCTAATTTTATTAATGGTACGTGCTAGTTTTTATATATTGAACATGTAGTTAAAAGCGATTTGTCTAAATACGTCGGGAACTAGTCAATCTTTTTCGCATTTAAAAGTCCCGGGGACAGCCCGTTTTGGCGCGGCGCGCCAGGTAGGGGGCGCGGCGCGCGGGTATGCTGTTCAGAATTTTTTTTTTATGTTGTGAAAATTAACGGGGTTTTGTCGCGGATTGGTTTGGGTTGTTACAAGTGGTATCAGAGCATGGTCTAAGGGATTTAGGTGACTTGAGATATGTGCCTAGACTTAGACTTTTGTGTGTGCTTAATTTGTTGCGGGACTTGTAGGATTACGGGTCGGAACGAGTTTAGTTAGTGCCTTGTTCGTAGGTTGACTAACGTTTATATTAGTAATGCGGATATTATTAATATGCTTTTGTGTTGTGGTAATGATTCTCGCGTATGTTTGTATCGCGTAGAATTTTGGTTGTGTTTGTTTATATCATCGAGCGAGGCGGTCGTTGTACTAACGAGTCGATGCGGCGTGCGTGCGTAATAAGAACTTGCAGACCTTATTACGGGTGCAAATCGTGTCTAACAAGTGATGTACGACGAGTGCTTAGCAAGATGGGTCGGTGTTGCGCGTGTTTACTTATACGTTCGTGATCTAATCGCTTTGCATTCCTTAGAATGGCGACAGGAAGTGGGATCGAGACGAACGACGCGGAGTTTAACGCTAGAGTTGCGGCCGCCGTTGAGGAGCAAATGGGTGCGTTGGAAGAAAGAATGGAAAGGAAGTATTCCGAACTTCAAAGTAGTAGTGAAATGGAGCGTTACCTTAAGAGCTTCATGAGGACTAAACCCCCGATGTACGACGGAAAACCGGATCCTTTGGTAAGCACAACTTGGATTTCGGATGTCGAAGGGTGTTTTCGCACCATTGATTGCCCTCGCGAGAGAAAGACGAGACTCGCTACGAGTTTGTTACGGGGTAGGGCAAGGGATTGGTTGGATGGTAAGATTGATCTTGTCGGTGGCGAGACGTTTATGGCCTTATCGTGGGACGAGTTTAAGGAGGAATTCTTCGAGGAGTTCCGGACTTCGGCCGATTTGTGGGAATTGCGTAATGAGTTGCGAAATTTGCGACAAGGATCTATGGATTTGAGTGCTCTCAAGACGACCTTTATGGCGAAGGCTCGTTTTTGTCCGGAGTATTTGGGGAATGATCGTTTGTTGATGGGGGATTTCTATCGGACCTTGAACGATGACTTGAAAAGTAAAATTAGTCGGGGTCAAGCGAGATCGTTTTCGGAATTATTCGACTTGGCTAGAGGTTTCGAGTCGTATTCACGATCGAAAAAGGGTGAACCTTCAAGTGAGCGAAGGGTTGTTTCTTATGATGCTCCGAGTAAGAGGACTAAGGGTCCGAGTGTGAGCATGGGTGGTACGCGAACGGGTATATCGGATTCTAGTGCGGCTAGATGTTACAATTGTGGCGTGAGGGGTCACAAGTCTTAGGAATGTTCGGTACCAAAGGGTGGTAGTATGGTGTGCTTCAATTGCCAAAAGGAAGGACATCGTAAGTCGGAATGTCCCAAGTTAGCGGGGACAGGTGCGGCAAGGAGACGTTAAGGTACGTTTCATTTTAATAAATATGTCTTTTGATTATTTATTAAGTGCCGTTGGAGTTTGAATTGTATGCCTTTTGTTGTGCGTGTTACTGTTACGGGTGACGTTCCTAACGGAAGTACCCTATGTTGATATGGATTGACGGGCGAAGGGCGTAAGACTTGGTGCAACCAAGCATTCCTTAGTACTTAGAGAAATGTTTCTACCAAGCCATGGAAATGGTTTTGGTGTTCGATTGTTAAGCGCGTGTTCGCTTTTGTGTTGAAGTGATGAACCATGAGGTTCGTCGGGTGATTGGAACCTTTGTGATCGAGTGTTTAAAATCTCGATGTATGTTGGTAATGGAGTCTTTACGACGCGACATTAGGTGCCTCTTTTATACCTACTAGCGTGGTGTCGACTCCGATTGTGTTGTGGTTACATTGTACTTAGGGTCCCGGGAGAAGCCCTTAGGTACATGAGTGACTAGGTGAAACTTGACAAACTAGAGCAATAGGATAATTGCGAGGGTATGGTTTGTGTAATCGTGGTACGCTTTTTGTTCGAAGTGTTTAAGGATTGATTGAAATCCTTCGTATGCTCAAGGTTGGAGCAAGGTGTAGTGATGGGTCGTGTGCACCCGATCGTTGGTAAAGTCTACCTTTGGTAGCATTGTACGGTTGTATGAATTGTGATATAGGAACGTGGTTCCAAGTGGGGGAGTCGCGCTCCCGCACGAGGAAGTTTTTGGTGTGATATTTCGGATGATGTTTTTGGTAGATCCGGAAATTTTGTCGAGACCTAGTTTGGTCGATTTGTGGTAGAGTACGATTTCGGATAAATTGTACATATGGTTGGGTTGAAATTACCACCGAGGTGGTAACGTGGTAAATCTCGTTGAGAGATAATGGACGTGTTTGGCGAGCAAGGTGAAATCCTTCGGTTAAGGGAGGTGTATGTCGGATTCTCTTTTGGAGAATTATTGTTCGGTACCTATGTTTGATATAGGTGGTTCTTGCTTGATTATGGATGGTTAGTGTTCCGCTAGGGTTCACTATAGTGTAGCAGAGCGCGATGTTGCATTACTCGTTGTTTGAGGCCGAAAGTGCGTACGTGATCGATGAAGCATGACCTTCGGGTCCGCTGACTTCATCGTGGTGTTGATGATTAATGAAGCATGATCTTTAGGGTCCGCTGACTTCATTATGGTATGGTTGATCGGTGGATCATGATCTTCGGGTCCGCTGACTTCATCGTGGTGTTGAGATCGGTGAAGCATGATCTTCGGGTCCGCTGACTTCATCCGGTGTTGAGATTGGTGAAGCATGATCTTCGGGTCCGCTGACTTCATCATGGTTGTGAATCGCGTGTGGTTTCGGATTCACGATGACGCGTGTGGTTTCGGTCATCTTATCGAATGAATCTCGTGTAGTTCGGATTCATGGTGACTCGTGTAGTTCGATCATCTTATTGAGGTAGTAATCTTGTGTGGTTTCGGATTACTAAGGCTCGTGTAGTTCGGCCAACCTCGATGTTGTGGAAGTGAATCTCGTGTAGTTCGGATTCACCAATGACTCGTGTGGTTTCTGTCATTGTATTGAGGGGTGAGTCTCGTGTAGTTCGGATTCACAAATGACTCGTGTAGTTCGGTCATTCCTCCGGGATAGTGACTCTCGTGTAGTTCGGATTCACTATGGCGCGTGTAGTTCGGCCATTCCCGATTGTTGATGTGGTGAAGGTAGTGAGTCGCGTGTAGTTCGGATTCACTAAGGCGCGTGTGTTTTCGGCCAGCCTTCGTATGTTGTGTGATCCGTCGGTTGTTTTATACACCGATGGTGGGGTCGTAAGGACCGGGATGTTTGATCAATTGGTTGTTTTATACACCAATGGTGGGGTCGTGAGGACCGTGTTGTTTGATCTATCGGTTGTTTGATACACCGATGGTGGGGTCGTGAGGACCATGTTGTGTGATTAGTGATGCGATAGCCGTGTTTCGCTCACATGTTGTTACGGGTGTGACGAGAGTCGATTTTGTACACCTTTGGGTTTAGTGTTGCCATAGTCGGTTGGGCGCTATCGGTTCTAGCCGTTGGATTATATGTTACGGTAGTTGCGTATTGGTTGTATTGCGCACTACAAAGGATGTATTGTGATTGGTGCTATCCGTAAGGATTCGTTTGGTTCGGTCTTCATCATTTCGGGTTATTGACCGTAGGTTGAGACTTGGTTGCTTCTAGCGTTGTACTCGGTAATAGTACGCTAAGGGACTTATCTCGGTACGAGATTGGTTGGGTTTTCCCGATGTTAGGGATTGAGCATGGTTTTAGTGCTCGGATTGTGGATTTGATAGGTCATGGGTGACGATTTAGTTGCTAAGGGAGATTCGTTGGGAAGAACTGCTTAGGAAAGTCGGATCGAGACTTATGTTGAGGATCGTAGAGTGGGGTCCGTTTGGTTAAGTGACGAGGATCACGAGGACGTGCTCGAGTTTAAGTGGGGGAGAGTTGTAAGACCCGGATAATTATCTTGCTCACTTGTGTATTATGGTATTCGAGGGTGTGGGTCTTATTGTACAAAATTAAAATGCAAAAGAAACTGTTTCAGTGAGGTCGCGCTCCGCGCGGGTTTGGGGCGCGCCGCGCCATTTGGCGCTGACAGAATCCTTTGTTTTTAATTATTTTAAATGAAGGGTAATTTGGTAAATTCACTTGGGGCCTGATTTGTGAGCCATATCAGTTGGTTTAGATCCAACTTTGGATCATTTCACATCCATTCATCATCTTCATCCATTCTTAGAGAGAGAGAGAGGTCTAGAGAGAGATTTGAGGTTTTGGTGAAGAAGAAGCTCGAATCGTTCAAAGTCTCGGGTTTTAAAGTTGTTCCTTTCGTTCCTAGCTACGTTGTGGTATTGGTAAGCTCAAACTCCGAATTTCATTTATTTGATTTGATATTCAAGTTAGGGTTTTGAGTTAAATTGTTGTGTAACCCTTTTAGGTGATGAAATGGGTTTATGGTGACTAGTTATTCTTGTCACTTGGCGGGTTTTGGGTTGGATGACGATCTGGCCTTGAATAGGCTTTGGTTTGGAGTTTAATCACTAGGTATAGTGATTATTGAGGTATTGGAACCCATTTAGGGTATTATGGTTGACTAATTGTGACTTTGGGTCAAATTAGGGTTTGGTGGTGATTATGACCCATTTGGCGATTTAATGAGGTTTATAAACTTGAAATGGATTAAGTTGAAGTATAAAACCAAGTTAAATGTGTTTTGGTGTCAAAACTTGTAAATGGTGAGATTTTGACCTTATGGGTCAAAATTAGGGTTTAAGTGTCAAAATGGGTATGACACGTGGTTAACACTTGAGTTCGGGTTTAATTGGCGTATTAGGACCATTCTCACTTGTGTTAGTGATTATCGGTTAGTTTTGGGCACGGTTTGTGCTTGGAAGTGCATTTGGGTCGAAATTGCACTAAGTGACGAATTGGGTTGATTTGTAAATCCACTCTAAGTGTATTGTTGTAATTGTGATAATGGAATAGGTACTTTCCATTGGCGAGTTGCGGATTACTTGGAAGCATTCTTCAAGACTTCAAGGTGAGTGATAATATCCTATGTGCATATGTATGTGTAGGATGGGTGCGGGTCGGGTGAAGTGATTCTCGGCTATAGAGCTCACTTCACATGTAGGAGGACTTGATGGACTTTTGCATGAGTCCAATTGGCACGGTTGTGCGTTTGGTTGACCATCTTTGGCGAAGTACACGTTCGTGTGTACATTATCACACGTGATTGTGATTTGGATGTTGTAGCCCCGATGTGGTGGATTTTAATAATCCCGTGACCGTGGGTTTGAGTTGGAGATGTGAATCGCGTGTGGTTTCGGATTCACGATGACGCGTGTGGTTTCGGTCATCTTATCAAATGAATCTCGTGTAGTTCGGATTCATGGTGACTCGTGTAGTTCGGTCATCTTATTGAGGTAGTAATCTCGTGTGGTTTCAGATTACTAAGGCTCGTGTAGTTCGGCCAACCTCGATGTTGTGAAGATAGTAATCTCGTGTGGTTTCGGACTACTAAGGCTCGTGTAGTTCGGCCAATCTTCATTGTGGTATTTGGTTCTCGGTTTTGGGTTAAGGCGTTAACCTTGTTCGTTTATATTGTTATATTAATGTATTGTTGTGTTGTAGCTAACCCTCCGGGTGTAGCTATTTGGCGTTGTTCACATCATCGTTGGTGAACTTATATTGTTGTTGAATCTTTAGCTCGTTGCTTAGAGATCGTACGGTATGCTTAGTGTAGTGCCTTATATGGATGCCTCGGTATGCGGTATTTGTTATTTTGTGGCGTGTCCATTTTATACATATATATGTATGTAGTATATTATCATTCACTAAGCGTTAGCTTACCCTCTCGTTGTTGACTTTTTTTATAGATTGCATGCGGATGGTGGCTCGGGTAAGCGCGAGGATTAGAGGACTTGCATAGTTTGCGTAGAAGACTTGCTTTTGGATTTATTAGGATTGGGTAGCGTATCCCCAATCGCCATGCTCGGCTTTGTTTTGTATTAAAAGTCTTATGGTCGAAAATTGTATTTTGATACTTAAAGGGTAATTTGGGTCGATGTGGGCCCCGCTTCGTAAACCTAATTTTATTAATGGAACGTGCTAGTTTTTATATATTGAACATGTAGTTAAAAGCGATTTGTCTAAATACGTCGGGAACTAGTCAATCTTTTTCGCATTTAAAAGTCCCGGGGACAGCCCGTTTTGGCGCGGCGCGCCAGGTAGGGGGCGCGGCGCGCGGGTATGCTGTTCAGAATTTTTTTTTTATGTTGTGAAAATTAACGGGGTTTTGTCGCGGATTGGTTTGGGTTGTTACAGAGGCATGGTGATGTTTTCCCTTTTCACAACCAGGACACAATCTGTCCTTTACATAAGACATGGTGGGTAGCCCAGACACCAAACTTCTACTTGATAATTTGTGAATATCTTTGAAGTTGAGATGTGAGAGTCTCTTGTGCCATAACCATTTCAGGTTGTCTGCTGCCTTCGAATAGAAACAAGTATCAGTTGTTGTGACTGCTGTTTTCATGTCAATTTGATACATGTTTTCATGACGTTTTGCAGTCAGCAGTGGCTTCCCTGTCTTATCAAAAATAGTGCCAATTTTCCTTCTGAATTGGACTATCTTGTTCTTGCTTGTCAGTTGGCTTATGCTGAGTAAATTATGTTTAAGCCCAACTACATATGCAACATTTGAGAATGTGACATTCCCATTAGTCAAAGTACCAAAACCCTTTGTGTAACCCAACGAATTATCTCCATACGAAACAACTGGACCATCTTTTTCTTGATAGTCCATCAGCAGGGACTTACATCCAGTCATATGTCTAGAACATCCACTATCGAGATACCAGATTTGCTTGTTTTGAATGCCCTACACAGTAGCTAAGAGATTAGTTCTTTTTAGGAACTCATCCAAGGATGGGTTCTAGAAGGGTCATCTTTAATGATCTCTTCATGTCTGCTGGTTTGCTTGAAGAAGCAGCAGCAGACGGGGTTGGGGTAAAAGGACACCGGTTAGCTAAGTGAAACTTGCTGCCACATTTGTAGCATTTTCTCACATTTGGTATCGGTGATGGGTCATACACATTGTAAAGGGGATCAGGGCGATGTTTGGTTACTGCCTCAATTAGCTGGTCAAGCTTGACTATCATAATCTCAGTGATAGACAGCTCTTCATTCGAGTCCACTTTTGCTTTTCCCTTATGGGAAGCTTTCTTTTTGGAACCAGTACCGTAGTCATGACGTATTGCTTTGCCTTTATCATTTGACGAGCCAGCGTGGGAAGTTAGTGGCTTGTCTACTGAAGCTGATGAACTAGAAGAAGTTTTTCCTGCTGCCTTCGACTTACCAGTATTATGTTTGACTGGCTTGTCTGCAGCTACTGGTTGACCAGTAATTTTATCATCAGCTGGTTCAGCATAATTGGAACTCGAACACGAAGGGGAATCAGTAGGTTTAATTTTTCTAAGATTATTTTAAGTGATTTCCCTTTTGATATGTCTTTCTTTTGGAGTCATGTAGTAGATGCTTGAGGGGTCAGTAGTCTCATCAATTGAGGTACTGGCTTCTCTTGCTCTAACCTCATCCTCCAAAATCTCTTTCATGGCAGGTGGTGGGGACACAGTAGCAGGTCTAACAAATTTATTTGTCAAGACCTTTTTACCTTCAACTATCTTGGCAAAAGTATTTGGCAAGACAGCTTCAGGATCTGTTTCAAGAATTGGGTCCATGAAAGTAACCTCTACAATAGCAGCAGCAGCAGCAGCATAGTCACCAGCAAAGAAAGCTTCAACTTGGGCAGGCACCTGCTCGTTAACACACTTTGCTGTGCGTTGAGCAGATGTACACCATGAAGTGACAACCTTTTTAAGATTATCCAGCTGGTTCTTGACTTCTGCTGCCTCAACGTGAAGAGACCTTAAACCAATATTTTATTTTTCAAGTTTAGAAATATCATCTTTCAAGATTTTAATTTCATCATTTTTGCATTTAAGTTTCTCATTTAAAGATTTGTTGTCTGTTATCAAAACTTCTTCACATTTGCTGCCTCTGCATAAGTCAACTCTTAGGTAGTCAAACATTTCGGCCTTTTCATCATCAGTATAAGTTCAAAAATTATCAACCTTATACATCAATTCAGTTTTCCATTGAGGAGAATCTCTTTTCTGATCATCTTCCCTCATATCAGCCAAAAACTTGCTACCACTATCATCCTCATCAGACTCCTTGACCTCCTTGGCCATTAAACACAGCTTCTTTTCTGGAGCAT